>NC_056746.1:109823820-110133820 GCF_019279795.1 Protopterus annectens | reverse complement strand
CTGCTTAATTCCTCCATAGGAACAGCAGTGCAGCCTGAGCTCATTTTCAGAAAATCCTTTTCAAATACAATACAGAAAACAAATGTTCCTAACTCTTTAACTATAAGAGCTAGACTAAAAATGTACATTTGAAAGTTGTTCAGAAGACACCGACCTTTCCAACAGTGTAAATGTTGATTGTGCATATCAAAGTCATTTTTAAATATTTGGCAAGGAATGCTGATATTGTGCATATTTTTTACCTTTTTGGAAAAGCAAAGCACAATGTCTTGGTCAATGTACCATGTAGACCCATACAATTTTTATTTAATTTGTTTGTATGAATGTCAGCTTTAAAATACCTTAACCATTACTGTGTGATGCTCTTTTATGGAGATATTCACAGAAGTATGCTTAATATAATATTTCTCATAATTGATAAAGGATAATATCTCATCACCTGTAACAGACAAGAGGTACATAGCGTAGAAGTTGTGCGTCTCTGTGTCAGCTTCAAAATGATGCATCATTTGTTTCACCACTATGCTGCCTTGCAAAAATATGGGCATAATGAGAGAAGTATTGGAGATGTATAATTTCATAATCCTAGAAGACTAAAACTGTAATATCTGTACATGTGTACATTGCACAGACTGTTATTTTACCATGTTGTAAAGAGTAACTGTCTTCACAATGAGGTATTACTTGGCCCACTGACATGTTCCCTTGCAAAGATATTTACCAAAATATGAAAAAAAATCATAATTTACATAACCTAAGTCCGAAACAAACTTTATCTGTACAACATATAGGCACAATTCTTTCACCAGGTTGAAAGTCTGAATACTGTCTTCAAAATGGGGTATTGCTTAACACATTCATATGCTCCCTTGCAAAGTTATTTACCAAAATATTTTAAAGTCATAATATCCATAACCATAAGTCCGAAACAAACTTTATCTGTACATGTGTACAACATAAAGGCACAGTTCTTTTACCATGTTGGAAGTCTGAATACTGTCTTCAAAATGAGATATTACTTGGCACATTCAGATGCTCCCTTGCAAAGTTATTTGCCAAAATATGAAAATAAATCATAATGTCCATAACTTAAGTCCAAAACAAACTTTTATATCTGTACATGTATACAACATACAGGGACAGTTTTTGCCATGTTGGAGCTATCAATGTTGCGTTGCATCTTTCGGCTTTTCCTGGTTAAGGGTCGCCACAGCAGAACTCCGGTCCCCTAATGATTGGCAGTAGATTTTTATGTGCCGACTTGCCCGGCCTGATGCACAACCTTCAACGAAGGAACGCCCATTCACAGATGTCGCCACACAGAAGACTGTCTAACTGAGAATCGAACGGGGCAACGTCTTACTGTGAGGCGACAACGCTACCACAGCAGCACCACCGCAGTTTATATTTGGAGCTATCAATACTGTCTTCAAAATGAGGTATTAGCAAGTTCAGATGCTCCCTTGCAAAGTTATTTACCAAAATGTGAAAAAAATCATAATTTCCATAACCAGAGTCCTAACAAAACTGATCTGTACATGTGTACAGCATTCAGAACCAGTTGTTTTACCATGTAGACACATGAATGTAAATACACACTTTCTTGGTGTAGCCGGCATACTGCTGAATGGGTTCATGTAAAGAGAAAAAGCTAGGTAAAGACCGCCACTCCACTAATGAACCCAGCACAGGCATGGGACTTCAGTGGCAGGCAAGGTCATCTGATCTGTCCGATAGCTGTGCTGGCTACCCATTCAGACAGCTGATACTACTGCAGTCTCACGACCTCCTTCAGTGTCAGCAGTTTGCATTACCTATGTCTTTTCTCTTTACATAGTCCATTCAGCAGTGGACCTAGGGGATCAAGTTTTGTATTAATAAGCCCTTCCTGTCATCTAAACTCTACACATGCCTGATAAAAGCAGTCTAAAAAAAAATAAGTATTGTAGGATGGTCACTGACATATTAGATTGTACGTGGTGGCACTCTCCTGAAACAGTTGTTCTTCTTTCTCAGCATCATCAGTATGTCCTTACAACAGTTATTTGCCAAACTCAGAAAAATATATTTTACAAAGCACATTTTGTAATAGAGTTTTACTTACCATACTGGTCATACTTGGTCATGGGTGTTTTCCATTCTTCTCACAAGCTGCATGTTACCAATCCTACATAGCTCTCTTCACGCCATTGTGGATGTCAGTCAAGAACGCAATGCCCTCCTCTGTTAGGTGAACATGCCATCCTTTGTGAACAGGTGAACATCTTCCGCAGTGATGCTCTCTGGCAGATTGTAGATCCACCGACCCTGTGCATCAAGCCATGCATGAACCCATTCTGTAAACGGTTGGCCTTGTGAGCTACCTGTTAACTGTTTTCTGTTTTCCATATCTGCTGAGGAATTGTATCAGACCACATAAAATGATAATGTGGCGACCACGACTGCAGGTGTTCAAAAATTGCTGTGATTTGAATCCGTAGTCTTCCTAGTGGTTGACTGAGGACATCATTCCCTCCAGTGTGCAGCACAAGAATGTCAGGCTCAAGGTAGATGGAACACTTCTCTTCCAACAACTGTAGTAGTCCGCTCCAGTGCATACCTCCTCTTGCACTGGAAGTGGTGAAGCTAAAGTTGTACTGGTTTTCAGTTTTGGAGGCGTAGCTGGCAGCCCGGTGAAAGTAGGAATGGCCACATACACATTCTCTCACTGGTCATTCTCTTGGTTATGAAGCCAAGTCAATGTCAGAAGGTGGACAAACCTGCACAGGAAAGAAAATGCAGATTACTACTGATGTTTAACAGATGTATTTCAAAACTACAAATATATGTACATCATATGCATTACCTGGTTAGCCCATCCAAATCTTCCATCCTAGCCACAGGGGCAGTATTCTTTGCATTAGGTACATAAGTGGTGATGGCGCTGCAGAGGTACTTTCCTACTACACACACACACACACACACACACACACACACACACACACACACACACACACACACACACACACACACACACACACACACACGTACGTTTTGCATTACCATGTTCTAATACTTGTTAGTGTGGAGTGCAGCGGCATTCATTATCATTCAATACTATATCATTATAATTCATTCAAAATAGTATAACACTTGGATGTTTCTGAGCCCTTCCTTCTAACACCTAATTTCCACCCATGACTGACTGGTACACAAATGAATTGTTTTCCTTGCCAACATTATTACTACATGTTATACACATGTCCCTAAAAGAAACATTCACCCAAATAACCCTTTCAAGAAAATGTTGAGATGCACACTATCACCGAAATTATATATACACATGTGACCAATGTATATACGTGCAAATACATTATGTACATACACACATATCCATGTACACACATATGCAGATGTGTATATATATATATATATATATATATATATATATATTATATATATATATATATATATGGATCTGGAGTAGGGACTTTATTTGTCAGCAACCTGTGGGTCTTGGATCCGATATCGGATCCGAGCCGGCAACTTATCATACAGCTATGGATCCTAGCTCCTCCCCTCACCCATAATCCCCTGCCAACCCCAAATGACCTCAGATCTAGTTTGCTGCTTTTAGGTGTGACAGCTGGATATTGAGCTCCTGGCATTTTTCAGATAAGTGACTCTGTTTCTGGTCAGATTAGTATAATTTTCATTATTTAAACAGTGTGTGTGTATTAGGTTTCCCTTTTTTTTTGTTAATTCTTAAATTTTTAGAGTTAACCCTCCATTCACTGGTCGTTAGTGTGTGTGTGTGTTGCTTGCGTTTGGGGCCTAGCGTGCTTGTCTAGTTTTGCTTAGTTTGGGTTATCATGTCAGAGGCCCCAAAGCCCATGTTTTCCAAGTGCACCGAGTGTGGCCATAAGCTCTCTCCGGCTGATGGCCACACTCTGTGTGTTCGGTGCCTTGGGGTTGAACACCTGTCCTCGGGATATACCATTTGTGCAGCGTTCAACCCCAGGGCACTGAAGGAGTGGAGGTCGAAGCTGGTCCTGGCGGGACTTTTGCCCCCGGATTCGGCTTCGGCCTCCGCTACTCCTGTGGCACCTCCTCAGCCTGTGGTGGTGGCCACTCCTGCCCCCCTTCCCCCGGCCTGGATTCAAACTCTCACTAAGGCGCTGGAGGACAGGGAGGCCAGGAGGGAGAAACGGAGGGAGAAGCACCACAAGTGGCAGGCCGAGGCCTCCGCTTCGGCCCCCCCCCCAGCTAAGCGGGATTCTCCCTCCACAGCTTCCAGGTCTCCTCCTCCTCGGCTCAGATCACCTTGCTTCTCCCCGGGACCCGAGGAGGAGACGACCCGATCTCCGTCGAGGTCATCGAGGTGGCATTCCAGGCCTGCCTCGGTGGCCTAGTCGAGATCCACCTACAGCCTGTCTGATGCAGACTTGGACCGGATGATGAGAAGGTTCATCCAGGCCCAGCTGCAGATGGGAGTGCTCCTGCCTCCTCCCCCCCCCCCCTTCGGGGGGGGAGCTCGACACCCTTTTTTGCTCAGATAGCTCCTTCTCCGACCTGCTTCCTGGGTTCGGAGTGCTTGGAGCCGGGCAGCGTTGGAGCCGGGGGTGGGTCGGCGTCGACAGTACTGGGTAATTCAGATCTGACCCTGCCCTAGAGTCTGTCGGTTCCATTGTCGGATCCGACCTGTCGGAGCCGTGGCCCGAGCTTCGGATCCGAGGGATTCAGTGTGCCTTCAGCTCCATCCAGGTCGGAGCACACTGGTCTCTCGGATCCGACTGTTACGGCGCCGGTTCCGATCCCTTCATCGGATCCGAGTGGGAGTCGGCTCTCGGAGCCCAGGGAGAGCGGCTCCCCCTCGCTTTTCGATGTAGTGGAGAGGGCTCTGTCGAGAGCATCCGGCCCTTGTCTCGGCTCCACCCTGCACTCCCTCTCTGCTGGGTCAGGCTTCCATCACCCAGCCACAGGGACAGCCTGCTTCGATGTCCCAGGTGTTTCCTTTGGAACAGGACATTGCTGGTGAGACCTCCTCGGACAGCCCCCCCCAAGGAAGTGCCTCACAAGCATAAGTGTAAGAGGAGGCACATGGACTCCCCCGAGTCCTTAACAGAGGACACGGACTTGGATGAAGGGGAAGGCTCCCCAAGGTCACCCCCTCAGGATGTCTCCTTTGGAGACATCATGGAAATGCTCAGGATCAGGGGGGGTGGTCTGCCCCCAAGGCTTCCTCCAACAAGTCCGTGTTTCGGGAGGCATTCGAAGCAGGCCCGTCTACCTCCTTGGGTGTCCCTTCTGGCCAACCCCCTGGTGGACCTTGTTACCACCAGGTCGTGGAAGGAGCCGGACACTGTGGAGCCAGTCCCTAAATGCCCAGATAGGATTTTGAGCCCCCCCCCCCCCGCAGACCAGTCCCACTGGAGCAAGGGTCCCTCCGTAGATGCCATGTTGATGGCGACAGCCACTAAGAGGGAACTAGCTCAGGAGAGCCCCTCTGTCCATCCACCGAGCAAGGAGTCCCGCTCGATGGATCGCCTTGGGAAGCGGGTATTTAGTTCAGCGACCTTCTCAGTAAGGTCCCTGAACTACATGGCACATATCATCAGGATGCAGCGAGATCTTATTAAAGAATACGCTGCTTCCCCCCCAGAGTCCATGTCGGCGGAGGACAAGCAGTTGTACTCAACTCGTATGGCCACTCTAAGATCTATTTCCAATACCTCTATGCGGCTGTTGTCTCACGCCACTGAGGGAGCCGCTAGAGCTAGCGGAGTGGGCCTAGTTATGAGACGCCAGGCCTGGCTCCGACATTGTGACTTCGTGGAGCCCTTTAAGGCGTCCTTTGCGAATGCCCCCTTTGATGGTTCTGCCTTGTTCGGCAAGACCATTCATGAGACACTTGTCCAGAGCGAGAAGGACGGGAAGACATTGTCTGCCGTTGGAGTCCGCTTCTCTGCTCCCCAGAGGTCCTTCTCCAACAACCAAAAGAGACAGAAGAAGATGTGGTTCCAGAAATTGCAACATTCCCAACCTGCTCCGGACAATCAGTCCTTCCGTGGCAGAGGAAGACAGGGAGAACGCCGCCCTAGAGGTAGAGGGGCCGCGAGAAACTTTGGGTCCAGAGAATCTTTCTCTGATCGGCCCAAGCAACAGCCCTGAAGGGTTGCCTGACTGCTCCACTCTGGAGGCAGTCGGGGGGGCGCTTCTTGAGGCATCTGGCGGCATGGGAGTCCATCACGTCAGACCGCTGGGTGCTTCGGATCATATCCAGAGGTGACAAAATCCCAATGCAGCATGTCCCCAGACTCAGGAACCTCCCCGATGTACCACCCAGTCAGAGGGAGGCTGCAGCCGCAGAAATCCAGCAGCTGCTAGAAAAAAGAGCCATCCAACCCATCCCCCCAGATCAGCTCGGATTAGGGTTTTACTCCAGGTTCTTTCTTGTGCCAAAAAAGACGGGGGACTTGAGACCAATTCTAGACCTTTCCCACTTGAACCTGTGGGTAACCAAGGAGAAATTCCGAATGGTCACTCTTCAGTCCATTCTCCCTCTCTTGTGGGAGAACGACTGGATGTGCTCAGTAGATCTCAAGGATGCGTACTACCACATTTTAATGGACAGACGATCCAGGAGGTTTCTTAGCGGCCCACCTGAGACTCCAGGGAATGCAGGTCTTCCCGTACCTGGACTGGCTCCTGACCACGCCAACAAGGCATCTACTCTGCTCAGCCAGAGACTTTTTTCTCAGCCTAGCCCCCCCCAGTTAGGCATCACGATCAATACGGACAAATCCTCCCTTGCTCCGACACAAGTGATAGAGTTCATAGGGGCCAGATTGGATACGAGAAGTCTGCGAGCCTACCTCACTTCGGAACGACTACAGAATCTGAGACTTCATGTGCGGGCCATCCTCCAATCAGAAGCTCCACTGGCGGAATTGGTCCTGAGGGCACTGGGCTCCATGGCAGTGGCAATAACGCTTCTTCCATGCGCTCGTCTAAATATGAGGGTACTACAGTGGACCCTCCAAGTACAATGGTCCTTTCAGCTTCTTCCTCTCAATCACCCTATCTCTAGCAGCAAGGCTTGCAGGAGGGCCCTGTTATGGTGGCTCCAGTCCCCAGACCTCCATACAGGCCTACCCTTCTGTGCTCCACCTCCTCTCGTCACGGTGACCACGGACGATTCTCGCCTCTGGTGGGGGGGGGGGCATTGCTCAGGCAGAACAGTCCAAGGCACGTGGAACGACAGAGACCTCCCTGCATATCAATGTTCTGGAGATGAGGGCGGTGCTGTTAGCGTTGCAAGCACTTCAGAACCTTCTCCCCGTAGGAACTATTGCAATACAGATGGACAACATGTCAGTTGTCTGGTACATCAACAAACAGGGGGGAACCAGGTCTTACCCTCTCTGTCGAGAGGCAATGAGGGTGTGGGAATGGGCGATCTCCACCAACCGCTTTCTGATCGCAGTGCACATTCCGGGACGGGCCAACATTCTGGCGGACAAACTCAGCTGCACTATTCTTTCCCCTTAAGAGTGGTCTCTCAACTCCCGAGTAGCAAAGCGGATATTTGCAAAATGGGGGCAACCCTGCTGCGATCTCTTTGCCTCTCCCTCAAATACGAAATGCGACAGCTTCTTTGCTCTGATTCCCCCACCAGGGGAATCCCCGAAAGATGCTCTAGTGCATGCTTGGCCACCTGGTCTACTTTATACCTATCCTCCTTTACCCCTGATGCTAAAGCTCTTACAGAAAGCCTCTCGGTTGGGGAGCAGAATAATCCTCATTGCCCCATTCTGGCCTCGGTAAACTTGGTTTCCTTACCTGTGGTCTCACTTGGTGAATCCTTCCTGGATTCTGGATCCCAGCCCGGATCTAATATCCCATCCATCAGGCTTACCGACCCTGAATCTGGACAACCTGAAGCTGACAGCTTGGCTGCTCCAGTTCCACTCTTAATCATGACTCCCGGCATCTCTTCAAAGCCATCTTGGTGGCAGCGCATAAACCTTCCACCAGGAAAGTTTACCGCAGTAAATGGAGGCGCTTTTCCGTCTGGGCGGAACATCATAATTTGGACCCCTTCACTGCTCAGTTAATGTCCGTGTTGGACTTCCTCACCGGACTTTTTCAGCAAGGGGCTAGCTGTTCGACAGGCAGCCATCTCCCATTACCATGTGGGACATGACAGGTCCTTTGATGTCGGCTAAACTATGTAAAACCTTCCTCAAGGGTACTTTTCTGCTCAGGCCCCCTATCAAAGAAGCCGTACCCCCTTGGGATCTATCAATAGTTCTTCAAGCCTGGACTGCTTCTCCCTTTGAACCAGCTGCCTCGGCCGAACTTAAATATCTGTCTTGGAAAACAGCATTCCTAGTAGCCATCACTTTAGCGAAAAGAGTTTCGGAACTTCAAGCTCTTTCTGTAAAACCCCCTTACTTGGTTTTTCATCAGGATAGAGTGTACCTCAGGACCAATCCCTCCTTCCTACCCAAGGTGGCCTCAGAAACCAATATCAATCAGTCCATCAACCTACCAGTTTTCTTTCCTAATTATCAAAATAAAGGAGAGTACAAGCTGCATTCTTTAGATGTACACAGGCAGCTGTGTTTCTATATTCATCGGACTGCTGGTCACAGACAATCCAATCAGCTGTTCATTTCCTTTGCCAAATTCACTTTGGGTAAAACCGTTTCGAAGGTCACCTTATCACGCTGGATTTCCCAATGTATTCTTCTAGTTTATGAAGCTTCTGGGTGGCCCGCACCTCAGGGAGTCCGTGCACATTCCACTCGCTCCATATCTACTTCTGCTGCCTTTAGATCTAGAGTTCCTTTGGATGATATTTGCTCGGGAGCCACTTGGGCCTCATCTCATACCTTTATCAACCACTACAAACTGGACGTCATTTCCAGAGGGAGAGCATCCTTTGGCTCCGCAGTGCTCCGGAACATCCTTCCATGATGGCCGCCCAAGATTCAGGTAGCTGGGGACTCTGTCCCACTGGTTGCTGACAAATGAAGTCCCTACTCCAGATTAAGAAGTTATGTACTCACCATAACGTTCCATCTGAGTAGGTGGCTTCATTTGTCTGCAACCCTCCCCCCCCTCCTTCCCCCTGGCCTTCAGAAGAATTAGTTTTGTTCTATTATCCTGCTTTTTCCTGTTTGGATACCTTTCCAGGTATATGTAGGAGGGCAAACTTGATCTGAGGTCTTTTGGGGTTGGCAGGGGATTATGGTTGAGGGGAGGAGCTAGGAGCTCGGATCCATAGCTGTATAATAAGTTGCCGGCTCAGATCCGATATCGGATCCAAGACTTACAGGTTGCAGACAAATGAAGCCACCTACTCAGATGGAACATTATGGTGAGTACATAACTTGTTTACCTTCATAGCGGCAATTGTAATATGGGCGAAACGGCTTCCGGGAATACCGAAGTCCAAACATCTCCAATGCCAAATTCCACATAATCGAATGGCAAAACCTTGCCCCATTTTGACCCATGGTAGCACTGGTGTGGAGGTGTGGTGCAGCCAGAAATGTCGAAATTCGACATTATTTCGACATTTTAAAATTTTTGCGCTTTGGTTTCGCTTAAACGGTTCGATTAAGTGGCCGGTCTATCATGTGTGATCCATGATATGAAGGTCAACTATATAGATATATATATATATATATATATATATATATATATTATATATATATATATATATATATATATATACACATACACACATATATGCAGCAAGAAAAAAATCAGGGGTTTAGGAGGGTAGGCAGTTGAAGAATGAAGGGGGTTGCTTGCAAATGACTCCAAGCAGAGAAAAAACACAACTTGGCTTGAGCATTCATCAAAGCGATAATGACTTCTACTTATGTGAATAACAGTGACAGCAGCTGAGACTTTTCCCAAAAAAGTGATGATGCATCAGTGCTATATTGTAACTGCACGTATTGCTAATGTGATAATGACCTTCCTTTCATTACTGCAAAGGCTCTGCATGCTGAGACAGGTGATAATTGCTGCACATAACCTGTTGAGTAAGCATTCATTGTATTACCTGGTGTAGGTGTTATGTAACAGACTCAGTGTCATCAGTAAGGAGAAGACCTGAGTCATTCAGTCAAACAGTATAACACTTAGATGTTACGAAGTCCTTCCTCCCACCTAAATTCCACATGTGACTGATTAAGCCAAGAGAAGTGCACCAAAAATATGGTAGCTCCGTGCTGTCAGTAGTCACCTAGTGATTACCTTTATCTCACTTAGGCAGTATAATCACAAATAGAATAATAAAGCAGAAGTGATATAACCCAATATAATTTGCAGACTGACTTTCTACATGTCCCCAGTAACCTCTCCACTTGTTTGCATTCTGTATGCATAGGCACCAAAATTGCACAAATTGGCCCAGCAGTCACTTCAGCAGTGAGGCCATGTATGCACAAGCACTTCCCTGATGCACAATGAATTATTTCCGCAAGCAGCATCCTCATAATTATGTCCAGGTATATATGCGCCCAAAATGAAACATTTCCACAAAAAGCTTTCAGTAACATTTCCTAGTATGTGCAACCACCATCATGAAAACTTCACCCAGGTAAACCACTTCAGTAGAATGTTTGAGGCATGCACAATGTCCAAAATTAAACGCTTCCCCAAACAAAATGTAAGATTTGCTAGTGTTAAACCACCAAAATGAAGTTTTCACCCACGAGAGACCTTCAATATAATGTATGCACAGGCACCAGAATGAAAGATTTCCCCGAAAGGAACCGTTCAGTAACATTTCCTGGTGTGTGCAAGCACCATATTGAAAAATTCAGAAACGAACACTGAATGTTCATGTGGGAAATTGCATCACATTATCTTTTGAGTAAACATGTCTTCACATTCCTTGTACAGGTATAATATAAGACAGAGTCATTACCATCTGTTGGGACAAACACCAGAGTAATTACATCAAAGTAGTACAGCAGTTTTATCTTACTGTGCATTGGATATAGCATGGAACACAGTGAAGACAGTCAAACAGTAGAGAAAGCTATGGGACAATAGTGCTGTTGCAGTGAACTGGAAGTCCTTCCAAAATTGATGAAAAGACAGGAGAAACATTGGTCAAGGAGGCTGCCAAGAGACCTACAACGGTCTTGTCTGCAATCAGTCTAGGTTTGCAGAAGCACCCCCATGACCCCCCCCCCCCAATTATCCCCTGTGCAGTATGTCCAAGTATGCGCAAGCACTCTGCTAACCACCAAATTAAACATTTTTACCAAGGATCCCTTCTGCAGTCTCTCCAGGTATGCACAAGCACTCCCCTTACAGTAAAATTAAACATTTTCTACCACATCCCCTTATGTAGTCTGTCCATAGTATGCACAACCACTCCCCTGACTACAAAATGAAACATTTCCTGTAAGGATCCTGTTAGCAGTGTGTCCAGGTATGCACAAGCACTCCCCTGACCACTAAAGGAAACATTTCCCCAGCCAATCCTTGTCTGTCCAGTTATGCATAATCACTGTCCTGACACCAAGTTAACATTTGCCACAGAGATCCCTACTGCAGTTTGTCCAGGTGTTCAGTCACTCCCCTGACCCCCAAATGAAACCTTTCCTCCATTGATACCTTCAGCAGTTTGTTCAGCTATGCACAACCTCTCCCTTACCCAGCAAATTAAACTTTTCTACAACAATCCCTTCAAAAGTATGTCCAGGGTATTCATCAGAACTCCCCTGAACACCAAATGAAACATACCTTCACTAACCTTTCAGTAGTCTTTCCAGGTATGCACAGGCACTCCCCTGACCACCAAATTAAACCTTTCCCACAGTGATCCATTCTGCAGTTTGTCCATGTATGCACAAGAACTCCCCTGTCCACCAAATGAAACATTTCTCCCAACAATCCCCTTTGCAGTCTGTCCAGCTATGCACAAGCACTCCTCTGATCACCAAATAAAACATTTCCCCCAATGATTCTATCTGCAGTCTGTCTAGGTATGCACAGGCACTCCCCTGACCCCCAAAAGAAACACTTCCACCAACGATCCAATCTGCCCAGGTAAGCACTGAAACTCAGACCACCAAATTAAACATTTCTCAGCAATCCCTTCTGTAGTCTGTCCAAGTATGCAGAAGCACTGCCTTGACCACACAATAAAACACTTTCCCCAATGGCCCCATTCTGTATTCTATCCATTGTACATACAACCAGTCCCCTGACCACCAAATGAAACTTTCCTCTAAGGATCATCTTTGCAGTCTGTTCATGTATGCACAAGGACCATCATCCAACCATCTATCCTCAACCCCTTTTCCTATTTTGCACAAGGGATTCGGGTGTCACTTCATTAGTGACTATCTTTAGACATTTATACCAGCAATCCAGTGTGCAGTCTGTCTATGCACAAGCACTCTCCTGAGCACAGAATGAGAGATGTCCCCCATCAGTCTCTGGTGCTGTTTGTCCAGGTATGCACAAGCAGTCCTCTGACCACCAGCTGAAACATCTCCCAGCGATGCCTTCTACAGTCTGTCCAGGTATGCATAAGCACTCCCCTGATGACCACCTGAAACATTTCCCCAGAGATTCCTTCTGCATTCTGTCTGGGAATGCAAAAGCAATCCCCAGACCACCAAGTGATACATTTCCTCCAGCAATTCTGTCTGTAGTCTGTCCAGGTGAGCTAAAGCACTCCACTAACAAACCACTGAAAATTTTCTACAAACAATCCTTTCTTTAGTCAATCCAAGTGTGTACAAGCACTTCCCTGATAAGAGAACCAGAAGCACTCCCCTAACCATCAAATGTAGCCGTGCCTATATGAGTGTAGTTGTACTTATAGTAAATTCAGTTCCTTAAGCTTATTACAATGACCCTTTAAATATAACTACTTTATTAGTAGATGAAACTGCAGCAAATTCACAAATACAGGCTTGTATCACATCACTGACAGCATAGTACAAAAGGGCAAATGTACAGTTAGAAAACTGTCCATCATAAAACGGCACACAACCTTGAAAACTGCAAAAGATAGTTGCCAGCATTTTTCATAATGTAGTTCATATTCAGTCAGATGGAAAACTGAGGAGCCCGTCCTGTCATGTTTATACATAAGATCTTTATGAAAAAACAAAAACAGACTTGACTTTACTCCACTGTATTTTGAGCATGCAAATGCTTATTTCCAATTGGCTTATTACACCTTAGTCGTTTATGCATATAAACAGAACATTCTACACAAGTAACATGATTGACACTATGGTGCATAACTCCCCTTTGCCTTGCCTGTTATCGCTAGCATGTCTTGGGCTACTTCATCTCAAATTGTGTCTTGCAGATAAAATCCCTCATCAAGGTAGCTAAATGTTCTCCTTTCTGAGAATACAGGGGTCTGCTTTTTGCAGTCAATGCATGTATGCTTCAGTAAGCAGCCAAGCTTTACTTGCATAGTTTTGACATAATAAATCTTTTCCTTGTAATACTCCCTGCACACTTACTCATTCATGTGGAAAAAAAGATAATTTCAGATGCATGGTCACTCATACATGTTGGAGCGCATGCACACACACAATCACTTTGCAGCATAAGTACTAAAATGTCATGTAATCAACATGTTTTCATGGCCCAAATATTTCATTTTTGTTAGTTACGAAACTGTCGGCTTGGCTGTCAAAATGTATGTACCTGCAGTATACGTATAACTTCCCAGTCAGTGCCGTAATTGAAATGCTTGATTCTCACCATAAAGAACAATAAAACAGATTACGACTGTCAAATACTAAGTATATTGACAGCTTTATAAGAATGGTAATCACGTTACGTTTCACAACCGTGACTTCCAGGACTTGGTTATATTTTTTTTCATCTGACTTGATGTTTTCCCCAGTAGAAACTCGATTGTGTCTGTCCTGCATAATGATTTTTTTTTGTATATTTATGCACAAATAAATTATTGAAATAGTCATTTAGAAGTGCAAGCTCATTGGGCGCCAGTATCTTAGGTCAGCAAAAACCAGCACTGTTTCTTCAGCTGACTTGCCCAAAGTCAAACAGTTTACAAATGAATACTGAAGCACATGATTTATTAGCAATCCATAGTCATAATGTTTGTTTCAGGAACAGAGGCAACTTACACATGCACTGACGCTGTGGACTTTTATTTTGGAATGAGGGGACTAATCAATGCATTACTTTTCTCGTATTTCGAAGTAAACGGCCATCAAACAGCACATATTTACCCTCCGAAGCTGCAGAGTTGAAATATGACAAAGAAGGGCAGCAAGATAGCTTATTATTAAGAGGGCAAACTGACATTAAATTCAGTCACTTTCAGTGTGTGTGTGTATACATATAAACACTTGCTGCTGCAGAACTGCAATAAACAGCTCTGCAATAACGCTCAACAGAAGAGAAACTTAACTGCTTGATCCGAAGCAGTTCAAATTTATTATTTGAACTGTATTCCCAGAACGGGCTGACGTTCAGCATAGCAAGGCACAGATTGCTGTTAAACGGATTTCTTTTTGAAGTAATATTTATCTTCCAATCAGTGCTTATCATTTTCCTTGAAACTGAGTGCTGACAGCAGAGAACACAAATAATTAGCATATACACCTTTGCGTGCTTCACAACAGCAGAGTATTCCAACAGCAGAAAAAAAATAAGCTTCTGAACCAAACTTGGCTGGAAGCAAAGGAGCCTTGTATGCATATTTCCCCAAGGGAAATAAAAACAGTTCGGGGATGTTCAAGCAATGTCGAATACAAATTAACAGTGGTGGGGTGGGGGTGTGCACAGTGATGTCTTACTGTGGATGGTATTAACTGCCTAAACTGAGAACAGGACGCTGCAGAAATAAAACTGTGAACTTTTCATACAAATCATGTATACACATGTATGCATAATTGTGCAGACTAAGAAACGGGTCCACTTTTTACTGGTTAAAGTAGTCATAGATGATGAAAAAAGTGTTCTGAAAGTTGCATTTTTGATGCATATAGAATCTGCTTGCTGTGATCACAAGCAGATGCACAGTGCATGGGAAGCCGATTTTCTCATAAAACTTAAATATAAACCTGTTACTCCACACTGAAAACTAAGTTGAGAAGGTACCTGACAAAGTTCAGGTACTTTTTCAACTTAATCTTTTTAACAGTGGTGCTAAAACTTGACTGCAAAGTTATCGATGCTTGTGGATGGGACTCTGGTGGAACAACATACAATTCCTAGCATCTCAGAGAGCGCTCAGATGTAAGCACTTAGGCGCCTGAGAAGCTAACCAGGGTTAATGAGTTAAGAAACGCCTTTCAAAGTCTGTGGAACATCACATTTGGCCCTAATTCACCTAAATGGAAATTAGATATCACTGCTAATTGAACTTTAATAGTAGCTGCAGCTGTGTCTTCATTGAATAGCTTTGCCACGAATTCAAGAATGGAAGCTATTGGGGCAGAGAAGGGGTCAATGCAATTATTTAAGGCCCAAGAAGAAAATCTTATCCATTTGCTCATGTGCAACTTTCTCGTTGAAGTCTTATGTGATGAGATCAGGATATGTTTCACAGATGGAGAAAGGTTAGGCAGCCTGGCTATGTTTGGTTTTGGAGCAGCCAAGCTGTCAATTTGAGGGTTGGAAGGGAGGGGTGGAGCATCCCTGATGCGTGAGTCAGAAGGTCCAGAACTGGGTCCAGAATCCACGGCTCCTCCTGGTGTTGAGGTCAAAGGAAGGGGAACCAGATTTGATGAGGCCAGTATGAGGTGACGAGTATCAAACTCCTTCCCAAGTAACTGGCTTTCTGAAGAACTTTGACCTTCAGGTCTCCTCTACGCCTTTCCTCCCTTTCCATTGATACCTAATCGTGTACAAGTGCAATCCATTGGTGACTCTCCTTGGGGGGGGGGATAAGGACAAGATAGCTGCTGCATTTGGCATTCGTGGACATGGATAAGAGGTTGCAACAAGGCTGGCCCCATTTGCGGAAAATCATCTCCTTTACTACTTGTTTTAGGGATCACTCGAGCATCAGAATCGCTCTGCTGAGTCAGTCTGCTATCACTTTATTTTTCCCCGGTATGAGCGTTGCTATGAGAAAGCGTTGGGAGGAGGTCGCACACTGCCATGCTATTGGGGCCTCCTGACATAGGGGCTAAGACCTGTTTTCTCCTTGTTTATGTACCACACAACTGACATGTCTGTCTGTATTGCAATACTTAGTGGAAATGTGAGTGGATATGTGTGTTGGAATGCTTGCAGCGCTGGAAGCACCGCCCTCATCTGTAGGACATTGATGTGCAAATGGGCCTCGAGATCCTTCCCAGATAATGCCTCCCCCCCGGTCTGCGAAGTGTCCGTAGTCACTGTGGCTAAAGACTGTGGAAGAACTAAAGGTCAGCCCAATGTCACATGAGTGGAGTGAAGCCACCAACAAAGGTCTCTCTTGCAAGATTCCGTTATCATAATTTGGTGGTGCATGGGTAGTTCTGCATGACCTGACAATATCCCAGGCTGTGTTCTGCACGAACTACAGAATGAACTGGCACCCTACCTAAGTACCATGTTCAATCATAGCCTCACCTCAGGCATTGTGCCCACTGAATGGCGCACTCCACAAAGGGGGAGTCAAGACGGACCCCGGGAACTACCGCCCCATTAGCCTGATGAGCCTGGTCTGCAAGGCCATGGAACGTATCATCATGGAACTCCTAAACAAAGACACTGGTAATCTCCAAACTCTGGACCCTACCGAGTTCGGATTTGTAAAAGGCAGATCACGTCTCCTAATCCTGATTGACTTTTTTGAAGCAGTCACCAAAGCCATAGATGAGGGTAAGGTGGTTCACACAGCTTATCTAGATCTCGCCAAGGCTTTCGACACCATCCCCCACTCTGAAATTATAGATAAGCTTGTTAGAAATAAGAAGAAATTTGTACCAGCACTATTCCTGATAGCACCATGGCTAACTAGTGAAACCAAATCTAAATAGATAAAAGAACTACTTCTGTCACCTTCTGGCTAATCAACTTCCCATCCTTCCTCCCTCCGACCAGTGTACTTATCTGTATATAAAATAAACTAGGTATAAATCCCCATGTCATAAGATGGGTTGCCAACTGGCTCACGGACAGAACCCACACTGTGAAAGTAGCAGACTCCAAATCCGACTTCAGACAAGTGGAGTAACACAGGGTTCAGTCCTGGGTCCTCTCCTGTTTGGTATCTACTTCTCTGAAGTACAGGCTAACACAGAAGGTCTTTGGCTAACAAAGTTTGCAGATCACTGCAAACTGGGAGCCATAATCAAAACTCCTAATGATGTGGACATACTACAAAAGGGCGTCACTGGGACTGATGCCTGGTGTCAAAGCCATGGCCTGAAGCTCAGTGCCAAAAAGTGTATTGTCATCCCCTTTGGTAAAAACTCTGTACCCATGAACTGCCACGTAGCTGGTAGTCTACTTAATGCCGAAAATGTGAAGAGACCTTGGGACACAGGTGGGCAGTAGTCTCTCCTTTGATAATCAAATTGCCACAGTGGTCAGAAAATCCTTCTACGTGTCTCACCTCATCACAAAAGGTTTCTCATCCAGAAAGAGGTCATTGTTCCCCTCTACTCATCACTCATTAGACCTATTAGAGTACAACACCCCTTTTGGTATGTACCTCAGAAGACATCTACAACAACTGGAAAGGCCACAGAAATACCTCACAAAGAGGATTACTGACTTCAAACAGATGCCCTACGCAGACCGTCTCAAAAAAACCCAGCTTTACTCGGTCACATGTCACCTACTCGGAGGCTATCTCTGCCTAACATACAAAGCTATGTCAAACCCAGAGCTGTTGGACATGCTCCACTTAAAGAAATCCCAGTCCCTCCGAGCTACACGCTCTAGGGACCTAAACCTTGTCACCACAATTAACAGAACATGCTGGAGGGATAGATTCCTTTCCCAGAGACTTCCCATACTCTGGAACAGACTACCTATGTCAAACAGAGCTCCTCATTACCACTCAAGAAAAATCTTGATGATTGGATAGGAAGTAGGAAATTCACCCCGGGGATCACTTCTGTGGCTCTGCTCGATAGGGGCACAGGAAAATAATTTTCTTGGTTGGTGAAAGCCAGGGTACATTTTTGGCTAGGCTTAAATAGGCCCTAGGGCCAATAGCCTAATACCTACCGGTAGACCACTTAGCAAAACAGTAGCCACTGCAGAATTCTTATTTGCAGACGTGCTAATGGAATCAAGTTTATTGCTGCTGCCTTGGTCCCCAAGATTTTCAGGAATGTTCTTACTTGTACTTTTTTCTTGGAAAGTAGGATGTTATGTAGTTCTATCTTGCCTACATTCTTACCCGTGGGCTTGCTCCGACTCGGACGATTTTTTTTTTTCTAGCTCGAAGTCTTTAATTGGCTGGGCTAAGCAGGTATCCCATGGTGCACTGCTCCATATCCCCAGATCTCGTTTGCTGCTCGTGTAGCTCGGACGTGATCTCGCTTGGCTGTGGCTAAGTACCCTCTTTTTCTTGTCTTAAAGAAAAGTTTTGACTCCTATCAAAAGCGATTTTCATAGCTATTTGTCTAAGTTTTGTTGAGGTTGTGATCGTGTGATTGTGTGGTATCCCACTGACTGTTCCCTCGGGCTAGGCCCGTTTCAGTTAGAGGGTCTAGTCCTCTTCATATTGCCTTATGTGTGAGTACGGTCTAGACCGTTTAAGTTAGAGGTTTGGGCTATTCCCTTTCCTTGTGGGTTTCAGTCCTTTGTTGAGAGTTTGTATTTGTTCTTTAGTGTGTGTGTTTGGTCACTGTTTAGCGTTCGTTCCCGCGTTTTGTGGTGTGAGCTCCTGTGAGTTCTTCTCAGACTTGGTTTTTGCCTTTTGGTGTAGTAGTGAAGATGTCCAAAGATCCCAAGGAGCACAAACCTTCGGGTTTCAAAAAGTGCTCTAAATGTGGGGTACAAAATGCCCATTACCGACGGGTATTCCATTTGTGTTGCATGGGAGCCATCCACTGCAGGAATCCTGCAGTTTTTGTCATGCGTTCAGTCATTGAGTTCTCCAAGAGAGAAAGAATAAGCTGATTTTAAAGGGACTCTTGAAACCCTCTTTTGAAGAGGCTATGGCTTCGTCTTCCAGTGGAAAATCGAAATCTGGCAAGTCAAAAGAGAGATCTCCGGCTCAGTCAGCTTCATCGGAGCCGGAGAAAATCTCAAAAACTGCATCGACCTCCTCGGCTTCACTGTCCTCGGAGCTGCAGGAAGTGTCTGTGTTGACGGAACCGGCTTCGGCTCCAATTTTATTGGAACCTCTTAGGAGCTGATCGCCCAGTCTCAGATCAGTTCCTCCTGAGAGGAGATCTCATTCTCTCTCCCTGTCTTCCAAATCCTCCAGGACCCTTTCGGATGTGGATGTTGATAGGGTGGTTCAGAGGCTCCTCCAGTCACTGGTTTTGGCAACATTTTCGGCTCCGGCCCAGTCGGCTCCGGAGCCCATCCCGACCCCGTCTTAGATCATTCCTCCTCCGAGCGCATCTCTGTCTTCGGAGCAAGAGTGTTCCGAGCCGTGTGATGTTCCTAGGCCGGCTCCGATGCCCCCTTTGGCTCCATCGGTACCAGCATCGGCTCCGACCCCGTCTGCTCCGTCTTCGGGGTTCGGGACTCTGAATTCTTCGGTCTGGCCCGAGGGGGACATCTTGGGACTTATTTTGGTCCCGAGCCTCCCTCTCGGTGCCTCTGCTCGGGGAACTCCGACCTCCGTCATGGCCTCGGAGGCTGGTCGCTCATCGGATTCAGGGGGTGGCCTTCGAGGCTATGTGGACTGTGCTGGCCAGATCGTCGGCTACATCAGGCGGGTCGGTCACTCTGTCCCCCACCACTCCGGTGAGAGCTTCTGATCACCACCCATCCATGGACAGCAGAGCACCAGGGCCTAGGGATACCCCCACGAGTGGTCCCCAAATTTCTGAGGGTCCCTCAGAGTTCGTGCCTGAGAGCCCCCCAGAAAGAAAACGTGCAAGAGGAAGCACATAGACTCCCAGGATGAGTCCCTCACCTCTGATACTGACCTTGAGGAATCGGAGGGGTCCCCCAAGTCATCCTCTGATGATGTTTCCTTCTCCGATATTCTGGAGATACTGAAACAAAGAGGTGACTGGCCGTCCAAAGCCTCTTCCGAGGAGTAGTCAGTATTCCTTAGGCTTTTGGTGCTCAGCCCTCCACCTCCTGGGTGTCTCCACCCTTTGACTAACTCCTTGATCTGATTTGTCGAAGAGTGTGGGAAAACCTTGATTCTGTGGCGCTCATGCCCATGCATCCCAACAAGTTTCTTTCCGCCCCCCCATGGCAAATAGTTTGTGTAAAGAAGTCCCTGTAGATGCCATGGTGGTGGCGGCAGCCACTCAGAAGGAAGTAGCAGAGTCTTCTTCATCCTTCCATCCTCCTAACAAGGAGTCTAGGACCATGGATCGGTACGGGAAGCATACCCTCTCATCAGCAACCTTTAACTTACGGTCGCTGAATTACCTGTCTCACTTCACTCGGCTCCAGAGAGATCTCCTTAAGGAGTTAGGAGATACTCTTGCGGGTAACGTTCCTGAGGCGGTGGCTCAGACGGTTAACGCCCAGGTCTCTACCCTCAACTCCATTGTTAACTCATCCATGCGGCTCATTTCGTAGGCAGCCGAGGGAGCGGGTAGGGCAGTAAGCTCAGGAGTCGCCCTTAGAAGGCAAGCCTGGCTGCGCCTGTGTCACTTTGCGGAGGCCTTCAAGTCTTCCTTCACTGACGCCCCCTTTGATGGTTCTTCTTTGTTTGGGACCAAAGTGAGACACCCTCACCAGGTGCGAGCAAGAGGGAAAGATCCTGTCTGCCGTAGGTGTCTGTTTTCCCTTTTTTCTAGGCCTTATCCCAAGGCCCAGCGGGGGGGAAAGAAGTGGTTCAAGAAATCAGAGTTTTTTCTTGCCGCACAGGGTGAACCTCCCTCCAGAGGCAGGGGAGGGGGAGGTTATTCAGGGAGACGTCACCCCAGAGGCAGAGGGGGCCCCCGCAATTTGGGAGACCACGATTCCTTTTGTGGCTCTCCCTACTCTCGTTCCTGAGAGAGTGCCCAGCTGTGCTTATTCGGAGCCAACCGGGGGTAGAATTTTGTTATATCCGGAAGCTTGGGAAAGCATTACCCAAGACCGATGGGTATTACAGATAATTTCCGAAGGTTATCCCATTCCATTTACATCGGACCCACCGTCAATCAGAAAAATCCCAGACGTTCCACCCAGTCAAAGGGATCAAGCAGCCTCAGAGGTCTCAAAGCTGCTAGAAAAAGGAGCCATCTAGCATGTGCCCTCAGACCAAATCGAATTAGGGACTTACTCAAGATTCTTTTTGGTGCCAAAAAGAACAGGGGACCTGAGACCCATATTAGATCTCAGCCAACTGAACAACTATGTACACAAGTCCAAGTTCCGTATGGTCACACTACAATCGATTCTCCCATTGTTGGGAGAGGAGGTATGGATGTGCTCCATCTACCTCAAGGATGCTTACTACCGTGTGAAAATGGACAGGGCATCCAGGAGTCACCTAGGCTTCCGGCTGGGAGCCAGTTATTTCCAGTTTCGAGCCCTTCCCTTTAGTCTCACCACAGCCCCCAGGGTGTTCACCAAGTGTATGGCGGTGGTGACGGCTCACTTGAGACGTCAGGGATTTCAGATGTTTCCGTATCTGGACGACTGGCTCCTTACTGCCCCCACCAGGCATCAGCTAGTTCAAACCAGGGATGCTACCATCACTGTCTCACCAGTTGGGTATAACAATAAATTGGGAAAAATCTGCTTTATTGCCCTCGTAGCGTGTCACCTTTATAGGAGCAGAATTAGACACCATTCGAATGCGAGCATTTTTACCGCAGGAAAGGATCAGTCTCTTACAACAACAGATACACATGCTGATGCCCCTGAGGCAAGCGAAGGCAAGATGGGTTCGCAAGCTCCTAGGGACCATAGCAGCAACAATCATGTTGGTCCCTCTAGCGAGATTGCACATGAGAATTCTCCAATGGCTCCTCTTTGTTCAGTGGTCTCTCCAAAGACTTCCAGTTTCTCACCCCATTTTGCTCACGGACAGATGCAAGCAGGATCTCGGTTGGTGGCTGTGCACCAACAGTTTGGACGTGGAAGGCCCTTCGTCCCACCCATCCTGGTTACCACGGTGACCACGGACGCCTATCGGGTGGGGGGGGGCATTATTTTGGCAGGACAGTCTAAGGCACATGGCAAGAGCACGAGATACATCTGCATATAAACGTCCTAGAGATGAGAGCAGTGCTACTTGTGTTGCAGGCACTTCAGAGTGTTCTACCTCTAGGGATGATTGTGATACACTCGGACAACATGTCAGTAGTGAGGTATCTAAACAAGCAAGGGGGAACCAGGTCTTACCCTTTGTGCAGAGGCCATGCAAGTGTGGCATTGGGCAGTAACTTCCCAACAGTTTCTGGTGGCAGCGCACATTCCGGGGAAGTCCAACGTGATTGCGGACAGGCTAAGCAGAGCTATTTTGATGCCTTACGAGTGGTCCCTGAATCGCCTGGTTGCAGAGCGAATCTTCTGCAGATGGGGTCAGCCTGCTGCAACGTTTTTGCCAGGCCCCTCAATTCAGAATGCAGCAACTACTTCACGCTGATCCCCCCCCCACAGGGGGAGTCACCCAGGGACGCTCTGGTTCACGATTGGCCCTCCGGTCTGCTTTATGCTTTCCCTCCATTTCCTTTGCTGTCAAAGGTGATTCAGAAAGCGCAGTCCTTGGGAAGCAGAATGATTCTGATTGCTCCACACTGGCCTCGCCAAGTTTGGTTCCCCTTTCTTCAGCAATTCATTGTGGACACTCCTTGGACTTTGGACTCTCAACCAGATTTACCGATGCACATGTCGGGACAGTTCCACCCCTCCCTGATGACCCTCCGGTTGACAGCCTGGCTACTCCACTTCCATCGTTAGACTTCATCATTTCTCACCAGAAGTGGTTCATATATTATCGTCCTCTCATAAACCATCCACTAGAAAGATTTATTCTAGTAAATGGAAATGGTTTTCTATCTGGGCACATACCCGAGGCATTGATCCTTACACAGCTCCAATTGCTTCAGTCATGGAGTTTTTGTCTATGCTTTTCCATCAGGGTTCTGCATCAGCTGCCATCAAAGTTCAGCTGGCAGCGATCTCTAATTTTCATGTAGCGAATGAGCCTAGTCTCATGGCGCATAGACTATGCAAGGCGTTCCTGAAGGGTACTCTGTTGCTCCGTCCCCCAGTGTCTGAACCAGTCATGCCCTGGGATCTCAGTTTTGTTCTACAAGCCCTTACTGTACCACCTTTCGAGTCTGCAGCTACCTGCGAATTGAAATTCTTGACCTGGAAAACAGCCTTCTTAACAGCAATCACTTCAGCAAGGCGAGTTTCAGAAATTCAAGCCTTCTCTGTCAAACCTCCATACTTAATCTTCCATAAGGACAGGGTCTCTTAGACCAAACCCTTCGTTCCTTCCTAAAGTGGCTTCCGTGTTTAATCTAAATCAATCTATTGAGTTGCCTGTGTTCTTTCCTCACTTTTCTAACAAGGCAGAATTTACATTTCACCAGTTGGATGTACACAGACAATTACACTTCTATTTGCACCAAACAAAAGATATCCAGAAGTCTGACCAACTTTCAGTTTCCTTTTCGGAAAACTGAATGGGGTCCCCGGTCTCCAAGGTCACCCTGTCTAGATGGATATCTAGTTGTATCTCTTTCGTCTTCCAAGCAGGAGGTTAAGATCTGCCATTTCCGGTCAAGCTCTACTCGGGCTGTTTCCACATCTACAGCCTATCAAGCCAGATTGTCAATGGATGATATATGTGCTGCAGCTACTTGGACTTCTCTCACATTTGTTTCTCATTACAAATTGCACGTGGTTTCCAGGGGCAGGTCTTCCTTTGGCTCCACAGTTCTCAGGAGTATTTTCCTATGAGCCACCCAGGATGTAGGTGCTAGGGACACTGTCCCACGGGTAGGAATGTAGGTGAGATAGGATTACATAACATCAAGAAGTTATGTACTCACCATAACGTTCGATGTATGTAGTCCATCTCGCCTCACATTCTTTCTTACCCTCCCACCTTCCCCCTTCCTGGAGGATTGGGAGGTTAGGTTGTTTATCTGCAGAGTTCCCTTGCTTGGCTTATTCTTTACCTGGATGTGATGTGTGCATGGGGTACAAATGAGTTTCGCAGCAAACTAGATCTGGGGATATGGAGCATTGCACCATGGGATACCTGCTTAGCCTAGCCAATGAAAGACTTCGAGCTAGGGAAAAAAAAAACGTCCGAGTCGGAGCCGATATTCGGCTCCGAACCCATGGGTAAGAATGTGAGGCGAGATGGACTACATACATCGAACGTTATGGTGAGTACATAACTTCTTCTTTTTTGTTGACTTCATCTTCTAACTCTTTTGGGGAGGAAGTTTTGGCATAATTTTTTGTTGTATCTAGATCTGCTCCTATAAAAACAGTAAGTTGAGACAGCAACAAGGCATATTTTTTTTTATAATTTATTGTGATTCCTAGGTGAGAACAGAGCTGCGGTGTGGTCTGTCTCACTTTGATTAGTAGATGCTCTGTGGTGGCGGTTAGGAGTCCGTCATCTAGGTACGGCAGCACTCTGAATCCTAGGCATCTCAAGTGAGCCATGACTACTGCCATACATTTGGGGAACACACTGGGGGCTGAAGTGAGACCAAAGGGCAGAGCTTGAAACTGGTAGTGACTGGCTCCCAGCCGAAAGTGCAAATGACTCCTGGATCACCTGTCCATTTTTATGTGGTAGTACGCATCCTGGAGGTCAGTGGAGCACATCCAGTTGTCTTGCCCCAAAAAGAGTATCGAGTGCAGTTTTACTGACCGGAACTTTGACTTTTTTTACTAACTTTCTAATTTCCTGAGATCCAGGATGGGTCTCCAGTCCCCTGTTATCTTTGGAACTAAAAAGAGCCTTGAGTAAGTTCCGGATCCTATTTGGTCTGCAGTGACTGTCTGGGTGACTTTTTTTTTTCTCTAGCAACTTTTGTATTTCTAGAGTTGCCTGTTCCCTTTGGGTGGAATGTGTGGGATGTTTTTTATTTTTGGGAAGGGGAAAGAAAAGGGTGTGGAGTAACGTCTGGATATGATGCTTTGTACCCACTTGTCTTCTGTTATTTTTAAACGAAAACAGCAGCTGAATCCAAAACATTCAAAGGGCAAAAAACGGCAGTAAACCACAGTACTAACAACGAAGCAGTAATCCAAAAGTTATGAAATCTACACCAGACGAAAACTGGCTAGAAGATTTTTATTCACACAAGTAAGCGCTTTCACCATTAGGCTTCATCAGACTTTAAGACCTTACATTGAACAATAGTTTAAAAAGCAAATGAACCAAAGCCATAGGCTCATGTCTACATCCAACGTCATCAAACCAAATAAATATTTAAAGGTACCAACAATTTACGAAGCAACATACATAAAATAGTATAATAAAAAAACACTTTCATAGTAGGATAAAAACATCAAACAAAATATAAAAAATAACATTAATAAAACATATTTAAATGTCAAAAATTAAATCTGTGCTAGTAAGACACAGACCTATGACACATACTACTGCAGTATCCTAAGCTTAGGTCACAGGAGCACTGGTGGTTGTTGCTTGTTTTTTCGGTTATTTTTAGCCAGCTTCTGGGTACAAAGATTAGTGACTCCCGACTGCTTCCAGAAACACAGGCGGGCCTCCTTTCAGGAGTGCTTAAAGGGCTTTCCAAGGAAAGATTCCCCGTCTCCCTGATTTTGCGGACCCCCTCTGCCATGTGGTCAAAGTCTTCCCTTACTGCTTACCCCCTCTGCCCTTGGAGGAAGAATCACCATTTATGTCCTGGAAAGCTCTCTGGAATTTTCGGAACCACATTTTTCCTCCCTTTTGACGTTTTGGATAAGGTTTAGAAGGTAGGGAAAAACAGACTCCGGCAGAGAGTTTTTCCTTTTTGTTCACACCTGGTTATTGTGTCTTTGACTTTTGGCCTGAATAAAGACGAGCCGTCAAAAGAGGTGTAAACAAGAGATTTAACGGTATCCACAAAGTCAAAGTCACCCAAGCACATCCAGGAATGTCTCCTTAGGGAAATTCCTGAACCCGCTGCCCTACTTGCTCCGTCCGCTGCATAACAAATGAATCTCCTGGAGGAGTTGACCACTGAATTTAAGGTGGAGAGTTGATAGGAAACTCTCTCTGAAACCTCTTCAGCTACTGAACCTTGGAGAGCATCTCCTAGCTACTTCAGAAGATCCCTTTGAAGTCTGGTAAAGTGGGTGAGAATTCAGCGATGCGAGTGCAAAGGTCGCCGATGAAAAGGTGCGCTTTCCATATCTGTCCATTGTACAAGACAGAAGATGACGCCTCTGAAAGTTCCTTTTTGGTGGCCACCACCACCATAGCATCTACCGGGACTCCTTTTGTAAGACAATTCTTCTTTGTAGGAGACCTTATGAATTTGTTTGGCCAAACTAGGTCCATCAGTTTGTCGAAAGGCGGAGATACCCAAATGGTGGAAGGGCAAGACCCAAAAGCCTTCAGGTATACAGACTGCCCCTCTGAAGGGATGATGGCTTTCCAGCCGCATCTTTATTTCCAGGGTGTCTGCAAAGATGACATCCTCAGAGGTCGACTGTGGGGACCCTTCCAGCTCATCAAGGTCTGTATTGGATGTGATGGACTCCTCTGGGGAGTCTAAATGCTTCCTCTTGCATAGTCTCTACCGAGGGACTTCTTCCAAAGGGTGTTCTGGAGAGGTTTCGAAGAGAGGGATGCACCCAATGGGGCATCCTGAGGCTTTGGGTTTCAGCGTCTGTGTAGATGCTGTGGTGCTGAGAGACATCGGTGCCTTTGAAGGAATTATGTCCATACCTGAGTGGACGTGTCTGTGGAGACTGCACTCTCATCACCATGAATGCCCCCCCCGCCCCTCTTCTGAGGAAACTGCTGGCTCCGAAGAACCAGAGGGCATCCCTGGAACCAAGGGGATGGCTCCGAGGCAGATGTAGGAGCTGAGCTTACCCGCGCTAAACTCCCGAGAGGCAAGTTCGGTGTTGACAACTGTCCGATTAGACTCTCCTCCCCGGGCCTGATAGGAGACAGTCTGCTCCTAGACTTCTCGAGTTTGGACAGAACAGAGGATGTTGGAGCAGTAGTCAGACCTGAAGATCCTGGGATGGATCTTGGCTCCGGTTCCACTATGATCAGTTTGAAGGCATTCTGGCTCCGAAGTCTGAGATAGGAGGAGGAATTGATGGTGAAAGGGTAGGCTTGGTCGGTTCTGATTCTCTCTAGGTTGGATCCGACAACAATTTGGCGAGCACCTGGTGTCTTTAACAGCCTCCGCAGCACTCGATCCACATCATCAGAGAAGGCTCCTGGAGGATCGAGTGGAGGGAGCATGAGCGCTGGAAGACTGTAACATGAAATATCTTAAAGTTGGAGATACCGGGTCCAATTCCGGGGACCAGCTCTGTACATGAAAACCCAACGGCTTTGAAACTGAAGGAGCCAGGATAGAAGGCTTCTCAGGCCCGGCAGCCTTCAGGTCTGAAGATTAAACTTTTTGCATCTTTTTTGATTGGCTCCGAATGAGCCTCTGAGGAAGATGACCTTTGCCCTGACTTTGATTTTGGGGGGGGGGGGGGTGGCCCAAATTTGAAGGACCCTGACCTTCGATGGCTTCTGTAAAAGGGGTCTTTAATAAGTCTCTCAAAATGAATTTATTCTCTCTAGTAGTACTTAGACTAAAGGAGTGACACATGACGACTCCTGAAGGTGTACTGCTCTGAGACAGTATTTGCAAACTGTATGTCCATCAGTAATGAACATTTATTGGCTGCACTTAACTCACTACTTAAACCCAGAGGGTTTAACTTCCTTAGACTGCTTAGAAGACATTGCAGTAATCAACAACAACAGGAAAACTAATCCACTACAACAAAGTACTACAACTTTTTACTTTTTTCTGTAAAAATAAAATAAAAAGTATAATGGGAAAAAAAATAAGCCCTCTAATTTAAACGGGCAAAGGCAGCCTTCTAATTTAAACGAGCTAGCCTGGTAACTTAAAAGGGAAAACTAGGGGAAAAAAAACTCAAGGTCAACACAGCTCTCTAACTTAAACAAGCCTGCCTTATATATTTAAAAGGAAGAAAGCCTTCCAACTAAAAATGGGTTTAAGAAAATAAATTTTAAGCCTGGACATGGTAAGAGAGAAGGCCTTGAGAAGAAAAACGACACCCAGCAGGCAACACATCAGCAGCGAACACACTAAATCTGCTTAACACTAGTTAGCATACAACAGTAGTAATAAACTGACAGACTATCACAAACTATCCAGAAAATTAAATAAGAAAATTCCACTTAGCCAGAGCCAGTAGGGAAACACCTGATCTTGTTTAGCAGCAAACGAGATATAGGGAACTTTCCTAGGGCATGATGGGATAGGGTTTCAGCCACAAGCTAGTGGAAGACCCCAAGTTTTTGTATAAGGTCATGTCATAACAGAGGATCGGCTCCGAACCCAACCAGTTGAGAATGAAAGTGAGCTAAGACAACACCACATCTATCTTTATAGTGGCTATCACCTCTGATAGCAGAATTTCAGGCATTGTCTTCTAAACCTCCCTATTTGATTTTTCATAAGGATAACATAACATTAAGTACAAACATTTCTTTCCTTCCTGAGGTGGTGTCAGAATCCAATATTCATCGGTTCGTTGACTTACCAGTCTTCTTTCCTAATTTTGCAAATAAAGGTGAATATGTTGCATTTATTGGATGTCCACAGGCTCAATAAACCACACCTTCCTTCCACAACCTATCACAGATAGCCCATACTTCCAAACACCACCCCTTCCTGTCACTAATTTTTCTGTATTCCTAATCCACAATCCTTAGCCACATGCTATGTTAACTATTAAAATGAAATCAGTAATGTTACTAATTCCAATAATGCGCATTCCGTATCTCCTCACCACCTATGAAAATCAACCCTACCTTGGCTTTTACCACCCCTTATCCCAAACCAACACTACTCCTACTTTAAATAAAGCAGATCAACTCATAGCTCTCTACACACCTGACTTTTCCACTCTTAACAACCACCAACTAAACCAGACTGTGGTCTATCTCCCTCATAACCAGATATCATAAAATAATTAGCAAAGCCCTGAAACTAATTACTGTACAATGCAGTCTGATAAGGGATGGAGACATCCAACCAAACCCTGGTCCTGCCCTTCCTACAAGCTTTGGCTTCCATCCCATTGCCCCTTCTAACATTTGGCCAACTACAAGGACCCCTAACTCTCTCCTAACCTGTCACGTAAATATCAGGAGCATAAACAACATGGTCCATAATCTCCATGCCCTCTTAGCAGCCTACTCACCTGATGTGCTATGTCTCACAGAAACCTGGCTAAAACCAGGAACTAAAGACAATGAAGTTATCCCAGCAGGGTACAACATACTCAGACTAGACCGCAAGTCTAGGAAAGGTGGGGGAGTAGCAGTACTCGTTAAAAATATACTAGATGTCACATTTACCCCACAACAACCTCCTTTGTTCAGTAGTGCTGAAACTCTCGTTATCAGACTACAGCTTAAAATTAAATCTATTTCAATGCCTGTGTTTATATCCCCCCAGGCAATAATACAAATACCCTAGAGGACTTCCTTCAATGGCTGTCCAACACGTACCCCCATGAAACTATGGTGTTAGGAGACTTTAATATTAATGTCCCACGACCCATGTAAACCTTCATGGCTATACACCGCTCATATCCTCACCCACCAGAATAAATTAACCCTACAACAAAGGTAGTATCCTGGATTGGATTCTTAATCACCCAGACCTGTACAACACTGGTTCCTTCCCTGATGATATAAGTGACCACTTACATCATCAAGCAGAAAGTAGATAACCACCACCAAATTCTCTATAAATCTGTTAGAAATAACAAGAACTTCAACACCACTGATTTTCAGAACGAACTCAAAGCATGCAATTGGTCCATCCTAAAAGGTCTTCCACTGGATGATGCTGTAGCCTATTTTAATTCTAAATTCCTTACCATTCTAGATTCCCACACTCCTGTCCACACCCTTAGAGCCAAAACTAAAACTGCCCCCTGGCTCTCTAAAGTAACCAAAACCAAAATCATTGCAAGAAATAAAGAATGGGACAAATGGAGCACCTCAAAAAACCCACTTGACCATATTAAATTCTGGCAGTTACGGAATGATACTAAGAATGCCATATTGCTAAACAAAAAAAAACTTCTGTCAACACCTTCAACAAAAACATCAGAACAAACCTCAAAAGTTTTGGGCAGGAATAAGCAAACTTCTCCACCCCGGACAATCCACTATTCCCACCCCATCAGCTTGTAACCTAAAATCTCCACTGGAAAGACCCAACCAATCATTAGCCAGCCAACTGGCTCCCAGTGGCCCCAATCAGGATTCTTCCTCAATCACTACCCCACTCTCCTTTAACTTCCAGCCTGTATCCGCATCAGCCATCAGATCTCCAAACTAAAACCCACTACCCTAGCAGCTGATCTTCTGCCACCAGAATGTCTACAGAAAGCGGCAGATGCCATTGCATACCCTATTTCTATTATTATAAACCGAACCTTGTCTGAAGCCACCATCCCCTCTATCTAGAAGGTTTCCCACATTGTTCCTCTCCATAAAAGAGGGAACTCTCTAGTCCTCTCAAACTACAGACCAGTAGCCATACTATCACCACTGGCCAAAATAATAGAAAAATGCGTCCATAACCAATTAATGCACTATCTCACCCAGAATAAACTACTGGCCAACTCTCAGCATGGCTTTAGGCCAAACCACACCACCACCTTTTCTAACTCCATTAACCTCAACTGAAACAGTAACAAACTTGCCTCAGCTCTCTTCCTAGATCTCTCTAAGGCCTTTGGTATGGTCATCCACCAACTACTTATCCATACCCTGAAGAAACTGTCACTAAATAACTGTGCAATTAAATGGTTCCAATCTTATTTGTCTGACAGACAAAGCATTGTTATGCAGAATACACTATCCACTTGTCTACCCATCACACTAGGAGTCCCCCAAGGCTCCATACTAGGACCACTTCTCTTATCAGTCTTTATCAATGACCTACCCACAATCACTCCCAAGGCCACCTGCATCCAGTATGCAGACGACTCCACTTTAATCTGTACAGCCTCCTCCTCTACTGAGCTGATGACTCTAACCCAGAATACTTTCAATGATGTTGAAAAATGGTTTGCAAACAGCTTATTTTAAACCCCAACAAAACTAACCTGGTAATTTGTTCCCCACCTGTAAGTCCTCTTCACCATTCTTTACCATAAGATCCAATAATGGCACACTTGTATCCCCAGATGTTCACACCAAACTCCTAGGGGTCACAGTTGACCATACCTTAAAATTTGATACCCATGTCATTCAAACAATCAACAAAAACTGGGCTCCCTCTATAGGATCAAACCTTTCCTCACTCCATTTGCAAGAACTTCAATCGCTCGCTACCACTTACTGTCTACCCTTCTCTATGCCTCCCCCCTTTTCACTAACTTAAATAAAACCACTCTTAGCAGACTTGCAAGCTGTTACAACCATATTGCTAGATTTGCTACAGGTACGGCCTTTAGCACCCACCACTGTATCAACTTAACTCAACTAGGTTGGCTTGAATTTACTAGTCTTCTCCAATACAACCAACTTATAATAGCCCACAAAGTTCTAAACCACCCCGATAAGACACCAGCACTAAACAAGATCATTAATCCCTACAGCAACCTGAGGTCACTGTGCACTGCTGACAAAACTGTTGGTTCAAACAACCAAAAGCATAAATGTGGCTGGTGACTCTCTATTTGCCAACTCTGTAGGCAAAACTTGGAACTCTCTACCTGCTGAACTTACTCTCCAGCCCTCTTTAACTCATTTAAAAAAAAAGCCTCAAACTACACTTTAAAATGCAGTGGCAATGTCCCTGTTCAAAACCTGACTAACACCCACCCTCTGGTATTTGATATCGTGCCTAATTAAATCTGTCATTTGACTCTAAAATGTATATGACTTTGCTTTGTGGCATATCTAGAGCTCGTTATGGGATAAAGTCCTTATCTGTGTGAAACCCTGTTGCCTACCATGTTCCATAAATGTTTGTAACCTTACTGAAGACTGTAAACTGTTAATTTGTAAATGTTACTAATGTAATGTAGTCTACTAACTTGGAGCTTTTCTCCCCGGGCCTCTGCTGAAAGTGGACATATATCCAGTCGAACCATCCCGGTAAACAAATGTAAAATAAACAAAAATAAATGAGTTATGTTTCTATTTACATAGAACAGTAGACGTTAGAAAAACATCAGATTATTTGTATCGTTTGCAGATTGCAATTTGGGAAAAAGTCAGTCGCAAAAGTGACTTCAGCCAGATGGCTGAGTGTACATCATTTATTTACAGTAAGTTGGGTCTGTCCTTACAAAAATCTTTAAAAGCCCATTCCACTAAGTCCATGAAAACGTATTTAGTGTTTCTTGCTAGGACTTCCATGGGCGACAAGTGCAGCTGCAACTTGGGCTAATCCTTATACCTTTATTACTCATTACAGATTGGATCTGGTTTCGAGTGGTAGGGCAGCCTTTGGCCCAACTCTTCTCAGGAATTTCCTTCCTCAGAGTCAACCCGAGAATTTAGATAGCAGGAGACTGTGTCCCACATGTTGAAGATAGAATGAAAATTGACAAAATCAGATAAAGAAGTTATATACTTACCAGAACATTCCATCTGTTGGCCATTGGCCATTTTCTTTCTTCAACAGCCCACTCTCCAACCCCTCACATTGGTGTTTCATTGTGAATTTCTGGAAGAGCGAGCGTGTACAAGGACATCATTATCCTTATTGAACCCCAGATTTAATATGCTGTTATGATGTTTATACTAGTTGTTTACCTTTGTAAAATTGGAAATAAGGTCTGAGGTATGTTAGGGCTGGTGCATTATGGGTTCGAGAAGGGGCTTGAGAGTTTTTTGCTAATCATGGATATAGTATGGACCGAGTCAGATCCGAGGATTGGATCTGAACCCATATGTTGTAGAATGAAAATGGACAACACAGATGGAACATTATGGTAAGTACATAACATTTTTCCTTTTTATCCTAGGTCTTACGGTTTGGCTGTTTCTAGGCAAACTATTTCTTCCTGTATCCCTTAGGCCATTTCCTTTTGTCATGCTTTTCATAGGAAAAGTCTTTTTACTTTAAGGTTCATTCCAACAATGCTGTGGCTTTTTCTGTTGCCTTTTTCAAGGGATTGGATACCAGCTCCATCTTTGAGACAGCTACTTGATTTCTGTGCATGGCTTTATTGACGGTTCTCCTGGATCTTCCTCTTCCCAAGTTTTCTATTGAGCTTTTGTACTCTCCCTATTGTAAGGAATACTGCAGCAGTGAAATGGAAGGACATAGTACAGTTGTGTAGAATCTCTTCACTCTCCCTGTTGTAAGGAATACTGCAGCAGTGAAATGGAAGGACATAGTACAGTTGTGTAGAAGGTCTTCACTCTCCCTGTTGTAAGAAATACTGCAACAGTGAAATGGAAGGACATAGTACAGTTGTGTAGAATCACACTCTCTACTGTAATACTACAACAGTGAAATGGAAGGACATAGTACTGTTGTGTAGAATCTCTTCACTCTCCCTATTGTAATGAATACTATAACAGTGACATGGAAGGACATAGTACAGTTGTGTAGAATCTCTTCACTCTCCCTATTGTAAGGAATATTACAGCAGTGAAATGGAAGGGCATAGTACAGTTGTGTAGAATCTCTTCACTCTCCCTCGTGTAAGGAACCCTACAACAGTGAAATGGAAGGACATAGCACAGTTGTGTAAAATCTTACATAATAGTTGATGTCTTTCCCTTAACTGTTGCAGTATTCTCTCCTTTACTTAACTTTTTCTTTTTTCCTTCTGGATGCACATGTTCCTCTTACTCCTCAGACTGATGTTCCTCCTGGGGCTTTTCATTTCTGAAGAAGGGGCATCTGTACTTCACCTTTATGCGCTATGTCATGAGCAGGGAGCATGTGTGTGATGTAAGATGTCTGTGTAACAGCCTAAGAATTTGGTATACTGGCCGGATGTCGGGCTACCCCTGGAAAAGGATCCCTAGTGTAAGTAATACTGCAGCAGTAAAGGGAAGGACATCTACTGTTATGGTAAGTTTTTACACAACTGTACTATGCCACACCCCCACACACACACACAGCAGACATGGTGAGAATGCATGGTTACCCACCAAACTGGATATGGTGAGTGTACATGGTTACTCTCCTGTCTACCTTACACACAGTAGATATGGTTGTGTATACGTGGTATTAAATTCAGTTATTTGTAAAACAGTTTTTGTCTGTGCTGGTGATGGATTCAGTGTATAGGTAAGTCTGGAAATAAAATGTACTGGAGAAAAATGTAATGGCTTGATGTTCTTCGTGTTTCACTGTGTTAGTCTTCACCTGTGGGTTTTACCAGCTGTGGTAGCCCTCGGCCGGCCCGAATACCAGAGTCAGTGTTTTTCTGCGTCTGCTGCTGTCGCTTGCAGACTGTCAGGTTGTCAGTGCTACAAAGCAAGGCAGCCGATGCCATTACATCAGTCTTCTTGCCGTGGAGCCCGTAGCAGAAGCAGTTCGCAAGTGTGCTGGTCAGTCGCTACCAGAGTTTGAATTACAGCTGAAAACGTCTAAAGCTAAGGACCCCATTGGGGATCCTTTTTTCTTGTCCTAAACGATGTCCGAAAAAAGTTAGTCTCGCCTGTGGAAAGGAATCCCACACCAAGACTTCCATTCATACTGCGTCACTTGTTTAGACCCAGACCACGATGTCCCCCGTTGCCAGTTCTGTGCCCTCATTAACGAAGGAACTTTTTTGTCGTAGAGCTCTTATTGCAGACATGTATTTTTGTCTTCCATCTTTGCATTCCAAAATGGCATCCGTCAGCCAACAATCCGTAGACATTTCGAAAAACGTAAAAATAGAGACCACACAAGGCTAAGCCTTCCGACGACTCTTACAACTAAGCAGGTAGTCAGTTCTCTGGAATTCAGTGAGGTAACTTCGCAGCCCTTGATGCCCGATCCCTTCACAGGCCTCTACCAAGACCCTTTTGGAGTCCGGTATGCTGCAGAAATCTTTGCCTTTTGAGCCTTTGGTTGTCTCTGCCACAGTTGGGTCCGGAGCCGCGAAGCAAGGCTGCCAAGGTGGTTTTTCCCACTAATGAATCTAGACAAAAAACGTTTTCTCATCCGACTACCATTTCTCTCAGACCGATGGATACTCTTAGCCTAGAAGCAAGGCCACTCCTAGAAAATCTACCTCTAGCCATTATCTTTGTCCTGCTCCACCACCCCAAGCTCAAATGCTTCAAATGGTGGAGGATCTTATCTCCCTTATCAGGGGTAGTCAGGCCACAACTTCTAAAAGGAATAAAGACCCCTTCCCTGAAATACTGACAGAACAAGATTCTGAGGAGTCTGATTATTCAGATTTTGAAGAGTAACAGCAACCTCTGACTGCTTATGAGGATTTAGATTCAGAGGAATCCATTCCTTCTGCCTCCCCACCAGAGGATCTCTCCTTTGGGGAAACCCTTCACACTCTCAGGGAACTTTTCCACTGGGAATCTCAGGACTTCCTTCAGTCTAAGAAAAGACTGAGAGTTTCTAGACCTGCCCCAGCACAGACCCTTAGCCACCCCCCCAACTTAGAGTGGGTGGATGATATCTTTCATGAAGCCAGATTAGTTTTTGACGCCCTCCCACCTGCTCCCAGTAAACCTGACAGGTTAGAGTACCTGATTCTCACAAATACCTGTACAGAAATCCTGCTGCAGACCTCGAGGTCATTACACAGGAACCAAAAGGAGCTAAGGCTTGATGTTCATCGTGCATACAGCTGCAGTAATCACAGATGGGTTTTCTGCCGTCAGGCGGTCCCTCGGTCGGCCGAATTCCAAAGTCTTGGTCCGGCGTCTGTTGTCGTCGCTTTCTCTTCTGACGTCAGTGAGGCCAGAGTATATAAGACACAGCCAACGCCATGTTCTCCAGTCATTTTTATCGCGTGGTGCCCGAAGCAGAAGCAGTTCGCAAGTGCCGGTCGGCCAGCTCCTGAATTACGGAAATATTGGAAACCGAAGTCTTCATTAAAGCTAAGTACCCCGTTGGGGAAACTTTTCTTGCCTCAGACCGATGTCAGAAAAAGTTAATTGTATTTCTTGTGGGAAGCAAATACCGCATAAGGATTTCCATTCCCTCTGCATACCTTGTTTAGGCCCAGACCATGACGTCTCGGGCTGTCGCTTTTGCGCTACCTTCAATAAACGCACTATTAAGCGTCGGGCGGAGTTCGCCCAACACTATTTTGGTAAAGCCTTTGATTATAAAATGTCGGACACTCCGACTACAGTTTTGTCCAAAAAACGCAAGGACAAGGACCGACACGCGAGGCCCGCCGACACCACGCCAAAACAGGCTACACGTGGTCCAGTTCTCAGCGAGATGCCTTAGCAGTCCCTGACTACCGACGACACTCCTTTGGCGGTGCCCTCTGTACCAGAGACTGCTGGGACCTCGGCCCTTTCCCAGACTACAACCACCAAAGCCTTTGCTAATGTTGAGCGTACTAATGTGGACAGGTCCACTTCCACCCATGGTGTCTTTAGACCCTCATCTTCTTTTTCTATTAAGGCCTTTATTAAATCCAATGCAGCCAGGCATCCCCAGAGGCCTGTTGCACAGGGCCCATCTCCAGGTCCCATGCCTAAAAAACAGATGCTTAAAATGGCTGAGGATTTAATTACTCTTATCAGGGGTTCTCAACCCCCTCCTGACAAGAGACCCAGAGTGGAGGAAGATTCTCCCTCTTCTGATAAGGGATCCATTTTATCAGAACATTCTGATGTAGAGGAACACTCTTACTCCCCTTTTGAGGATTCGGATGCAGAGCAGTCCATTCCTTCTGTATCTCCTCCTGAGGATTTTTCCTTTGGGGAAACCTTGCACACTTTGAGGGAACACTTCCATTGGGAAGGCCAAGACTTTTCAGATTCCAAGAAAAGACTTAGGGAATTTCTTTTGTTACCTCAACACAGACCTCTGGCGATACCCCCTGTTTTGGACATACTTGATGTTTATTCGGAGGCTTGCCTTAACCCGGATTCTCTGCCTCCTGCACCAGTCAAACCTGATAGGTACTACAGAGTACCTAACTCTCACCAATTTCTATTAAAAAGCCATAATGCTGACCCTGAAACCATTTCACAAGGCCCCAAGGGATTGAAGGCCTCCACTGCCAAGAATCCACTTCCTGCAGAAAGAGAGTCAAGATCTTTAGAAAGGTGGGGAAAAAAGGTATATACCTCGGCCACCCTAGCCATGAGGGCCTTAAATTGTCAGTTTCATATGCTTAAATATCAGCAGTTCCTGTTATCACAATTAAGGAATAAAATGTCTCAACCTGAACAACCAGATTTGAAGGAGTTACAGGATATGATGTATAGTGCAGAGCAAGTGGGTAAACACACCGTACAATGTGGTTATGATGCTCTAGAGGCCTCAAGTAGAGCGGCTGCTACAGGATCAGTCATTCACAGACATGCCTGGCTTAGGGAACAAAATTTGCCTGATCATGTGAAAGCTAAACTTCTAGATGCTCCTTTACAAAAGGATGTGCTGTTTGGTACTAATGCTGAGGAGATACTACGGAAAATGGAAGAAAAAGCCAAATCTATGCAAACTGTCAAAGCTTTTTTACAGGTCCAACCACCACGTTTTAGCAGAAATTGGCCTTCAAAAAACTGGTCCTTTCCAGCCACTGACAAGCCCCAAAGAGGTAGATACAGACGCACAAGGGCAGAGGGCAATCACAAGGATCATATAGAGGCCGACAATGGCAAACTCCAGCACCAAGAGGTGGCGAAGACAGTGCACAACAATACAGGAAGCAAACCCAATGACTCCCTCATTTCCATGCCAAGCATGTCTCAGCTGGCAGCACCTTTGGGAGGAAAGCTAGCATTATTTGCAAGCAATTGGCATATTGTCACAACAGACAAATGGATCCTGGACATTATAAACAGAGGCTACAAATTTCAATTTCACACTCTTCCAAAAATGAGAGGCATGCCAAACCTGACACAAAATCAAAGGGCAGAGGCACAACTGCAAATTTCAAAGCTCATAAGCATGAGAGCTATTCAAGAGGTACCTACTCACGAACAAGGTCAAGGTTTTTATTCAAGACTTTTTCTGGTACCAAGGAAAGGAACCGACTGGAGACCCATTTTGGACTTATCCATCCTGAACACATTTCTACTCGTACCAAAATTCAAGATGCTCACATTACAGCAGCTTCTTCCCATGCTGGGCAAGGAATTTTGTCTGGTAACTTTGGACCTCAAGGAGGCATACCTGCATGTCCCAATCAGACAAAGCTGCAGAAGATACCTCAGATTTCTTGCAGGTTCAATCCACTATCAATTCACTGCGTTGCCCTTTGGCTTATCTACTGCGCCCAGAGTATTCACAAAGTGCCTGGCATCAGTGATTGCCTACTGCAGACTTCAAGGGATACAAATTTACTCTTATCTGGACGACTGCCTGATCCAAGCGGACAGCAAGCACATACTTCTGGAACATCTGGCATATGTGACACGGTTACTGCTTTCTCTGGGATACACAATCAACAAAGAGAAATCAAGGCTAACACCATCTCAGAAAATAACTTTTCTGGGTGCCAACTTGGACACAAACACCCAGATGGCCTTCCTTACGCCAGGAAAACAGGGGCAACTATCTCAGTACTTCAAAATACTAGCAAAAAGTACCAGGCTTACTGCAAGGAAAATCCTGCAGGCTCTGGGATTCATGGCATCTTGCATTGTTTTAATCCCATGTGCAAAGCTGCATATGAGGAAACTTCAATGGTACCTAAAAAACCTATGGTCTCAACACAGTCACAGTTTGGAAACAATAATACCAATAATTCCATGTTTGCAAAAGGAATTTCTATGGTGGGCCCAAGCATGTCAAGCAAACACAGGCCTCCCATTCTGCAAGCCTCAAGCAAAGCAAGTCATCACAACAGACGCCTCAGATTACGCCTGGGGGGGCGCACATGACTGACAGGTGCATTCAGGGCAAATGGTCCCAAAAGGAAAAGCACCTTCACATCAATCAAAAAGTAATGCTAGCAGTAATAAATGCAATTACAGCTTTCAAGGACTACCTGCATCCAGGACAATTACTGATAAGAACAGACAACACCACAGTAATGTGGTACATAAACAAACAAGGAGGAACACATTCATACCCCTTGTGCAGACTAGCCATGTCTCTTTGGAACTTGGCTCTGGAATGGCAAATCGAACTTCAAGCACAGTACTTGCCAGGATTGGAACACACACTGGCAGACTATCTAAGCAGAAATATGACAGATCCACACGAATGGAAGTTACATCCTCAGGTGTTTACAGTAATAAGCCAAGCGTGGGGGAGGCCAGACATAGATCTTTTTGCCTCCCACAGGAATCATCAATTGGAAAAGTTTTGTTCGAGGACCTTTCATCCAAAGGCCTGGAGAGTGGACGCCCTTTCATTCAGTTGGACAGCATGGACAGTTTACGCATTCCCACCTCTGCCTCTTCTGCCCAAGGTGCTTTTGAAAGCAAGAGCAGACAGACCGAAGATGATACTGATTGCTCCAGATTGGCCAAGGCAACACTGGTACCCACTCCTGAGGAGCCTAACACATACTCCGCCCTGGTCCCTGCCTCTAATACCTCTTCTGCTGACTCAGCACAGCTACAAAACTCTTCAGTCAGCTGAAAACAATCTCGCTGCATGGAAAATTCCTTAACACCACAACAGACCCTACTCTCCAATAAGGTGCAGGATGTCATTTTGGAGGCCAGAAGGCCATCTACTAGAAAAGCTTACTCCGCAAAATGGAAGCGGTTTTGTTCTTGGAATGAGAAAAAAGGCCAGGACCCTAGAAAACAGAACTTGCCTCAGATATTACAGTATCTAGCTGAGCTGCTGAACAGTGGACTTTCATTTTCTTCCATAAAAATCCATGCCTCAGCCATTTCTGCAGAATTCAGCACGGATCCTCCTTCATTTCCTCACCCACTCTTATGACAGTTCCTCAGAGGGGCTAAGAATATAAGACCACTAAGGAAACAACCAGTACCAGCCTGGGATCTTAATTACATACTAGAAAAATTAACATTGCCTCCTTTTGAACCAGCTGCCTCAACAGATTTACAATATTTGTCCTGGAAAACTGCCTTCCTTCTGGCTATCACTTCAGCTCTGAGAGTTTCGGAACTGCAGGCCCTCATGGCGGTGCAGCCCTTTCTCAGTTTCCATCAGGACAGGGTTTCCCTTCGTACCAACCCATCATTTATGCCTAAAGTGGTATCCAGGGTAGCTTTAAATCAAGCCATACAACTTCCTACCTTTTACCCCAATCCTCAAAACAAAGGGGAAAGGCTGCTGCATTCTTTAGACATCCATAGGCAGCTACATTACTATTTGGACAGAACAAAGTCCCTCAGGAAATCAGAACAACTCTTTGTGTCCTATGCTGTAGGGGCTCAAGGGAAGCCAGTTTCCAAGCAGACTATTTCAAAGTGGATAGGCCACTGCATATGGTTTTGCTATTCCTATCATGGGAAATCTGTTCCTACAGGTATCAGATCTCACTCCACCAGGGCCACAGCTACCTCTACAGCCTTCCTCAGAGGAGTTCCTACCAAAGATATTTTGGAGGCAGCCACTTGGAGCTCTGTACATACCATCACAAAACACTACCACCTGCTTTTATATTCCAGAACAAGAGCAGGCTTTGCCACTGCTGTTTTGCAGGGCATTCTGGCTCAACCCAGTTCCTCCTAGTACCTACCACCCTGTGCGTAGCTTTGGGACTCTACCCATCTGTGATTACTGCAGCTGTATGCACGATGAACATAGTACAGTTTTGTACCTACCATAAATGTAGATGTTCGAGTGCTAATACAGCTGCAGTACAGGTTTCCCTCCCTCCTTCTCCACTTGGTAAAGGCATGGGGCCTAACAACCTCTTCATACAACCTGACTGGGTTATCCTGCTATGTTTTATTTGCTTGCATCCACTGATTTTGCATTATATTGCATTGCTTGTATATACATATAAGCATAATTTATGTATTGCCTTCCTTCTGGGGGCACCTGACATCTGGGGCAAGAAAGACTGAAGAACATGGCGTCGGCTGTGTCTTATATACTCTGGCCTCACTGACGTCAGAAGAGAAAGCGACGACAACAGACGCCGGACCAAGACTTTGGAATTCGGCCGACCGAGGGACCGCCTGACGGCAGAAAACCCATCTCTGATTACTGCAGCTGTATTAGCACTCTAACATCTACATTTATAGTAGGTACAAAACTGTACTTTCTGCAAAGAATCCTATTCCTTCTGACAAGGATTCCAGAGCTCTGGACTGATGGGGTAAAAAAGTTATACACCTTTGCAACCTTAGCTATCAGAGCACTCAACTGTCAGTTTCACATGTTAAAATATCAACAACACACTTTGGAACTATTAAAGCAAATGATTTCAACCTTTCCTGGCTTTGCCAATTTGAAAGAGTTAGCAGATTTACTGCACTCTACTTCTCAAGTGGCCAAACACTCATTACACTGTGGATATGACTCCCTAGAAGCCTCCACCAGGGCAGCAGTGTCAGGACCTGTCATTAGGAGACATACATGGTTGAAGGAACAACCTCTCCCTGATCATGTCAAATCTAAATTAATTGATGTACCCTTTAATGACCGCTTGTTTGGAGTAAAAGCAGGAGGTGCTTAAAAATAGAAGACAAAGCAAAATCTATGCAAACAGTTAGATATATTTCAGGTACAACCTCCTAGGTTCAGCAGGAATTTTCCCCTCAAAACACTGGTCCTTTCCTGCACCTAACAGACAGGGGCACGGTAAGCCCCGCAGGGACAGACCACCCAGGCCCCTATCCCAGGGACAGCGGAGAACCTAACAGTTGACCACTCCAGCTCCAAAGGCAGGGAGTTCTAAGCCATCCCTCTGACAAAAACTATGTGACTCCCTCTCACACCTCTGCCTTTCACTCGCCAAAAGCTAGGAGGAAAGCTTTCCCATTGCAAAGAAAATTGGCTTTCTGTAACAAAGGACCAATTGGTCTTAAAGATCATTTCTCAGGGATACAAATTCTCCTTCAACGAACTCCCAATTCCAAGAAGGGTACCCAGACTTGCCTCCAAATCAGCAGACAGAGGCATTGAAACAAGTCCAAACTCGCATATCCCCAGGGACAGTAGAACCTGTCCCTTCAGATCTAAAAGGCAGAGGCTATTATTCCAGATTATTCCTTGTTCCCAGAAAAGAGGGCACTTGGTTGCCTTCCTGGATCTAGCTATTCTGAACACCTCCCTGGTGGTCCCCAAATTCAAAATGCTAACTTTGCGGCAGCTGCTGCCTATGCTGACAAATGCCTGGTTAATTACCCTAGATCTAAAAGATGCCTACCTCCTCATCCTCATAAAGGAATCCTGCAGGAAAATCCTTTGCTTCAGAGCAGGTTCACAGCACTTTCAGTTCTCTGCACTAGCCTTTGGCTTATCTACTGCTCCCAGGGTATTCATCAAATGCTTAGCCCCGGCCATAGCATTTTGCAGACTAATAAATATACAGATTTACCTTTATCTGAACGACTGCCTCATTCAGGCAGAGTGCAGAGAAAAGCTACTTAAGGACAACCTCTTTGTCAAGACCCTCCTTAGGGTATACCTTCAATGAGAAGAAATCAAAGCAAACACCCTCCAGGAAGATCATTTTCTTGGGAGCACTGCTGGACACAGCATCTCAAATGGCCTTCCTATCCCCAGAAAAGCAGAGCTTCCTGCCTCTCCACTTCACCCAACTGGCTTCCAGAAGTCACCGTACTGCAAGGAAGATAGAGTGTTTCACTGTTGCAGTCATTACATTTGGCTAATCTGCTGGCAGGTTGTCCTCAGTCGGCCTGAATTCCAAAGTCTTGGGTCCTGCGACGGTTGCTGTCTTCTGTTCCATGACGTTAGGTCGTCGGGGTATAAAACATGCAGCCGACGCCATTTTCTTTAGTCTTTCTTGCCGCGCGGTGCCTGAAGCAGAAGCATTTCGCAAGTGCCGGTCGGCCGACTGCTGAAATATTCGAGTTTGAGTTTCAGATCTGAAGTCTTCACTAAAGCTAAGTACCCCGTTGGGGAAACTTTTTTCTTGCTTTTTACCGATGTCAGAAAAAGTTAATAATTGTATTACTTGTGGGAAGCAAATACTTTTTAAGGATTTCCATTTATACTGTATTCCTTGCCTAGGCCCTGATCACAACGTGCCTGGCTGTCGGTTTTGTGCTAGATTTAACCAACGCACAATTACGCGTCTGTATATTTTTGCATCAGAGTATTTTGAAAACAGATTTAACTACCCAGAAATGTTGTCCGATAGCAATCCGACTACCGGAGTACATAAAAAACGCAAAGAAAAGGACAGAGAAAGGCAGTCAAGATCCAAAACCGACGACGAAACTTCTCCTAAACCGTTTGCCGGTACTCAGTGAGGTGCTTTTGCAGCCCCTGATACCCGCTACCTTCGAGTCGCAGGCCTCTACTGACACCCATGTGGAGTCCGGCATGCCACAAGATACTCAAGGTATTGGACCGACGGATGCATCTCCCTCGGATGGGTCTGGAGCCGCTGAGAAGGCACCGGCTTCTGAGGGTGTATTCAGACCTCAACATTTGTATATCAAACCGACGACAGCTGAAAAATCGAAGACAAAAGCAACTTCTAAAACTAAAAAAACTGACGCATGAGCCACGTGCACAGGCCTCTATGCCTAAAAACTAAAAAAACAGATGATCAAAATGGTTGAAGACCTTATTACATTGATCAGGGGTACCCATCCCCCTCCTGAAAAGAGGCCTAGGCAAGACACTGATTATGAATCTTCAGATCAGGTTTAAATTTCTTCTGATCAGGAATTATCTATACCTCCCTATGAGGATTCAGATGCTGAGGAGTCTATTACATCTGCATCTCTTCCTGAGGATTATTAATTTGGAGAAACCTTGCATACTTTGAGGGAGCATTTTCATTGGGAGAGTCTAGATTTCTCAGAATCAAAAAAGAGGCTCGGGGATTTCCTCCTTATCCCTCAGCACAAGCCTGTAGCCATTCCCCCTGTTTTAGACATTGTGGATGATGTGTTTTCAGAGTCTAGCCTGACCCCTGACTCCTTACCTCCGGCTCCCAGTAAGCCTGACCGATATTACAGGGTCCCTGACGCACTTAAATTTTTATTTAGAAACCCTGTTGCTGATCTTGAAACTATTTCACAGGGTCCAAAGGGAGTTAAGGCCTCAACAGCAAAAAAATCCTACCCCCCTCTGACAGAGATTCAAGGGCACTAGACAGGTGAGGAAAAAAGGTTTATACATCTGCAACCTTGGCAGTCAGGGCCGTAAACTATCAATTTTATATGCTGAAGTACCAACAACATGTTATGGGATTGCTGAAACAGAAATTGATGATTTCAGAATGTGCAGAAAATAAAGAATTGCAGGAATCATTGCATGCAGCTGAACAAGTTGGAAAGCGTACTTTGCAATGTGGTTTTGATTCCTTAGAGGCCTCCTGCAGGGCCGCAGTTACTGGACCTGTGATTAGGAGGCATGCCTGGTTAAAGGAACAAAATTTGCCTAATCATGTTTAAAGCTAAATTGCTAGATGCACCTTTACAGCATGATCCTCTGTTTGTTATTAAGGCAGAAGAGGTTTTAAAGAAAATGGAAGACAAAGCTAAGTCTATGCAAACTGTTAGACTTCTTACAAGTGCAGCCACCAAGATTCAGTAGACACTGGCCTACAAAAAATTGGTTCTTTCCTGTGTCAGACAGAGCTCAAAGGGGCAAATCCAGACGCCCTAAGGGTTTCAGATACCAGGCACAAGATTCATACAGGTGAAAGCAATGGGGCGCTTCTACCTCCAAATCTGGAGGAGATTAAGAGCAAACCTACAGAAAACAATCCCAATGACTTCCCTCTGCCTACACCAAGCGCTTATCTTTTGGCACCCATAGGGGGAAAGTTAGCACTTTTTGCTCAAAATTGGCAGGTAATCCAGGGCAAGTGGGTACTAAACATAGTATCACAGGGATACAGAATCCATTTCCACACTCTTCCAATGGCAAATGGTTGGCCAGATCTGCCAAAAAGTCAATGGGCAGAGGCACAGAAGCAGGTTACGTCCCTCATGGATATGGCGGCCATTCAGCCAGTACCAGAACAGGAAAAAGGACAAGGTTTTTACTCGACTGTTCTTGGGACCCAGAAAGGACAAGGCCTGGCAGCCAATATTGGATTTATCAATTTTGAACACATACCTGGACATTCCAAAATTCAAAATGCTGACTTTGCAGCAGCTTCTGCCCATGCTGGGCAAGAATGCTTGGCTGGTGACATTAGACCTAAAAGAGGCATACCTACATATCCCAATAAGACAGTCGTGCAGAAGATACCTCAGATTCAAGGCTGGCGTAATGCATTACCAATTCTCTGCACTGCCCTTTGGCTTATCTACTGCTCCCATGGTCTTTACTAAGTGCCTGGCACCAGTAATTGCATTTTGCAAACAAAGAAGTATACAAATATATCCTTACTTAGACAACTCTCTCATTCAAGCAGAGAACGAGGACATTCTTCTTCGACACCTGGCGTTGGTGAAAAGGCTTCTAACATGCCTAGGGTACACAATAAACGAAAAGAAATCACAGTTTGTACCCTCTCAAAAGATAACATTCCCGGGTGCAAGCTTGAATACAACTGCCCAGATGGCTTACCTCATGTCAGACAAGCAAAGGCAACTGACTACTTACTTCAAACTGATGGCAACAAAAACCCACTTATATGCAAGACAAATTCTGCAGGCTCTAGGTTTCATGGCATCCTGCATCCTATTGATTCCATATGCAAGACTGCATATGAGGAAACTTCAATGGTACCTGAAAAGTTTATGGAGTCAGCATTCTCACAGTCTGGAAGCAATGATTCCTCTCATTCCCTGCCTACCACAGGAGTTTCTGTGGTGGGCAAAGGCATGTCACCAAAACATGGGACGGGCCTTCACTCTCCCACCTGCCAGCCAAACGTTAACAGACGCCTCGGATTATGCCTGGGGGGCCCACATGGCAGGAAAATGCATTTAGGGCATATGGACCCCAAAACAAAAGCATCTACATATCAACCAGAAAGAGATGCTAGCTGTTCAAAATGCCCTAACAGCCTTCAAGGACTTACTTCATCCAGGGCAACTACTGATAGACAGACAACACCACAGTCATATGTGGTATATAAACAAGCAAGGGGGCACACACTCATACCCCCTTTGCAGATTAGCCATGGCACTGTGGGACACCGCTTTGACCTACTAAATACATCTTCAAGCTCAATTCCTGCCAGAAAAACAAAATGCACTGGCAGACTAAGCAGCAACCTTATGGAGCCTCACGAGTGGAAACTAAATCCACAAGTCTTCAGCATGATAACAGAGAAATGGGGGAGCCCAGGCATTTTGCCTCTCCTCAAAATTATCAAATGAAAAGATTCTGCACAAGGACTTATCACAGACAAGCATGGAAAGTGGACCCCCTATCCTTCAGTTGGAAAAACCTATCAATTTACGTCTTTCCTCCTCTGCCTCTTCTCCCCAAGGTCCTCTTAAAAGTCAGACCAGAGAAACCAAAGATGATACTAATTGCCCCGGACTGGCCCTGCCAGTACTGGTACCCAATCCTAAGGAACTTTTCTCAATACCCAGCTTGGACCTTACCTCAAAAACCTCAACTGCTGTCCCAGCAAAACAATCAGATCCTGCACAATCAACTACAGACACTGAACCTGTCAGCATGGCTGATCAGGTAGTTATACAAACATCACCTCTCAGTAAAGCTGTGCTGGATGTCATTTTGGAAGCCAGAAGGCCTAGTACTAGAAAATCTTATGCTGGCAAATGGAAGAGATTCTGTGCTTTGAATCAAGCACAAGGAACTGATACAGCAGAACCAAATATCCCTCCGATATTACAATACTTAACTGAGATGCTTGACAAAGGCCTATCTTTCTCATCAATTAAAATCCATGCCTCTGCCATTTCGGCTCATTAAAATACAGAGCCACCAATCTTTTCTCATCCTTTACTAAAGCAGTATCTTAGAGGAGCCAAATATTTAAGGCCTCCTAGAAGATCACCATTACCTGCATGGGACCCGAGTTGTGTTAGAAAAGCTCACCCTGCCTCCATTTGAACCAGCTGCTACCGCTGATAAAAAGATCTTATCATGGAAAACAGTTCTGCTACTAGCAATTAGTTCAGGAAGAGTTTCAGAGCTACAGGCCCTCATGGCTTTAGAGCCTTTTATCATATTTTACCCAGACAGGGTGTCTCTGAGGACAAATCCTACTTTTATGCCTAAGGTGGTTTCCAGTGTGGCTCTTAACCAAACAATTCATCTGACAACCTTTTATCCAAATCCTCAGAACAAGGGGGAGAGAATTCTGCATTCCTTGGATGTACACAGACAGCTAAGATTCTACTTGAGCAGGACTAAAGCTCTAAGAAAAACTGAGCAATTACTAGTGTCATATACTGCAGGATCAGAAGGAAAGGCTATTTCAAAGTGGATAAGCCACTGCATCCGTTTCTGCTACCTACACCATGGTAAACCTAAGCCCAAGGGCATTAGGTCTCATTCCACCAGAGCTGCTGCTACTTCAGCAGCCTTTCTCAGAGGAGTACCAACCAAAGACATTCTAGAGGCTGCTACTTGGAGTTCTCTTCACACCTTTACAAAGCATTATCATTTGCCTCTCTACTCTAAGTCCAGGGCAGGCTTTGCCACTGCAGTGCTGCAGGGCCTTATAGCCGCACCTAATACTGTTTAGCTTCAGCCTCCTAACATAGCTTTGGGATTCTACCCAAATGTAATGACTGCAACAGTGAAACATGAAGAACATAGTACAGTTGTGTACCCTTACCATAAGTGTAGATGTTAGAGTGTATTCACTGTTGCAGTCCAGGGTGCTCTCTTGCCATCCCCCTGTCATTCTGGAGTTTATCTTTCCTTCTCTTATCTTTTACAACCTATGTGGTGCATTTGCTTGTAGATGAAGGTAAAGTTTATATTGATGCATGTGTATATGTGTGTGTGTGTGTGTGTGTGTGTGTGTGTGTATATATATATGTACATACATACACACACACACATATATTTTTGTTTTTTTGCTAACTTTTTGGGGGCACCTGACATCGGGGGCAAGAAAAGCTGAAGAAAATGGCGTCTGCTGCATGTTTTATACCCATGACAACCTGACGTCATGGAAGAGAAGACAGCAACCGACGCAGGACCCAAGACTTTGGAATTCAGGCCGACTGAGGGGCAAGCCTGCCAGCATATTACCCAAATGTAATGACTGCAACAGTGAATACACTCTAACATCTACATTTATGGTAAGTGCACACAACTGTACTTTCCTGCAAGTCTTGCGGTGCATGGCATCTTGCATCGTTCTAATTCCTCTGGACAGGCTTCACATGAGATACCTTCAGTGGTATCTAAAGAATCTTTGGTGTCAGCACGCTCAACCTTTAGAGACCTCTCTTCGTATGTTCCCCTGTATAAGGGCCAAGTTTCTCTGGTGGACAGGGGCCTGTGCCAAGAACAAGGGTCTTCCCTTCATCCTCTGCCCAGCTGGGCAGACTATCACCACCGACGCCTCCAACATTGCGTGGTGCACTCACCTAGAAGGCAGGTGCACCGAAGGTCTTTGGGATGCCCAGCGACTTCCCTTGCACATCTTCCAGAAGGAAATGATAGCAGTACAGAAGGCTCTGACATCCTTCAAATCCCATCTCAGGCCAGGGGTTCTCCATATCAAAACCGACACCACCGCAGTAATGTGGTACAGCAACAATCAGGGAGGGACCCAGTCTTACCCTCTGTGCAGGCTAGACTTGAACCTCTGGGTAAAGGCCTCTTCCATGGAATTACACCTAATAATCCAGTATGTACTAGGAATCAACAACACCTCTGCAGACCATTTAAGCAGAAGCTTACTGGACCCCCATGAATGGCAGCACCACAGAAAAATCTTTTTACAAATCACTCAGGAGTGGGGTACTCCAGAGGTGGATCTCTTTGCTTCGCATTTCAACCATCAGCTGAAAAAATTCTGTACCAGGGAGCATCATTGCCTAGCTTGGAAGGTGAATGCCCTTACCTTACCATGGAGCACAGTCTTTGTGTAAGCATTCCCTCCTCTGCCTCTTATTCACAAGGTACTGATCAGAATAAGGGAGGAGAGGCCAAAGGCCATCCTTATTGCTCCTGATTGGCTCAGACAACATTGGTACCCCTTACTGTTCAGCCTGACATTACAGCCTCCCAAGCAGCTTCCCCTGATCTCAGAACTGTTGACTTGGGGGGGAGGCTACACCCACACTTGCAGACCCTCAAGCTGTCAACATGGCTAATACTCTGGCAAACAAAGGGCCCCTGTTAAGCAAACAGATCCTAGACCTCAGAGACCAGAAGGACCAGCACCAGAAAATCTTACACAGGAAAATGGAAAAGATTCTGCTCCTGTAGCCAGTCCAGAGGGGGCAGTTCCTCATGACCTTCCTCCATCCCTCTTATCCCTTGACTGCCTAGCGGAGCTACTTAATAGTGGCCTCTCCCTCTCTCCTGTTAAAATCCACGCCTCCGCTATTTCATCTCATTTTGATGCAGAGCAGCCCCTATTCTCCCATCCTTTGATTAAACAATTTCTCAGAGGGGCTTCCAATATCAGACCTCCCAGAAGTCTACCCACGCCAGCCTGGGACCTGAATTCTGTTTTGGAAAAACTAACTTTTACCACCCTTCGAACCTGCTGATTCAGCAGAACGAAGATACCTCTCCTGGAAGACTGCTTTTCTCCTAGCTATCACCTCAGCCAGAAGGGTTTCAGAACTTCAGGCACTGATGGCAATTGAGCCCTTCATAATTTTCCATACAGACAAGGGAATCTCTGAGGACTAATCCCTCCTTTATGTCCAAGGTGGTATCTAATGTGATTCTCAACCAGGCCATACATCTGTCCAACTTCTTTCCTAACCCTGAAAACAAGGGGAAAAGAATTTTGCACTCACCAGACTTGCACAGACAGCTCAGATACTATCTGGACTGTGCTAAACCCTTCAGGAAAACAGATCAGCTACTTGTCAGCTTTGCCCCAGAGGCAGAGGGGAAGCCCATTTCCAAGCAAACCATTTCCAAATGGATGTCGCACACTATCCATTTCTGCTACAGATTACATGGGAAACCCTCCTAAGTCGATTCAAACCCATTACACTAGGGCAGCCTCCACTTCCACAGCTTTCCTCAGAGGAGTTCATAGGTTCATACTAGGCTATCTGCCCTAGGGCATTTATAAGCCTAGCCAGAGTGTATTTGGCTTTCGCCACCCATTTTAAATGAATTTTGCTATGCCCGTTTTCGAGGTTAGTATACTGTGCCTCTGTCTAATAGTGACACAGAAGTGATACCCAGGGTAAACCTACTATTTCCCATCCACTCAGCAAGATTCCTCTTGAAGAGAGTCAATGAGGGACTCTGCCTAACCTGGACTGGGATTTTATTCCAGAGTGAAGGGAGCCTCTGAGTTACGAATCTGTCCCTCCAGCATGTCCTATTTATTTCAGTGCTGCGGTTCAAGTCTCTCGAGCGCGTAGCTCGATGGGATTTGGATTTTCTGAGGTGCAGCATGTCCATTAATTCCAGGTTGGACATGGCTTTATACGTCAGGCACAGATCGCCTCTGAGCAGGCGGTATGCCACTGAGTAGAGCTGGAGTTTCTTTAACCAGGCAGCATATGGCATCTGTTTGAGCCCTTTGATCCTCTTGGTGAGGTACTTTTGGGGTCTTTCCAGTTGCTGCAGGTGTCTGGTAAGGTACATCCCAAAAGGGGCATTGTACTCAATTATGGGCCTGATGAGGGATGAGTAAAGAGGGACCTCCCCAGATCTAGATGTGAATCCCTTCATGATTAGGTGGGCTATATAAAATGTTTTTCTAACCACTTTGGCCACGTGGTTGTCAAATGAGCGATTGCTATCAACTTGGGTCCCCAGGTCCCTAATTACTACTTCCGTACTTAATGGATTACCACCTATGTGGTAATTTGTGGGCACTTTGTTTTTGCCAAAGGGGAGGACTATACACTTTTTGGCGTTTAGCTTGAGGCCATGGCTCTGGCACCAGTTGTCTGTTTCTATGATGCCCTTTTGTAGGATGCTTATGCCGGCTGGAGAGTCTATTATGGCGCCCAGTTTGCAGTCATCCGCGAACTTGGTCAGCCACAGTCCTTCCGTGTTGGCCTGTACCTCTGAGAAGTATATACCGAACAAGAGAGGTCCCAGGACTGAGCCTTGTGGGACGCCACTTGTAACTGGTTTGGAGTCTGACATGGCTCCGGCAATTCTAGCCATGTGGGTTCTGTACTTGAGCCAGTTTGCAACCCATCTAGTGACATTAGCTGGTGAGCTTATCTATAATGCCCAAGTGCGGTATTGTATCGAAGGCTTTTTCAAGGTCCAGATAGGCTGTGTGGACCACCTTCCCCTCGTCAATGGCCTTGGTGACTGTTTCAAAGAAATCGACCAGGTTTAAGAGGCAGGATCTGCCCTTAATAAAGCCGAACTGGGTAGGATCCAGTGTCTGTAGGTCCCCAATATCTTTATTTATGACGTCCATGATGATCCTTTCCATAGCTTTGCAGACCAAGCTAGTCAAGCTTATGGGGCGATAGTTTCCAGGATCCGTTGAGGCACCACCTTTGTGGAGAGGGACCACTGCTGCTGTACGCCACTCTTTGGGTACATATCCTGTAGTAAGGCTGAGATTGAACAGTAGTTTTATGTTTGGGTTTAGTTCTTCTTGGAGTTCATGTAGGATGCAGCCCGGGACACCGTCTGGTCCCATTGATACTGTGTTTTCCACTTTGGAGAGGGGCGGCTCTTACCTGAGCATCTGAGATGTCAGGGGGGCAGCACTCTGCTGGAATAGATATTTGCCCTTTTGGTGGGGAGGGGGGGGGGAGAAGTTTGCGCTGAACCTGTCAACTAGGATGTTGGCAATGTGTGTCGGTTCGGTGTATTTTTTGTCATTTTGGACTAATTCTGAGCATATCTTGGAATTCCCACCCAGGTTCCTAACATAACTAAAGAAAGCCTTGTGATTATCCTTAGTGTCCTGTGCAATTTTTCTCTCTAAGCTGACCTTAGACGATTTTATGAGTGCCCGTAGTTTTTTGCTAATACTGATCAGAGATGCCTTCCTTTTTTGGGATTTTGCTCTATCATGTAGTAGCTTCCTCCTTCTATTGTATAGTTTGTTTATGGCTGGGGTCCACCAGACAGGACGCCTAACTTTGGAGGATTGGGTCTTGGTTTTATTTGGGATTGCATGATCCATGCATTCCTGAAGGTGTTCATAGAATGCGTTTATAAAGGATTCTGCGGTCTGGGCCGTATTTTCCACAGGCCCGGGGGCTTTGAAGGATTCCACCTCAGTTTTGAGTCGTGATGAAATAGCTGAGGCGTGGATTTTAAGAGAAGAGAGGGAGAGTTTTGAGTTCCCACCAGGGACATCCTGGAAGCTGCCACCTGGACATCTCTGCATACCTTTTTCCAAGCATTACCACCTACCTCTATTTTATAAAGCTAGGGCAGGGTTTGCCTCTGCAGTTCTGTAGGGCATGTCGACCCATGCCTAGGTCTCTCACTAAGCCTACCACTCCTCAGCTTTGGGAATCCTCCCACAGGTGGTGACTGCAACAGTGAAACACTAAGAACATAGTACAGTTGTGTACACTTACCATAAATTTTGATGTTAGAGTGTATTCACTGTTGCAGTGTTGGTTTCCCTCCCTCCTTCCCCTGGTATCTTTTCTTTAGGGAGACATAAGCTTCTTAAGGTGGCTTTTAGCCACCAGGGCCATTTTACCATATTTCCTTTGGCTGCTGACTGGTTAGGGCAAGAAAAAACTGGTGTAATGGCATTGGCTGCCTTGCTTTATAACACTGACGACCTGACGTCATTCTGCAAGCGACAGCAGCCGACTCGGCAAAACATTGACTCTTGTATTTGTGGGCCGAAGGCTACCATAACAGGGATAACCCACAGTTGATGAATGCAACAGTGAATACATCTACATTTATGATAAGTGTACACAACTGTACTTTTTGTATAAAGAACATTGAGTATGTATTGAGAGCTATAATTCTGCCAACATTCATATTTCACTTTTTTTTTTCTTTTTTTCCCCCCGTGTCCTTTCTCCTCCTGAAATGGTGTTTAGTATTCGAGTCTTTTAAAGATTATGTAGCTGTGGAACAACTGGATGGTGACAACAAATATGATGCTGGGGAACATGGCTTACAGGTAAATGTAACATGCCAAGTTTTTGATGTATTTTTTTAAGCTGACACTGTCTAATGTAGCAGGTTTGTATTACAAAAGTATTACATGTTGGATTTATTTAAAAATAATGCAACTGGGAAGCAGCAGGAACAAGAAAGAAAATTTTGAAAGGGGACTGCCTTTGGTTGTGCTGGTTGCATGCTCATCATAGTCAGTGTTGCAGTGCTTAGTCTTGGAACTTTTGCTGTGGTGAAACCCATGGCTGGGCTCTATACCAGAGACTTTCACATTCCCCCAAATGGGGAACTTCCTTGTCTGATGTCAAGACATCCAGTCTAAAGCCACATTGGATGGATGGCTCTGTCTTCAGTTCTTATGTTAGTGCATTGCATAAAAGACTGCATGTGGAAGCATCATCAGTCCATTGGTCATCTTAAAGCACTAGAGGATTTAGCTAACTAGCCTTTTGGGGAATCTTCATCTTAATAGTATTTTGATGTTTGTTATTTATTGTTTAAGTTGGGAATTGCTTATCGTGTGAGGAAGCAAATCTCCTACAATGATCACCATTCTTTTTGGTTGTTCTGTGCAAGTCCTCAGCACAACATGGAAAAAGGCCCTTTTTATGCTATGTTTAACAGCAAAATTATTAAATGTAGGACTGAAACCCCCTAATTGCATTTTGAATTGGATAGATCCGATCATTTGCTTGCTATGGTGAGTTACATTTCCCGGGCCGTCATTCCAAGAATAAAAACACTTGAAGGATTTGTAGGAGGAGGACATCGCTATGTTACACTCCCAATCTCGCCTAGATATCAGACTCTGGTGAGGTGTCTTTGCAGACCCCTGTTTTGCTAGTGTCCACTTCAGTGGGCCACCATGACTATGTTCAAGTCTTCACATGCCAACATCAGATTGTCAATCTGAAGCCACTAAGTAGCCATAGCTTCCAACAGCAGAGTTCTGCTTAGTGAGGGTGGTGGTCCCTTGGAATAGTTAATGAGGAATTACTAGGGAATCGAATTGAGGTTGCAGCCACCTGTACTGAATCTCAGACTTTGTCCTCTTCCAGGATCAAGACCTCCAAACGAAAGAGGTATGCTTACCCCAGCCAACAGTATTTGGATCCCCTCTCACCACTCTTGTCTCCACAGGACCTAGGCAGGCTGACACAAAACTTCATGAAGTCCAGGCAGCCAACTCCGGAAATGGAACTTCCCTAGGAAATTAAAAGGGGACCCCTCTCCCCCCCCCACCACCACCACCACCACCCTGGGGAGATTGAGATTCCTCTGATTCAGAAGATGAAGTTGTTTGTGGCATCTTCCCATCAACAGTATGTGGATTCTGACTCTGACACCTTGTTCTTAGGACACATGAGGATATATCCCCTAGGATTGTCTTTTATAGAATGAAGGAGTATTTAAATTGCGTGTCTGTTAAATTATCCCAGGCTAAATATAGAAAGTGGTCTCCCTGCCTTAAACCACTTGCATTATCTCCAGTTGTGGGATCTCTTTCATAGGGTGTTCTAGTCTCACAAGTGCCATATTTAACCAGTGGTTCTAATTGTGGTGTCTTTGCAATCCAGCAAGGGATCATCTGACCTGCAGCTGAGAATCCCTTTCGTCAGTCTAGGAACAAATAAAAGCTAAGGCAGAGGGCAAACAGTGTATTGCAGTCTTCCAGTTGTCCAGATAGTCACTTAAATGTGGCTGTGATGCATCATGGTGGTAATTGGACCTAGTTAAAACTGAGCTGGTTAATTATGCTGTAGATGAGGAGTTTCTCTTTGGGCCCCCATTTGAGAAAGTGTTTGTGACTGGACAAGAAAACACAACAGAAGCTATCCTAGCAGATCTTGGCCTATAAGCCTAGCTAACAACTGTGACTGATCAGCACCGCCTAAACTGCATATTAATCAGCAACAGCAAATTCACACTCTTGGGCTTTTCCACCCTGTCAGAACAGCAGTGGAAATTGATTTCACCACTCTGAGGATCTGGTGCAACATGGCTCCTTATGTCTTATCCCTCCATCAGATAGCATGGAGACCCAAACTGGGGTTTTTCAGAAATCAGCAAATTACTGGTATTGCCAAAATTCAAAATGTTAACACTTGCCTGTTATCTTCTCAGGGCTTTGGGTGGTGACTATGGATTTGAAGGACTGCCGCCTTAATTTTCCAATCCTTCAGGATCATGGAAGGATCCTCTGGCATCAGGCAGTGGGATCACGCAGAACCAAATGTGTCCATATGGACCCATATGCGGATGGTTGCCTAATCCAGGTGACCTCCCCAGCAGAACTTCTGACAGCCATTGAAATCACCATGGTTTGTGTTCAGAAGGTGGGCTTCACCCTCTGTATGCAAAAGTCACACTTAAGACCGCACCAGGGTTATTTCTGTAGGGGCAGACCTTGAGTCATTCCAATAGAGAAGATCTTCCTGTCAGAAGACAAGCGATAGTTTCTCTGAGTACTTTGTACATCTATAGAGCAAACAGACCATTATTGGAAGGGAATTTCTAAAGGTTGTGTAGACATGTTTTTTGTATTCTAATGGCTTCATAGGTCAAATTGCACATGAGGAAACTTCAGTTGTTCCAAAAAAAAAAAAAACTTGTGGCCCCAGTATCAGCACAATGTAGAAATGCCAGTGCCATGCTTAAACAGAATATTTTGGTGAGAGGAGAGTATCAAAGACAGTCTAGCAGTCTCTCTAGCTCCTAGAAACCATCCAAACCTTAACCACACACAACTTGTACATAGATTGGGGAGCACACCAGAGCATCTCTGAGTCCGAGGGATATAGGACAGACACCAGACAGCTTAACACATGAATGTAAATGTCATGATGACAGTTACTTTGCTTTAGAAAGCTTTCCAAAAAAGATTAGTACTAGAAGCTATAAAAGTATTAAAGGACGACAGTACAGTGATGTGGGATAGAAGCAAACCAGGAGGAACTGTTTGTACTTTTTTTCAACTACAGGCTACTGCTTCAGCAGTTATGCCTCACACCCACAGCTAAATGCATCCTGTCTCAAGACATTTTGCTGGCCGGCAGTCTGAGCAGATCACTTCTAGACTTCAGTGAATGGATGCTGAAAAGGAACACTTTCCTGGGCCTGTCACAAAAATGAAGTGCGGCAGGCATGGACCTTGTTTCCCCAGAAAACAGATGAGCTCTGTTCAAGGACTCCTCAGGGAGGGCAGGGAGAACAGCTGCCTTATGCATAGCTGTTTTACCAGTTTTAGTACCTCGGCAGGACATCAGGTTAACTTGGTGAGGAAGCCCAGTAGTGTTGAAATAATGCAGCAGTGATCAGTAGGGCATCTACTCTTATGTAAGTTTTCATGCATCTGTACTTTCCAAATGGATAGCAACTGTATTGCTTTGTTAGTCTCGCCATGTGAAGCAGATTCCTAACAATGTGGGTTCATTCCACAAGGGAAGAAACTACAGCTGTAGTATTTTTAAGAAGGGGCACCTACACGTACCATTATGGAAGCAGTTACTTCATTTGTGCACATGTTCAGCAAGCATTACCACCTTGGTACTGTATCCATTGTCAGAGCTAGCTTTGTGTTTTCTGTTTTGCAGAGCCTGCTGTCACAGTCAAGCTGGCTTGGGAGGAATTCTCCAAAGACTTGAGTATTGCAACATTAATTACAATGAATGTAGTGCAGTTGTATTGTTAACTTACCTTAATTGTAGATGTTTTAGTAGATCAGTGTTGCATTATTCCTTCTTTCCCTCATGCTCCTCTTCTCTTCTGTTTCTGAGGTTGGGTAGGTACCCTTCCTATTCGCTGTCCCCCTTTCCCGTGACTCTTTGCTCTTTTGTTAGTGTCCAGCTGTTATTACTGTCACGCTCAGTCCTAGTAGAAATGAGAGTTTGGGTACCTTGGCCAAGAAATTCAATAGTTTGTAAAACTCAAAAATGAAAAACAAACCAAAAATAAAACACTGGCAACTGGTTCAGGCAAATAAGACTGTAGACTGCAGATGAAATAAGTGTATTTAATGAATAAAATAAAGAGCTTTTCATGCAGTATATTAACTTGAACAACTTCAGATAAAAAAGAAGTACAAATTAGAGTTTTAAATAACCCTCCCAGATGTTCTTAGTGTTTCACTGTTGCAGTCATCACCTGTGCGTATCCTTGCTGTGCTAGCCCTTGGCTGGCCCGAATACCAGAGTCAGTGTTTTTCTGCATCGGCCGCTGTTGCTTGTTGACATTCAGGTCGTCAGTGCTATAAAACAAGGCAGCTGACGCCATTACACCAGTCTTTCTTGCCATGGAGCCCATAGCGGAAGCTGTTCGCAAGTGTGCTGGTCGGTCGCTGCCAGAGTTTGAATTACAGCTGAAAACCTCTAAAGCCAAGTAACCCCATTGGGGATTCTTTTTTCTTGCACTAACCGATGTCCGAAAAAAGCAGATCCCACACCGAGACTTCCATTCATACTGCGTCACTTGGTAAGGCCCAGACCACAACGTCCCTCATTGCCGGTTCTGTCTCATCTGTAACGAGAGAACTATTTGTCATAGAGCTCTTATTGTAGACAGGCATTTTCATCTTCTGTCTTCGCATTCCGAAATGGTGTCTGTCAGCAAACAGTCGGTAGACATTCTGAAAAAACGTAGAGATAAAGCTAGAGACAGACCACACATGGCTAAGCCTTTTGATGAGACTACTGCTAAGCAGGTCGTAAGTTATCTGGAATTCTGTGAGGTGCTTTCTCAGCCCTGGGCAGCCAATATGATATCTACGCAGGCCTCTACCGAGACCCTTGCCGAGTCTGGAATGCCGCAGAAATCTCCTTAGTCTTCTGAGTCTGTGGTTGTGTCTGCCTCAGTTGTGTCCGGAGCTGCGGCACAGGCACTGGCTTCCGAGGAGGCCTTTCTCACTGCCGAATCTAAACAAAAACTGACGTCTTCTCATCCGACTACTGTTTCTTTCAGACAGATGGATACTCTTAGGCCTAGAAGCCAGGCCACTCTTAGAAAATCTCCCTTTAGCCACCATCTTACTCCTGCTCCACCACCCCAAGCCCAAATGCTTAAAATGGATCTCATCTCCCTTATCAGGAGCAGTTAGGCCACAACTTCCAAAAGGAAAAGGCACCCTTCCCTGAAACACTGACCGAACAGGATTCTGAGAAATCTGATTATTCAGATTTTGAAGAGGAGCAACAATTCTGACTGCTTATGAGGATTCAGATGGAGAGGAATCAGTTCCTTCTGCCTCCCCACCAGAAGATCTTTCTTTTGGGGAAACCCTTCACACACCCTCAGGGAACATTTCCACTGGGAATCCCAGGACTTCCCTCTGTTTTAGAAAAAACTAAGAGTTTCTAGACCTGCCCCAGCACAGACCCTTGACCATCCCCCCTATCTTAGAGGTGGTGGATGATGTTTTCCATGAATCCAGCTTAGCCCCTGGCGCCCTCCCACCTGCTCCTAGTAAACTGACTGGTATTAGAGTACCGGATTCTCACAAGTACATGTACAGAAGTCCTGCTGCAGACCCCAGAGGTCATTACACAGGGACCTAAATGAGCTAAGGTTAGTTATGCTAAGAATCCTGTTCCTTCTGACAAGGATTCCAGAGCTCTGGACAGATGGGGTAAAAAAGAATACACCTCTGCAACTTTGGTTATCAGAGCACTCAGCTGTTCATTCCATATGATAAAATATCCACAACACACTTTATAACTATTAAAGCAAAAGATATCAACCATTGATTGTGCTAATTCAAGAGTTTGCAGATTTACTACACTCTACTTGTCAAGTGGTCAGACATGCATTGCACTGTGGATGTGATGCCCTAGAAGCTTCAGGCAGGGCAGCAGTGTCAGGATCTGTCATTCGGAGATGTGCATGGTTGAAGGAACAACCTCTCCCTGATCATGTCAAGTCTAAATTAATTGATGCACCCTTGCATAAGGGCCGCTTGTTTGGAGTAAAAGCAGAAGAGGTGCTTAAAAAGATGGAAGACAAAGCAAAGTCTATGTAAACAGTAAAAGATTTCTTTCAGGTACAACCTTATAGGTTGAGCAGGAATTTTCCTTCTAAGCACTGGTCCTTTCTTGCACCTAGCAGACAGGGGCAAAGTATGCCCCACAGGGATAGACCACCCAGGCCCCTATCCCGTGGGCAGCAGAGAACCAAACAGTGGACCAATTCTGCCCCAAAGGCAGGGAGTTCTAAGCCATTCCCCTAAGGCAAAAACTCTCAATGACTCCCTCTTGCTTCTTTGCCTTCCTTTCACTCACCAAAAGCTAGGAGGAAGGCTCTCCCTCTGCAAAGAAAATTGGCTTTCTGTAACGAAGGACCAGTGCATCGTAAAGTTAATTTTTCATGGTTACAAGTTCTGTTTCAATGAACTCCCAATTCCAAGAGGGGGTACCCAGACTTGCCTCCAAATCAGTGGGCAAGAGGCATTGATACAAGTCCAAACTCTTATATCCCAAGGGGCAGTAGAACCTGTCCCCTCAGATCTAACAGGCAAAGGCTTTTATTCCAGAATATTCCTTGCTCTCATAAAAGAGGGAACTTGGTGCCCCATACTGGATCTATGCATTCTGACCACCTCCCTGGTTAAAACAACAAAACAAGTCATGGGCATTCAGAATCGCCAATTAGCTGAAACACCTGATATTTATAAGGATCATTTGCATGTATCCCATGTGCCGCTGATACAAGAGGTTTGTGAGGTCACTCAGTGGAAGTTCTAGCTTTGCTGGAGTTTTCGTTTTGTTTTTACTGATTGTTTTTTTCAGTGACCTTCTAGCTCATTGTTTTAGTTCCCTGTTTGTCCCCAAATTCAAAATGCTAACTTTGCAGCAGCAGTTGCCTATGCGGACAAAAAATGCCTGGTTAGTGACCCTAGACCTAAGAGCCTAAATCCACATCCCCTATAAGGGAATCCTGCAGGAAATTCCTGTGCTTCAGAGCAGGCTCACACACTTAAGTTTTCTGCGCTACCCTTTGGCTTATCTACTGCTCCCAGGGTATTCACCAAATGCTTAGCCCCAGCCATATCATTTTGCAGACAGAGAAATATACAGATTTCCCCTTATCTGGACGACTGCCTCATTCAGGCAGGGTGGAAAGAAAAGTTGCTGCAGAACCTCCTCTTTGTTAAAACCCTCCTAACCTCCTTATGGCTCACCATCAGCGAAAAGAAATCAAAGCAAACGCCCTCCAGGAAAATCATTTTCGTGGGAGCATTGCTGGACACAGCATCCCAAATGGCCTTCATATCCCCAGAAAAGCAGAACTTCCTGCCTCTCTACTTTAACCAGCTGGCTTCCAGAAGTCACCTCACTGTAAGGAAGTTCTTGCAAGCCTTTGGGTACATGGCATCTTGCATCCTCCTAATTCCTTGGGTCAATTTTCACATGAGAAAACTTCAGTGGTTTCTAAAGAACTTTTGGTGTCAGCACTCTGAACCTCTGCAGACCTCTCTCCCTCTGGTCCCCTGTATAAGGGCCGAGTTTCTGTGATGGGCAGGGGCATGTGCCAAGAACAAGGATCTTCCCATCATCTTTGACTCGGGTGGGGGGAAATGCGGCACCCAGACTTGCAAACTTTCAAACTGTTAGCATGGCTAATACTCTAAAGGCAAACGGAGGGCCCTTGTTAAGCAAAACAGGTCCTAGACATTATCACAAAGGCCAGAATGCCCAGCACCAGAAAATCTTATGCATGGAAATGGAAAAGATTCTGCTCCTGGAGCCAGTCCAGAGGGGCCAGTTCCTCACATCCTTCCATCCCTCTTATCCTGGACTACCTAGTGGAGTTGCTCAATAGTGGCCTCTCCTTCTAATCTGTTGAAATCCACGCCTCAGCCATTTCAGCTCATTTCGATACAGAATAGCCCCTGTTCTCACATCCTTTGATTAAACAATTCCTCAGAGGGGCTTCTAATATTAGACCTCCCAGAAGGCCATCCACGCCAGCCTGGGACTTGAATTATGTTTTGGAAAAACTAAGCTCATCACCCTTCGAACCTGCTGCTTCAGCAGAACTGATATACCTCTCCTGGAAGACTGCTTTTCTACTAGCTATCACCTCAGCCAGAAGGGTTTCAGAACTTCAGGTGCTGATGACCATTGAGCCCTTTATCATTTTCCATGCAGACAAGGTCTCCCTGAGGACTAACCCCTCCTTTATGCCCAAGGTGGTATCTAATGTGACTCTCAGCCAGGCCATAGATCTACCCACCTTTTTCCTAACCCTCAAAACCAGGATAAAGAATTCTGCACTCACTAGACGTGCACAGACAGCTCAGATATTGTCTGGACCGTATTAAACCCTTCAGGAAAACAGACCAACAACTTGTCAGATTTGCCCAAGGGGGGCAGAGGGGAAGCCCATTTCCAAGCAATCCATTTCCAAATGGATGTCACACTGTATCCATTTCTGCTACAGATTACATGGGAAACCGCTCCCTAAGGTGATGACTGCAACAGTGAAACACAAAGAACATAGTACAGTTGTGTACACTTGCCATAAATGTAGATGTTCGAGTGTATTCACTATTGCAGTCCTGGTTTCCCTCCCTCCTTCCCCCTTATATCCTTTTTCCTTAGGGAAACAAGCTTCTTACGGTGTCTTTAAGCCACCAGGACCACGTTACCATATTTCCTTGGGCTTCTGACTGGTTAGGGCAAGAAAAACTGATGTAATGGTGTCGGCTGCCTTGCTTTATAGTACTGATGACCTGACGTCAGTCCACATTCGACAGCAGCCGACGCAGTAGAACATTGACTCTGGTATTCGGGCCGTCCAAGGGCTACCACAGCAGGGATAACCCACAGGTGATGACTGCAACAGTGAATATACTCAAACATCTACATTTATGGTAAGTGTACACAACTGTTCTTTTTCCCATGTGATTGTTCAGTAGTAAGCTCTTAATGGTGATGAATCCCGGTAAAGGTGGAGGGTTAGTATTTATGGACCTGGATGACTATGAGAACAGAATAGAAATCTTATTAGACACTGAAGCTTATGAGAAAGTGTCTTTGAACCAATTCAGTATTGCTAACAGACACATTAAAATGTACATACTTGTTTATAGAAGGGAAAATAGATCTAGAAATATACAGTTAAATGACATCTTGGCTTCTTTGACACCAGTCATCTTCGGAGTACCGAAGGTCCATAAAGATTCACAGAATCCCCCCACTGAGACCAATCGTTGATGGAAGAAATTCCATCACGTATGCCAGTGCTGAAGTTGTAGACAACATACTGAAGAAATATGTAGCAACTGAATATCAAATATGCAAGGACTCCTGGTCATTCTTAGAGAAAATCAACTTACTATAACGATTACAGCTTTCTAACGGTAGATGTGAAAGACCTTTATATCTCTGTCCCCCCCACAATGGGTACTGAATGGGTATCTACCATGATGAAAAGGAAAGGCTCCCAATATAGAAATACATCTAGTAATAACTATTAGACATTATCTTGACCAAAAATTTCATCTCTTTTTTTAAAAAAGAAGTATAACAGAAAACTGGAGTGGCCATGAGTTCCCCATGCAGAGCCAGATGTTCGTGTTTCACTGCTGCAGTCATTACACTTGGGTTATCCTGCCATCAGGCGGTCCCGAAGTCGGCCAGAGTTCCAAAGTCTTGGTCCGGCGTCAGTTGCTGTCGCTTCTTCCCTGACGCCAGGGGTATATAAGATGCAGCCGACGCCATTTTCTTCAGTCTTTGTTGCCGCGCAGTGCCCGAAGCAAAAGCAGTTCACAAGTGCTGGTCGGCCGACTCCTGAGATTTTCAATTTGGATTTCAGAACTGAAGTCTTCAATAAAGCTAAGTACCCTGTTGGGGAAACTTTTTCTTGCCTCAGACCGATGTCAGTAAAAGTTAATAATTGTATTTCTTGTGGGAAGCAAATACCTCCTAAGGATTTTCATTCTTACTGTATTCCATGCCTAGGCCCAGACCACGACGTCATTAGTCGGTTTTGTGCTAGATTTAACAAACGCACTATTAAACGTCTGTTTGATTTTGCTCGTCATTACTTTGGCCGAAGGTTTAATTATACCATGCCATCGGAACAGCCGACGACCGGAATACACGAAAAACGCAAATACAAGAATAAGGACAGGCATCAGAGGCCCAAAACTGACTAAGCCTCTTCTAGGCCAGTCGCCGGTTCTCAGTGAGGCGCTTTCGCAGCCCCTGACACCCGCTACCTCAGAGCCACAGGCCACCTCCGACTCCCACATGGAGATGTCTAGGCCTCTGGATACTCAAGGTGTTGGGCCTATGGAAACTAACCCTTCAGATGGGTCCGGAGCCGCTGAGCAGACATCAGCTTCTGAGGGTGTTTTCAGACCTTCACAGCTTACCCTAAAAACTACAGCCAAGTCTAAAACTCCATTAAAGACAAATAAGCAAGTACAGCATTCACTTGGACAGGCCTCCATGCCTAAAAAAACAGAAGCTCAAAATGTCCGAAGACTTAATTTCTCTGATTAGGGGTACCCATCCCCCTTCTGATAAAAGGCCTAGGCAGGTTACAGACTATGATTCCTCTGACCAGGTGTCCATTTATTCTGATTCCTCTTCAGACTAGGGATACTCTTTACCCCCCCTATGAGGACTCCGTTGCTGAAGAATCAATTTCTTCAGCCTTTCCTCCAGAGGATTATTCTTTTGGGGGAAACTTTACATACCATGAGGGAGCATTTCCATTGGGAGGGCCAGGATTACTCAGAATCCAAGAAAAAGCTCAGAGACTTCCTTTTATTACCTCAGCACAGACCCCTTGCTATTCCGCCAGTGTTAGATATTGTGGATGATGTGTTCTCTGAATCCAGTTTAAATCCTGATTCTTTGTCCCCTGCTCCAGTCAAGCCAGACAGGTACTACAGAGTCCCTGACTCTCCCAAATTTCTTTATAAAAACCCTGTTGCTGACCCAGAAACTATTTTCCAGGGTCCCAAAGGGGTAAAGGCTTCCACGGCTAAGAATCCAGTTCCCTCTGACAAGGATTCTAGAGCATTAGACAGATGGGGGAAGAAAGTTTACACTTCTGCAACTTTAGCAGTGAGAGCTTTAAATTGCCAGTTTCACATGCGTAAATACCAACAATATTTAATGTGTCTGTTAAAACAGAAAATGATTACAAGTTCAGAACATCCTGACAATAAGGAAATGCAGGAGTTATTGCATGCAGCTGAACAAGTGGGAAAACATACTCTGCAATGTGGTTTTGATTCATTAGAGGCTTCTTGTAGAGCAGCAGTTACAGGATGTGTGATTCAAAGGCATGCCTTGTTAAAAGAACAAGGTTTACCTGATCATGTTAAGGCTAAATTATTGGATGCTCCTTTACAGCAGGATATTTTATTTGGTGTTAAGGCAGAAGAGGTATTAAAGAAAATGGAGGATAAGGCAAAATCTATGCAAACGGTGAAGGATTTCTTAAAGGTACAGCCACCTCAATTTAGCAGAAATTGGCCTTCAAAGAATTGGTCCTTTCCAGTGTCAGACAAATCACAATGAGGCAGATCTCAGCCCCAAGGCTCTTACAGACCACGACAGTGGGGTGCTTCAACCCCAAAAGGAGGTGAAGACAAGTCACAACCTTACAGGAAACAGTCCCAATGACTTCCCCCTTCGAATGCCAAGCACTTACTTTTTGTCAGCTCCCTTGGTGGGAAAACAACCTTTTTTTCTCAAAATTGGCATATAATCACCCAAGACAAATGGGTTCTGAATATTGTGTCTCAAGGTTACAGGTTCCACTTTCACACTCTACCAAGGCTAAAAGGAATGCCAGACGTGCCACAAAATCAATGGGCAGAGGCACAAAAACAAACTACAGCTCTCATGGACATGAGAGCTATTCAGAAAGTGCCACAACAAGGACAAGGATTTTACTCGAGACTTTTTCTGGTCCCCAGAAAGGACAAAGCCTGGAGACCCATACTAGACCTTTCTACTCTAAATACTTACCTGGATGTTCCAAAATTCAAAATGTTGACACTACAGCAGCTTCTTCCCATGCTGGGCAAGAAGGCTTGGCTTGTTACTTAGGACCTCAAAGAGGCATACCTGCATGTCCCTATCAGACAAAATTGCAGAAGATACCTCAGATTCATAGCTGGTTCAATGCATTACCAATTCTCTGCACTGCCCTTTGGCTTATCTACTGCGCCCAGGGTCTTCACAAAGTGCCTGGCTCCAATAATTGCATTTTGCAGACAAAAAGGAATTCAGATATATCCATACCTGGACTGCCTTATTCAAGCAGAGAGCAAGGACATTCTTCTAAAGCATCTGGCATTTGTAAAAAGGTTGCTAAATTGCCTAGGGTACACAGTAAATGAAAATAAGTCAAAACTAGTGCCCTCACAAGAGATAATATTCCTGGGTGCCAGCTTAAATACAACGGCCCAGATGGCTTATCTCATGCCAGACGAGCAAGGGCAACTGACTCAGTACTTTCAATTGATGGCAACAAGACCCAACTCCCTGCAAGAAAAATTCTGCAGGCTTTGGGCTTCATGGCATCCTGCATTCCGCTAATTCCATATGCCAGACTGCATATGAGGAGACTTCAGTGGTACCTAAAAAGTGTCTGGACTCAACATTGTCGAAGCCTGGAAGCATTAATTACCCTCATTCCTTGTCTGCAACAGGAGTTTCGATGGTGGGCACATGCCTGTCACCCCAACAAGGGACAGCCATTCACTCTACTCACAGCCAGGCAGTCAATAACAACAGATGCATCAGATTATGCCTGGGGAGCACACATGGCTGGAAAATGTATTCAAGGCACATGGTCCACCGGCCAGATGCATCTACATATCAATCAAAAAGAGATGCTAGCTGTTCAGAATGCCCTGACAGCTTTGAAGGATCTTCTCCCTCCAGGACAACTACTGATAAGGACGGACAATACTACAGTTATGTGGTACATAAACAAGCAGGGAGGCACACATTCCCACCCCCTCTGCAGACAAGCCATGACTTTGTGGGATATGGCATTGACTTGTCAAGTACACCTGCAAGTACAATTTGTGCCAGGAAAGAACAATACTCTGGCAGACGAACTAAGCAGAAACCTTACGGATCCCCACGAGTGGAAACTGGACCCACAAGTCTTAAACATGATAAAGGAATGGGGATGCCCAGACATAGATCTTTTTGCTTCCCCTCACAACTGCCAACTACAGAAATTCTGCGCAAGGACTTATCACAAGCAAGCATGGAAAGTGGATGCTTTGTCATTCAGCTGGAAAAGTCTAACAGTATATGCCTTTCCTCCTCTACCTCTCCTCCCCAAGGTACTCCTAAAGGTCAGACGAGAAGCCAAAAATTATTCTGATTGCCCCAGACTGGCCACTCCAGCACTGGTACCCAATCCTAAAAAGCTTGTCTCAAGGCCCAGCCTGGACACTGCCTCTAATTCCTCACTTACTGACCCAGCGAAACAATCAGATTCTGCACAGCCAACTCAGGACCTTAAATCTGGCAGCATGGCGGATAATGTAACCATTCAAAGCACGCCTCTCTCTAAAGCATTGATGGGTGTTATTTAGGAGGCCCAGTACCGGAAATTCTTATGCAGAAAAATGGAAAAGATTCTGTCCTTGGAACCAGGCACAAGGAATTGATACATCTGTACCAAATATTCCTCAGTTTTTGCAATACCTAATTGAGATGCTGGAAAAAGGCCTATCCTTTTCATCAATTAAAATTCATGCCTCTGCCATTTCAGCTCATTACAATACGGAACCTCCTTTTTTTCCCCATCCATTGCTAAGGCATTATCTCAGAGGGGCCAAAAACATAAGACCTCCAAGGAGAGCCCCAATACCTGCATGGGACCTCAATTATGTCTTGGAAAAACTCACACCGCCGCCTTTTGAGCCAGCCAGTGCAGCTGATATAAAGTTTTTATCTTGGAAAACAGCTCTGCTCCTAGCAGTAACCTCTGCAAGACGAGTTTTAGAGTTACAAGCACTCATGGCTGTGGAACCTTTCATCATTTTCCATCCAGACAGGGTTTCTCTAAGGACGAACCCAAAATTTATGCCTAAGGTAGTGTCCAGTGTGGCCCTTAACCAAACCATTCATTTGCCTACTTTTTATCCAAACCCACAGAATAAGGGTGAGAGACTTCTGCATTCTTTGGACATACACAGACAACTACGCTTCCACTTAGACAAAACTAAAGCTTTCAGAAAAACCAAACCACTTTTAGTAGCATATGCTGCAGGATCTCAAGGAAAGCCTATCTCAAAACAGACTATTTCAAAATGGATAGGCCACTGCATTCGTTTCTGCTACTCACAACATGACAAATCAGTGCCCAAGGACATTAGGCCTCATTCTACCAGGGCAGCAGCCACTTCAGCAGCCTTTCTCAGAGGAGTACCAACCAAAGACAATTTAGAGGCTGCAACTTGGAGTTCAGTGCACACTTTTACAACGCACTACCATTTACCTCTCTACACTAATTCCAGAGCAGGCTTTGCCACTGCAGTTCTGCAAGGCCTTTTAGCCTCTCCTAATCCTATTTAGGCCCAGCCACCCAACCTCAGCTTTGGGATTCAACCCAAGAGTAATGACTACAACAGTGAAACACGATGAAAATAGTACAGTTGTGTATCTACCATAAATGTAGATGTTAGAGTGTATTCACTGTTGCAGTCCAGGTTACCTACCCACCATCCCCCTTTTCTTTGCTGGGACTTACCTATACTTCTCTCTCTTTTACAACCTATGTGGTGTATTTGCTTGTAGATGAAGGATATGTTTATTTTACTGCATGCATAATTATTGGCATATTATTTTTAGCCTGCCATTTTGGGGGCACCTGACATCTGGGGCAAGAAAAACTGAAGAAAATGGCGTCAGCTGCATCTTTTATACCCCTGGCGCTATGACGTCAGGGAAGAGGCGACAGCAACCGATGCCGGACCTAGACTTTGGAAATCTGGCCGACTGCTGGTAGCCTGCCAGCAGGATAACCCAAGAGTAATGACTGCAACAGTGAATACACTCTAACATCTACATTTATGGTAGGTACACAACTGTACTTTCCTTTGTGGAACCCTTTAAGTCTTTCTTCATTAACACCCCCTTTGACGGTTCGTCCCTTTTCGAACCTAAGGTTAAGGCAACTCTTACCAGGAGTGAGAAAGACTGAAAGACCTTGTCTGCCATCCTTGTACGTTTTTCTACCCCGAACAGACCTTGGTCCAAAGGGAGGTGGAAAGATATGGTTCCTGAAGTCTCAAGGATCTTTCCAAAACACTCATGGTGACACTCCCTTTAGAGGCAGAGGAGGGGGTAATAATGGAAGACGCTGTCCATGTGGCAGAGGGGGTCTGCAGAACCAGGGTGACAGCAGTTCTTTGGCAAGCCCTATCAGCACTCCTGAGAGGAGGCCCGACTGTCCATCTCTGGAGGCAGTTGGTGGACTCCTGTCTTTGTACCTAGATGCCTGGCTAAAAATAAAAGACAGCTGGGTACAAAGCATAATATCCAGAGGATATTCTATTCCCTTTAACACCCTACCCCCCTCTAAACAAGAAAATCACAGACGTTCCACGCAGTGAAAGGGACCTAGCAGCCTTAGAGGTCCAAAGGTTGCTGGACAAGTCATCCAGCCAGTCCCAGCAGACCAAACAGGATCCGGTACTTACTCAAGGTTCTTTTTAGTTCCAAAGAAAACAGGGGACTGGAGACCTATTCTGGACCTAACAGACTCGACAAGTCAGTGAAAAAGACAGTTCAGGATGGTCATGCTTCAGTCAGTACTTCCCTTTCTGGGGAAAGACAATTGGATGTGCTCTATAGATCTTTAGGATGCGTACTGCCACATAAAAATGGACAGACCATCCAGGGATTATCTACGCTTCCGGCTGGGAGCCAGCCATTATCAGTTTCGCCCTCTGGTCTCACCACAGCCTCTAGTGTTCACCAAATGTATGGCAGTAGTCACCGCTCATGTGAGACTGTTGGGATTCCAGGTGTTTCCATATCTAGACAACTGGCTCCTCACTGCCACCAACAAGCATCAACTTATTCATGCAAGTGACACAGCCTTACATCTATGCAATCAATTGGGGATTACCGTCAACTCAGAAAAATCTGCCTTATCGCCATCGCTACAGACAGTCTTCATAGGAGCAAAACTAAACACAGTTTCTATGACATTGTCTGCCTCCAGAAAGAATTTCTCTTTTATGAGAACAAGTATCCGATCTGATTCAGAGGAAAAAAAAAAGATCCAGTCTCAATGGTACTCAAATTTCTAGGATCGATGGCAGCAACAATCATTGCTATTCCCCTCACACAAATGCATATGCAAGCTCTTCAATGGCTACTATTCTCTCAATGTTCTTTTCAGGAACTTTCAGTGTCACATCAAGTTGTCATAACAAATACGTCCAAGAACGACCTTCAGTGGTGGCTGACCTCTCATCATGCATCTCTGATGTCCATTCGTTCTATCCAGTCCCATAGCCACGGGTGACCATGGACGCTTTCTTGATTGGGTGGGTGGGGGCATTTTCAGGGAAGAACAGCCCAAGGCACGTGGAAGAAACACGAGGCTCATCTGCATATAAATGTCCTGGAGATCAGAGCGGTAATTCTAGCGTTGCAGTCCTTTCAAGACTCTGCCTCTGGGGACAATTGCAATTCAGACAGACATGTCGGTGGTCTGGTACATCAACAAACAAGGAGGAATCAAATCTTGCCCCCTGTGTCGGGAGGCCATGAGAGTATAGCAGTGGGCAATTCCCTCCCAGCTCTTTCTGATAGCAATGCACATTCCTGGGAAATCCAGTGTGATAGCAGACGAGTTGAGCAGGGCAATTTTACTGCCTCATGAGTGGTCCCTAAAGCAACTAATAATGGAAAGGATTTTCCGCAGGTGGGACCAGCCTTGCTGCGATCTTTTTGCAACACCAACAAACACGAAATGCACCAGCTACTTTGCCCTCATCCCCCCAGCCGGAGAAATCCCCAAGGGATGCACTGGTTCACAATTGGCCCCTGGGTCTCCTTTATGCATTTCCCCCCTTCCCTCTGATTCCCAAGTTATTACAGAAAGCAAAATTACTGGGAAGGACCATGGTACTAATAGTCCCTTACTTGCCTCTGCAGATTTGGTTTCCCTTCCTCCAGCCTCATCTTTTGGAAGAACCCTGGATCCCTGGACCCAGTTCAGGAGCTGTTGACCCATTAATTGAGGGCTCTTCATCCTTCACTTAAAGGACAACTACGGGAAACTGCCTATGATTTCTGTGTTGAAACGTTATTTCTCCCTGTTGCTAATTATCCCGTTTTGGTAAAATGTCATTTGGTATCCATATATATATTTTTGCAACTGTTTTTCATTTTACTGGTGATCGTTTATCGGTACTGCAAACCATTTTAAAGTCGAAGTTGCGCTCGCGCCTGTTGTTTTCCACGACAATTCGCCCATCAGAAAGCAAGTACTTTTCTGTTGAATTTACTTCTACACGCCCACTCTTCTGTGTTTGTCGCCCGGTACACACCCACTCTCTAAATATGCATGACTTTCCTATCATTTGCATGTAATCGCGCCCATCTAAGTGAATAAAACAAGCCTGAAAAACAGGCAGGAACTTCTTTCTTATGAATCTGTTCCCGCACGTCTTTGTTTCTGCATCGGATCATTCTGTGGCTACGGGCTTTACAGATATTCATTACATACTTTAAGAGCTGCCGTTTTGTGTGAAAATGAATCTAGGAGGACTTCTGGATCGTCCTGCCTTTTACCTTGTGAGTAGTCCCGAGATTTGTTGAATGTGTAATAATAATAATAATTACTGAAGGCATATAGTAAGTTATACACAGTTGAGGGCATTAGAATCCGCTTTTGCCAAGGACCGGCTTTATCTTCAGTGAGTAAGCATATTCCTGTAAGTAACGTCTATTTTATTTTCTTTTGTTAAAAAAAAAAACTTGTTTGGGCGGGAGCTGTTGCTGTAGATTTGAAAACAGCTCCATGTTTTATGTGGTGGCCTTTTAGCCATTTTTTCAGAATGCTTTTTGTGCCTTTTGTAGAGTGACAAAAGATGGGCAAGACTAGTTGTGAATCGCGGTGTCATTAAGTTATCTTAGCTGCTTATAAGTGCACTACATGTTAATATTGCAGTAGTATGTCTCGTTGTGGTGATCGATTTAATTCTATCTGCATTAAAATCAGTAAAGTGCTAAAAAAAGAAAGTGACTGTCTTAAATGCAGCAGTAACTGCAGCATCAGCTCGGTAATGTTCTGAAATCATCCCTTCCTTCATATCTCTAAACGAAAAAACAACAATATAGCATATAGGTACTGTATGTAATGCTCTGTACCAATTGCTTCCTTTATAGCTCTCAATGTTCTTGTTAAGCAATTGGGAACAACCTTAGAGTGGAACAGCCTAATATCAGAATTAGTTTTTAAATATTGTGCAAGTTTTCTTGAAAGATTAATACAACAACAATGCTACAAAGTTCCTTTTTTCCTTGGATCAAGGAAACTGTCGGTCAGCAAGATTTCTGATGTAGCACAGCTTCACAGATGCTAGTTACTTCCCATATCAGTTGTATAACTTTCAGCCTCTAATTTCCACAACTAGACACAGATAAAGCAATTTTTAAAGTTATTAGTACGGATAAACTAACAGATTAAGAGGATGTGAATTCATTCAATTTCGGAAGTAAAGGAAGTCAGCAACTCCTCGATCGGTTATATGTAATTCACCAACTTTGTTCATTTTTCTTTCTTTTTTGTAGCATTACTTATTGCCAAGTAAAATATATATAATAAGGTGCAGTGGTGCAGCAGTGTAGTACCGGGTTCATAAACGAATGCCGATACTGCATTTGCGGTCTCGGTAATGCGCTAACGCGCCTAATGTTTTAATTGTAGCAAACACTTTTTAAATTAGTAGCAGGCATCTTGCTTTTTTTTTTTTTTTAGTCAAAACCGTTATTTATGAATTTATGTTTTGTTTGTGGTTTTTATGCCAGTGGAAATGTGGTGGTTTTCTTTACAAGGCACCAGATTACCTAGATACATATCTGGAAAAAGAGAGAAAAAGTTTTGCATAACATGCATTTTCTGGACAGCTTTTGCCACTGTTGACTAACTATACTCCTCCCTAATGAAATTCATATATTGAACAAGGGACAGGGTTATAACTTATAAGCAATATCGGTAGAGTAATGTTCTGTACCACATGCTTTCTTAATGGCTGTCAGCAACTTTGCTGAAAAAATGGGGCAAACTGATGTTAGAATGACAGAATCTGGAATATTTTTTTAACTATTACTTTAATTCTTTTGAAAAGCTAATAGAGCAGGCTTTCCATCACCATGCATGCTCTAAACAAGAAGTAAAAAATGTTTCTGTATGACATTAGTGGGAGTGCATAGTAAAGTGTTGGTGGTGCTGTCTACCTTAACATTCCACTACACTTTTGTAAAGGTGGAAGGCTGCTAACCACTTTTCCAGGAGAGATTTGCAATTGTACGTCTGGTAACCTCAGCTCAAGTTCATGCATATTTGTGTTCCTTGGCATAATTAACATTATGGAGGGAGCACAGTCCGTTTGATTAGCATTCTTTGCTTGCTGTCAGAGGGTTGGTGCTTACTGTAGTATAACTGGCATGATGCTCGTTTTTTAACTGAGAATTTTCTGTCCGGTGATTGAAGGTTATTAGCAAATTGTACTGCATTGGTGTGTAATGTAATTTCACTTTTGGGTATCTGTAGTGCTTGAACATGGCTACCAGTTGCAACTAGTTTTAACAGTCAGGAGCGGCCTTAGGTCAGCTGGTGCCCTAGGCAAAAGAGCACCACGGCACCCCCCACCACACCACCCACAGCACTAATGGCAGTAAATGGCATTTATGAACCCCTCTTTCCTTTCTAGACAAGAAATACAACTGAATATATCGAGTTAACCAACAGAATCAAGTATTTTATAGTGACCGTTATCCCAACCCCATCATAAAAAGGGAGAGCTGTACACAGACTTTCGCAAGTTTTTTGCATGGCTTCGAGCTTGAACAAAAACTGCAGGAAAGTATGGTTCCATCTTTCACTTCATCTAAGCTATAGAGTGATGGATTTGCATTTAAAATTGTTCAGAGCGTGTCCCATGACTTATATTTGAAACTGCTTTATATTTGAAACTGCTGTTCTTATTCCCAAAGGCTTGGTTACATAAGGGGCAAAGGTTCATCTTGCTCATGCATCTCACACAGAACTTGACTTTCATTAATATTTTTGTTCTTAAAATACTCAGAAGAATGGCCACAGGCTGCTGTCCGTTCAAGCAAGCAATTCATTCGGAATCACCAGTTAAAACGAATGTAATTTTACACTGTTAAAATAGAAATATTTGAGTGAAAAATGTTAACTGCAGGTAATACACACTATTGCTCTATATTAATAAGTAAAGGCACAAAAAAAAGTTAATCCTTGGGAGAAAATGTCAACAAAATTATGGTACAGTGAAGCAGTTCCCATGTTCCACCCGCCCTAGTCTTCTAAGCCTGTTTTTGCACATGTTCTTCAAAGTTTTAAACCAGAGAGATCATCGGTCTCCATAGCTCTCAACCTCTTAAAAGTAAGAAATCTGGACAAAGCCATAAAAAGTGATACAAATAGGGGCAATTTTGAAATATTGCTCTTAGAAACTTAGAAAGTAGACAGAATAACAGGTTTTGCATTAGCATGAATTTTCCGAAGGGTGTGAAGTCTAAAACTCAAATGTCTGTCATTATTTTCTAACTTCAGTCTTTAATGATTTGCCAGAAAGCCACAATTTTATGAAAAATGGACCAAAAATATTAGGCAAAATGGTCTTCTGCTTCTTTTGGCTCATCTGAACTTCTACACGTTTTATCTGTATATCCGCAAAACACATTTTGTACTTCTCTCCCATCTTCCATGTTCTTCATTTATACACTACCTACCTGCCCCTTATCTTTTATTATTTATCTCCTATGGATATATGGGCAGACAGATTAATGGATATGTCTTAACTGTGCTTTTTGTAATCACATTATGGTGCATGTAGTTCTAAGCTTCAGTGGTGCAGCGGTGGTGTTGTTGACTCGCAGCAAGGGGTTCTCCTGATCAATTCTCGGCTGGAGCGCCTTCTGTGTGGAGTCTTCACGTCCTCCCCACGGTCGAGTGTCATTCAAAAAACATGCTTAGAATGGGCGTGCCTTCGTTGAAGGTTGTTCATCAAGCTTGCAACTCAGCACTCGTAAAAAATCTACTGCCAATCATTAGCAGACTGTAGTTCCGCTGTGGTGGCCCTAATCGGAAAAGCCGGAAGAAGAACAGATTATTTTTATTTTTAGTTATATTTTTATTTAGGTAGGATTGGTCTTGTTAATTCTACTATCATTTTCTTGTCACATGCTATGTTAGGATATCACTCTTAAAATACTGTTAGGTCTGTTCATGGTGAACTTCATAAACTGATGTTGCAGGCATTCAGACTTTTGTCACAGGTACAAGGTAGCTTGCTGTTTGATAGTACCATTCTTGTAAATATTTTGTTCTTGTTTTTTAACATTGGAAATCGTCTTTCTCTGATGGGTGCACAACTTATATGGTAATAGTGTTGCGTGTCACATTACTGAGAGAGTAGCTCAGCTCTCCCACGATTATATTGGTGTGGTGAGAACAGAGTTTCGAACTGGGTGAGGTGGGAACCATCAGCTTCCGAGCTGAATAAACTTACTTCATGAGTGATATAATAAAGTGCTACTTCATTGAAAGGGTGGTGAAAATGTGGCGTGGGTGCTAAAGTAGATGAAGAATACCAAATGTGCCATTGTAATTTTGTAAGACCATGGGATGGCTGGAAAGGGTGAGGTGATGTGCTACATGTAACAGTCTGCAAGGTGAGTAGACCAAGTTGTGTCCCATCCTGTGCATAATACTGTCTGTACCATTTTTTTTAACTTGGATAAAAGGACATTAGATGCACAATGTTTGCTAGTACTGAGTACCATCCCTTAATGAACTACATAGTAATTGATCTTAAATGCTTAGAATTGCAGGTAGTTTGTGTAGATTTTGGTTGTTTTATTGGCTACTACCCTAGAGGACAGACTAGTTCACTTAACCAGTAATACTGCTCCATTTATTACTGTGACAGTGTTTTTCTGTGGGTTCCCTTAAATTTTGTGGAAAATATTAATGTTTAAAGTTCAGTAAAATCGAGAGTAATTTTAGTTTGGTGCATATTAGAACAGTTTTAGTGCTTGAAATGTGTAATACTAGCTGGACACCCCTGTAGCTTTTACAACTGCATATTTAAAACCATTGAAGGCTTACATTAATGACTTTTATTTTTTTATCTGCCTTATGTTTTACCTTACTTTGTTACCTGAACTAATTAGATACAAAGCAAGCATTCATTCTTTTCATTCTGTGGGACTATGAGGACACAGAACACTGAAGTGGCTTTATTTAGTGCAATTTCAATTTTTATGCCGATTTATCTACTTGGACAGAAGAAAAGGTTAAGCAAGAGAAATGGATGTAATTGTTTTATTCTGTTTAGTCGGTCATTTCTTTTTAATTGAATACAGTTAGCATAAGAGTTTGCACCCCCTTCCAATTACTGCCTAAAGTATAATGCTAAATGAATGAATGAATGAATGAATGACTAAATTTAGTATTAAACTTCTGCACACCTACGCATAGTGGTCAAGTGGTCACTGGTGAATATGGTCACTTGGGTAAATCTCATGTCTGTGCCTCTGCATACTTCTGAAGGAATGAAGGTGTCAATTGGGAAAATGGTTCATTGGCAGGCTTGGACATGCCAAGCAATATTACTGAACAGATTGTTTGGATAATTGTTTGATTTTTACTGGTTGTGCAGATTTGGTCGCTTAGGAATACATCTGCGTATGTGAACTCCCTACTAAAGGGGGTCACTAGGTTCATAGGTAGGTACTACGCTATTGGCCACAGGGCCTATATAAGCATACCCAAATGGTGCCATGGCTTCTGCAATCCAAGAAATTTATTTTACTGTGCCCCTGTCATGCAGAGACACAGAAGTGATCCCCAGCGTGAATTTCCTATCTCCCATCCAATCATCAAGATCTTTCTGGAAGAGTTATAATGAGGAGCTTTGTTTGATATAGTTCGAGTATGGGAAGTCTCTGGGATAGGAATCTATCACTCCAGCATGTTTTGTTTATTGTGGTGACAAGGTTTAGGTCCCTAGAGCATATAGCTCAGAGGGATTGGGCTCTGGGTTTGACATAACTTTGTATATTGGGCAGAGATCGCCTCTGAGTAGACTATAAGCAACTGAATAAAGCTTAGAGTTTTTTGAGAAGGTCTGCGTAGGGCATCTGTTTGAGGCCGATAATCCACTTTGTGAGGTATTTCTTTGGCCTTGACAGTTAATGTAGATGTCTTGTGAGGTACATACCAAAAGGGTCGTTGTACTCTATATAATGGGTCTAATGACTGATGAATCTGGACAAAGCCATAAAAGTGATACAAATAGGGGCAATTTTGAAATATTGCTCTTAGAAACTTAGAAAGTAGACAGAATAACAGGTTTTGCATTAGCATGAATTTTCCGAAGGGTGTGAAGTCTAAAACTCAAATGTCTGTCATTATTTTCTAACTTCAGTCTTTAATGATTTGCCAGAAAGCCACAATTTTATGAAAAATGGACCAAAATATTAGGCAAAATGGTCTTCGCTTCTTTTGGCTCATCTGAACTTCTACACGTTTTATCTGTATATCCATAAAACACATTTTGTACTTCTCTCCCATCTTCCATGTTCTTCATTTATACACTACCTACCTGCCCCTTATCTTTTATTATTTATCTCCTATGGATATATGGGCAGACAGATTAATGGATATGTCTTAACTGTGCTTTTTGTAATCACATTATGGTGCATGTAGTTCTAAGCTTCAGTGGTGCAGCGGTGGTGTTGTTGACTCGCAGCAAGGGGTTCTCCTGATCAATTCTCGGCTGGAGCGCCTTCTGTGTGGAGTCTTCACGTCCTCCCCACGGTCGAGTGTCATTCAAAAAACATGCTTAGAATGGGCGTGCCTTCGTTGAAGGTTGTTCATCAAGCTTGCAACTCAGCACTCGTAAAAAATCTACTGCCAATCATTAGCAGACTGTAGTTCCGCTGTGGTGGCCCTAATCGGAAAAGCCGGAAGAAGAACAGATTATTTTTATTTTTAGTTATATTTTTATTTAGGTAGGATTGGTCTTGTTAATTCTACTATCATTTTCTTGTCACATGCTATGTTAGGATATCACTCTTAAAATACTGTTAGGTCTGTTCATGGTGAACTTCATAAACTGATGTTGCAGGCATTCAGACTTTTGTCACAGGTACAAGGTAGCTTGCTGTTTGATAGTACCATTCTTGTAAATATTTTGTTCTTGTTTTTTAACATTGGAAATCGTCTTTCTCTGATGGGTGCACAACTTATATGGTAATAGTGTTGCGTGTCACATTACTGAGAGAGTAGCTCAGCTCTCCCACGATTATATTGGTGTGGTGAGAACAGAGTTTCGAACTGGGTGAGGTGGGAACCATCAGCTTCCGAGCTGAATAAACTTACTTCATGAGTGATATAATAAAGTGCTACTTCATTGAAAGGGTGGTGAAAATGTATGGGTGCTAAAGTAGATGAAGAATACCAAATGTGCCATTGTAATTTTGTAAGACCATGGGATGGCTGGAAAGGGTGAGGTGATGTGCTACATGTAACAGTCTGCAAGGTGAGTAGACCAAGTTGTGTCCCATCCTGTGCATAATACTGTCTGTACCATTTTTTTTAACTTGGATAAAAGGACATTAGATGCACAATGTTTGCTAGTACTGAGTACCATCCCTTAATGAACTACATAGTAATTGATCTTAAATGCTTAGAATTGCAGGTAGTTTGTGTAGATTTTGGTTGTTTTATTGGCTACTACCCTAGAGGACAGACTAGTTCACTTAACCAGTAATACTGCTCCATTTATTACTGTGACAGTGTTTTTCTGTGGGTTCCCTTAAATTTTGTGGAAAATATTAATGTTTAAAGTTCAGTAAAATCGAGAGTAATTTTAGTTTGGTGCATATTAGAACAGTTTTAGTGCTTGAAATGTGTAATACTAGCTGGACACCCCTGTAGCTTTTACAACTGCATATTTAAAACCATTGAAGGCTTACATTAATGACTTTTATTTTTTTATCTGCCTTATGTTTTACCTTACTTTGTTACCTGAACTAATTAGATACAAAGCAAGCATTCATTCTTTTCATTCTGTGGGACTATGAGGACACAGAACACTGAAGTGGCTTTATTTAGTGCAATTTCAATTTTTATGCCGATTTATCTACTTGGACAGAAGAAAAGGTTAAGCAAGAGAAATGGATGTAATTGTTTTATTCTGTTTAGTCGGTCATTTCTTTTTAATTGAATACAGTTAGCATAAGAGTTTGCACCCCCTTCCAATTACTGCCTAAAGTATAATGCTAAATGAATGAATGAATGAATGAATGACTAAATTTAGTATTAAACTTCTGCACACCTACGCATAGTGGTCAAGTGGTCACTGGTGAATATGGTCACTTGGGTAAATCTCATGTCTGTGCCTCTGCATACTTCTGAAGGAATGAAGGTGTCAATTGGGAAAATGGTTCATTGGCAGGCTTGGACATGCCAAGCAATATTACTGAACAGATTGTTTGGATAATTGTTTGATTTTTACTGGTTGTGCAGATTTGGTCACTTAGGAATACATCTGCATATGTGAACTCACTACTAAAGGGGGTCACTAGGTTCATAGGTAGGTACTATGCTATTGGCCACAGGGCCTATATAAGCATACCCAAATGGTGCCATGGCTTCTGCAATCCAAGAAATTTATTTTACTGTGCTCCTGTCATGCAGAGACACAGAAGTGATCCCCAGTGTGAATTTTCTATCTCCTATCCAATCATCAAGATTTTTCTGGAAGAGTTATAATGAGGAGCTTTGTTTGATATAGTTCCAGAGTATGGGAAGTCTCTGGGATAGGAATCTATCACTCTAGCATGTTTTGTTTATTGTGGTGACAAGGTTTAGGTCCCTAGAGCATATAGCTCAGAGGGATTGGGCTCTGGGTTTGACATAACTTTGTATATTGGGCAGAGATCGTTTCTGAGTAGACTATAAGCAACTGAATAAAGCTTAGAGTTTTTTGAGAAGGTCGGCGTAGGGCATCTGTTTGAGGCCGTTAATCCTCTTTGTGAAGTATTTCTTTGGCCTTGACAGTTGATGTAGATGTCTTGTGAGGTACATACCAAAAGGGTCGTTGTACTCTATATAATGGGTCTAATGACTGATGAGTAGAAGGAAACAATGACCTAATTTTTCCTCTGAGAAACCTTTTGTGATGAGGTGTGTCATGCAGAAGGATTTCCTGACTACTGTGGTGAAGTGATTATCAAAGGAGACACTACTGTCTACCTGTGCCTCAAGGTCTCATCACACTTTCGGTGTTAAGTAGACTACCGCCTATGTGGTAGTTCATGGGTACAGAGTTTTCGCCAAAAGGGATGACAATGAACTTTTTTGCATTGAGCTTGAGGCCATGTTTTTGACACCAGGCATCTGTCTCAGTGAGGCCCTTTTGTAGGATGTCCACATCATTAGGAGTTTTGATTATGGCTCCTAGTTTTCAGTCATCTGTGAACTTTGTTAGCCTATCCATCGACAAATCAGAATTAGGTGGCCCTGTCCAGCACAGACATGCGTGGAATCCCAGGGATGTATTTCCTGTTTCAGATCCAGTAATTCAAGCTGTGCTTAAAAAGGGGTAAAGGTTAGTCTGCTTGATGTGGAGAGAAAGAGTATATTCCATAGATGGGGGGAGTCTCTGGGAGACAAATCTGCCCTGCCAACAAGTTCTATTGATGTCACTGGCCAGGTTGAGGCTGCCTGTGTGGGTTACTCAAGTGGAGCTTGACTTGCTCATATGCAGCAGTCCCATCAAGGCAGTGTCTGAGATCACCTTGTATGCCAGACAGGTCACCTGTGAGCTGTCTGTATGAAAGCGAGTAGAGGGATAGGACTTTTAGCCTATCTGTGTATGTCAGATGTTTGAGGCCCTGGATTCACCTGGTGAGGAACCTCTGTGGACTCTCCAGCTGTCTCATGTACTTTGCGGTTTACATGCTGAATGGGGTGTTGTACTCAATAATAGGCCTTATAAGGGAGACTATAGGGATGTTATGACCTCCTTGTCCCTGGATGAGATACCCTTACTTATGAGATGAGCCATGTAGAAAGCTTTCCATACACTTAAAGCAACATTGTATTCAAAAGTCAGGTTATCAATCTGGGTGCCAAGTCCCTCATGGCTGACTGCATGTCTAGGACATTTTTATTAATGAGATAAATTGTGTAGACGTCACTCTCCCCAAAGGGGATGATGATGCATTTTTTCCATTCATCTTGAGGCCATGTTGCTGGCACCATTCATTTGTTGGGTGAAACTGGTCACTCAAGTGGCTGCTGGGGTAACGTGGTTTGTGTATTTCAGCATACTGGGACTTGATAATGAAGGGTTAACTTGTTGAAATGTTTCACATTTGTGCTTGTGCATGCTTGGTGTTTGTGCTTATTTGCATAAATGGAAAAAGGCATCACTTACTTAAATGTTTTGATTTTTGTGCCTCTGCATACCTGGATCTATAAGTAAATTGTTTGCTGGGGTTAATGTTTTAATTTTCTGTGTATGCATACTGCAACATATTATTGAAGGGGTCACTTGGGTAAATGGTTAATTTCTATGCTTGCACATGCAAAAATATACTAATGAAGCGATTGCTCATGTAAAGATTTCATTTTTTAAACTTGTACAAGGTTAGACATATTACTCAAGGGGTCGCTTAGGGAAGTGTTTCATCACAGTACTTGGGCATATAAATGGGCATCTTGATGGGATGTACACTTTATTTCAGTTTTTCAGCATACTCGTACATTTTCATGAAGGGGTTCACATTTGTAAAATATTCATTCTATCGGCTCTGCATAGTACGACTAATTACTGAAAGTATGACTAGTGTAACAGGTTCATTTGCATGCTTGCAGACGTCTATACATTTCCTGAAAGGACTTCATGGGTAATTGTTTCTTTTCTAGTGCTTGTGCATATGTGGACATATGACTTAAGGGGTTGCTTGGGGAACTGTTTCCTTTCTGTACACGTACATAGTTGAACATATTATTTCTGGCCTCACTTGGATAAATGTAATTTGGTGTTTCACTTTTGTGCTTGCGTATGCTGGGATATGGTCATGAAGGGTTCACTTGATTAATGCCATTATTGGAGTCATGCTTACTTCAACATATTAGTGACAGGTTGTATAGGTATACGTTTCATAGCGACATTTGTGTTTACTTGTACATATTAAAGATGGGGTCACCTATTTACCAGTGCCTCTGCATAGTTGATCAGATCACTGAAGTGGTTGTTGTCATCGCTGTGGTGATTGATGTACATCAGTATTTCTGCTTACTGTTACACATTATTAATAAAGGAGTCATTCCAGTTAATTTTGTGTATCAGCTTACTTGAATATATGAATGAAGGGGACCACTTGGCACAAGGTGAACTTTTTCATTGGAGGGCCGTGGAGACAATCTACAGATACATTGTAAAAAAATTATACAAAATAAAAGTTAGAAAAATTTATATAAACCTAGCTGTCTTGTACAAAGATCATACAACATATAAAAGGAGTAAAATCACAGTTTTACAACTGATGCATTATACAGTGGTTACAATACTGATTAATAATTAGACAAGATATTATCCCACAAATATACAAGTGCTTGAACATAAATTCCAAAAGATGTTCCCATAGACAATCAGGGTCATAAACTAGAAATCCTAACTATATAAAGGTGGCCTAAACACCTGATCCACTGTACTATGCACTAAGTGAAACTACACAGTACACCTGTGATCTCGGGATGTTGAAGGTCATGAATAGGTCAAAATTACTCTGGTTATGTACAAGAACATATCCAAGTTTTGAATAGGAGATTTGTTAGTAGGCATTTCACAGTATGTTTATTATTTACACATCTAATGTTAGGGGGTAGACAATTCAAGGCCATAGCAAATGCATAGGAATAAAGAGATTGGCCTAAGCTATGTAAGCAATTAACAGTCAGTGCGGCGGTATTGAAACATCTTAGTTGATGCATGATTTTTCTGGAAGGTGAGCAGGCCAGAGAGGGCAGTTATTTTACTTGGTTGGTATAGCAGTTGCTGGGTCACGAGAGGTTGATTGTATTTTAGTTTGAACCATCCTAGTTGTCTTACAGAGAGGCAATTGAGTGGCTATGAGCTCTGTGACTAGATGTAATCAAAATGATTTACTTCTGATCATTCGGTGAGTATGGTAATAGTGTATGACTGCTGCAATACTGGGGAATTTTATTTGAAGGCAGATTTGTGTGCATGTGTGTTTGTCTGTGTATTATGTGATATGTTTCATCAAGACCAATTACCAAAATCTGTTGCTGTGAGTATGGATAAAAAAAATGCCTACTTGCACCATGTATACAAGACTATGCATGATTAGAATTATTTATAACAGTAAATATGTACATTTAGCCTTTTTTATTTCTGTATAAAGTCTTCATGTCAAGATGCACTTCTTGGCAGTGGTTGAGCAACATTTATTTATTTATTTATTTAATTTATTTTACATTTGTTGACCGGGCTAGTCTATCTGGATATATGTACATTTTCAGTAGAGGCCCGGGCAGAAAAGCTCCAATGAGTATTACATGGTTTCAGAAGGTGTTACAAAAGAAGTATAAAACTAACAGTAAACATCTAGTAAATAATTTTTTTTCAGGAGATTGCATATTACAATCGGAGAACCAAAAAATACATAAACTATAACCTATGTAATGTGCTTCACAAAGATCATTACAATACAAAAATCAATACATAATTTTTTTTAAGAGGAATGATGAAGTGTATAGTGAGGAAAGATGCATACCTATCTGCTACCCCTGAATTGGCATTATCCGCCTTACCCATCACATTTTTGCCATATTATTGTACACACTGAAACAAGTAAAAGCGTTTTATAATGTTTCTTAGTCATTGGGGGAAATGTTTCATTTAGTACTTGTGCATACCATGACATATTTGAAACCTGGTTAATTTTGGTGTTTGTACAAATTGGAACATATTATAGAAGGATCCTTGTTGAAAATGTGGCGTATTTCTCCAGTTACACATCAGCCATTCACAACATGATCTTTCCTTCCTTTGATGTTACATGCATAAGACATCCATAAGCACTGTTAGGACACCATGGGGGGGGGTCATGGCTACCTGTGTCAGAACTGCCAACACATTAGTCAAACAAACTTGCTCTTCCTTTGTTTCAAAAATCAAATTCATTTACATAGCAGTCATGATGTCTGCACTTGCCTTTCATAAGGAATGACTCCCTTTTATTTGGATGTCTCTCCCTTCCTACTGTAAGCAAGGAGTGTCATTGTTATTCACTTGTTTGTGTATGTCTTTTCTGCTGTCCTTTGAAGTAATGAGATGTCAGCTGCTAGATATGTAGTTAGTAGTGTTATGGTTTGCTGGAAATATCTTTACATCTAAAGTCTGCCATTCATTCCTATGCTTTTTAATGCATTTTGATTTGAATGCATAGAGTTCAGCTGATAAAAGTAATCCTTTTAGCTCCACAGAATGTTTCCCATTGTATTTCACCCTGCCTTTGCATATCCATGTGGTCACTCCCTGCATCTTTGACAGTAGACTAATTTGTGGTTTATTTAGGATAAATGGGTCCTGCAGAACATGTTCTATGTAATCACATCATTGACAGTGCAATCAATAGTTTTCTATTTCATATTTTTAACTTATGTATTCCTGTCTCCATATCTCTGTACAGTGTATATAAATAGTGTACACATCCCTGTTAAAATGCCAGGTGTATGTGATATAACAAATGAGAACATAATACATCCTTTCAAAATGGTCACCTATAACCTGTACAAGTCATTTATAGGTTCATAGGTTCATACTAGGCTATCTGCCCTAGGGCATTTACAAGCCTAGCCAGAATGTGTTTGGCTTTCGCCACCCATTTTAAATTTATTTTGCTATGCCCTTTTTCGAGGTTAGTATACTTTGCCTCTGTCTAACAGTGACACAGAAGTGATACCCGGGGTAAACCTACGATCTCCCATCCACTCATCAAGATTCCTCTTTAAGAGAGTCAATGAGGGACAGTGCCTAACCTGGACTGGGATTTAATTCCAGAGTGAAGGGAGCCTCTGGGTTATGAATCTGTCTCTCCAGCATGTCCTACTTATTTCAGTGTTGAGGTTCATGTCTGTCGAGCGCGTAGCTTGATGGGATTTGGATTTTCTGAGGTGCAGCATGTCCATTAATTCCGGGTTGGACATGGCTTTATACATCAGGCACAGATCGCCTCTGAACAGGCGGTATGCCACTGAGTAGAGCTGGAGTTTTTTAACCAGGCAGCATATGGCATCTGTTTGAGCCCTTTGATCCTCTTGGTGAGGTACTTTTGGGGTCTTTCCAGTTGCTGCAGGTGTCTGGTCAGGTACATCCCAAAAGGGGCATTGTACTCAATTATGGGCCTGATGAGGGATGAGTAAAGAGGCACGATGACCTCCCCTGATCTAGATGTGAATCCCTTCATGATTAGGTGGGCTATATAAAATGTTTTTCTAACCACTTTGGCCATGTGGTTGTCAAATGAGAGATTGCTATCAACTTGGGTCCCCAGGTCCCTAATTACTTCTTCTGTACTTAATGGATTACCACCTATCTGGTAATTTGTGAGCGCTTTGTTTTTGCCAAAGGGGATGACTATACACTTTTTGGCATTTAGCTTGAGGCCATGGCTCTGTAACCAGTTGTCTGTTTCTATGAGGCCCTTTTGGAGGATGCTTGTGTCTGCTGGAGAGTCGATTATGGCACCCATTTTGCAGTCATCTGCGAACTTGGTCAGCCACAGTCATTCCGTGTTGGCCTGTACCTCCACGAAATATATACCGAACAAGAGCGGTCCCAGGACTGAGCCTTGTGGGACACCACTTGTAACTGGTTTGGAGTCTGACATGGCTCCAGCAATTCTAACCAAGTGGGTTCTGTCATTGAGCCAGTTTGCAATCCATCTAGTGACATAGAGGTTTATATTTAAGCTGGTGAGCTTATCTTTAATGCCCGAGTGGAGTATTGTATCAAAGGCTTTTGCGAGGTCCAGGTAGGCTGTGTGGACCACCTTCCCCATGTCAATGGCCTTGGTGACTGTTTCAAAGAAATCAACCATGTTTAAGAGGCAGGATCTGCCCTTAACAAAGCCGAACTGGGTAGGATCCAGTGTCTGTAGGTCCCCAATATCTTTATTTATGAGGTCTATGATGATCCTTTCCATAGCTTGGGAGAACAAGCTAGTCAGGCTTATGGGGCGATAGTTTCCAGGATCCGTTGAGGCACGACCTTTATGGAGAGCGACCACTGTTGCTGTACGCCACTCTTTGGGCACATATCCTGTAGTAAGGCTGAGATTGAACAGTAGTTTTATGTTTGGGTTTAGCTCTTCTTGGAGTTCATGTAGGACGCAGCCCGGCACACCGTCTGGTCCCATTGATGCTGTGTTTTTTGCTTTGGATAGGGTGGCTCTTACCTGAGCATCTGAGATGTCAGGGGGGCATCCCTCTGCTGGGATAGATATTTGCCCTTTTGGTGGGGAGTTTGCGCTGAACCTGTCAGCTAGGATGTTGGCAATGTCTGTGGGTTCGGTGTATTTTTTGTCATTTTGGACTAATTCTGAGCATATCTGGGAATTACCACCCAGGTTCCTAACATAACTAAAGAAAGCCTTGTGATTATCCTTAGTGTCCTGTGCAATTTTTCTATCTAAGCTGGCCTTAGAAAATTTTATGAGTGCCCGTAGTTTTTTGCTAATACTGATCAGTGATGCCTTCCCCTTTTGGGATTTTGCTCTATCATTTAGTAGCTTCCTCCTTCTATTGTATAGTTTGTTTATGGCTGGGGTCCACCAGACATGCCTTTGGAGGATTGGGTCTTGGTTTTATTTGGGATTGCATGATCCATGCATTCCTGAAGGTGTTCATAGAATGTGTTAATAAAGTATTTTGCACTCTGGGCCGTATTTTCCACAGACCCAGGGGCTTTGAAGGATTCCACCTCTGTTTTGAGGAGTGTGGAATTTGCTTTACAGAAGTTTTTCACTGTGGTTTTCTGGGTAGGGGGTGTGGTCGGGATGTGAATATCCAGTGAGATTAGTTTATGGTCTGATCTTACCTGTGAGGGATACACTTCTGGGCTGGAGCATAGAGTCCCCATGTTGGTGATGATCAGGTCCAGTATGTTTTCCCCTCTTGTGGGAGTGGTAACAAGTTGTTCCATAGCATTTGGGTTTATAAATTCTAGGAACCTTTGGGCTAGGGTGTTGGAGCTAGAGTAATGCTCCCATTCTATGTTTGGGTAGTTGAAGTCGCCCAATATAATGGTGTTTGGAGAGACCTTCATATTTTACAGTGTTCTCAGGAAGGCCGAGTGGGGTTCCTGGGTTTGGGAGGGTGGTCTGTAGCAGCCTATAAACTGGAAGGCAGTTTTACCCACTGTTAGTTGCACATGGATAGTCTCTGATGCTTCTTGCTTTGCCACCAACCTGGAGGTGTGGGTATCTTTGATGAATATCGATACTCCCCCTCCTTTTGTGGTTTGGTCCAAGTTTTGGGGCCGAAAAGCATGGTATGAGGTATAACCTGGTAGTGCTGGGTTGTTCTCGGGAGCCCTGAACCAGGTTTCTGTTACTGCACAAATATCGATGTTCTCCATGCTAAGGAGAGTTTCGAGTGCGTGCTACTTGAGGTTTAGACTTCTGGCGTTGAGTAGCATTACTTATCCCTTGTGATACCTATGGAGGTTGGTTTGTCTTTTGAGCCTTGCCTAAAAAAGACACTATGGGGGTAGCAAGAGCCTTTGCCAATATCCGAAAGCCCAGGGGTGACAGGTGCAAGCCGTCCCTAGCGAAGCATCGTGGCTTGTTGAGCATATCATCCCAAGCTGACAGGCATTGGATCCCCTTTGAATGACACCAGTACTTAGGTTCATAGGTTCATACTAGGCTATCTGCCCTAGGGCATTTATAAGCCCAGCCAGAGTGTGTGTGGCTTTCACCACCCCTTAGGATGAGAATACTATATCCATTAGTTTGCTGTGCCTCTGTCCAGCAGTGACACAGAGATGATTCCCGGGGTAAACCTACGATCTCCCATCCACTCGTCAAGATTTGTCTTGAACAGAGTCAGTGAGGGGCTCTGCCTCACATGGACTGGGATTCTGTTCCATAGTGTAGGGAGTCTCTGGGTGATGAATCTGTCCCTCCAGCACGCCCTATTTATATCCGTGTTGAGGTTTAAGTCTCTTGCTCTTGTGGCTCTGGTGGATTTGGATTTTTTGAGGTGGAGCATGTCCATTAATTCCGGGTTGGACATGGCCTTGTATGTCAGGCACAGATCACCTCTGAGCAGACGGTATGTGACTGAATAGAGCTGGAGTTTCTTCAGTCGGGCATCATATGACATATGTTTGAGCCCCTTTATCCTTTTGGTGAGGAACTTTTGGGGTCTTTCCAACTGCTGCAGGTGTCGGGTAAGGTACATTCCGAATGGAGCGTTGTACTCAATCATTGGTCTGATAAGTGAAGAGTACAGGGTACAATGACCTCTCCTGATCTGGATGTGAATCCCTTCATGATCAGGTGGGCAATGTAGAAGGTCTTCCTAACCACTTTGGCAATGTGAGTGTCAAAAGAGAGGTTACTGTCAACTTGGGTCCCCAGGTCCCTGATAACTTCTTCCGTGTTTAATGGATTACCACCTATGTGGTAATTAGGGGTTACCTTGTTTTTCCCAAAGGGTATGACTATACATTTTTTGGCATTTAGCTTAAGGCCATGGCTCTGGCACCAGTTATCCATTTCTATGAGACCTCTCTGGAGGATGTCTGTGTCTGATGGAGTGTCAATTGTTGAAATTGATTATCTTGTCTTCATATTGTGGCATCATTCTTGGTGAGGGTAAGATGCTACTCAAGGTCAGGGTCAATATATAAAAAAAAATTTGCAGTTATGTTTCATGCTATAGAGCAATTGCAATTTTTTAGGTACATGTTACCTTTAGATACAGACAATATTATTAATGAACAATTTACAGTTACATTTCATGTTAGAGAGCAGGTGTAAATTCTTAGGTACGTGGTACAAATTTGATATTTAGAATATGGACATGTGTGGTAGCCTATAGATCATAGCTAGAGAGGCTAGTAATCAGAGCTGTAGAGGGGTTTTGAGGTGGAGAGAGACTTGTAGGACTAGGTGAGTATGTTGTGAGGACATTTTGTGATTGGCTCAGTCAGCCCTGTGGAACTTTGATCAGTAAGGTGTAACTGAGAACAGTGGAGGAAAACCAGATGGACTACACCTTGCTCAACAGCTGTGAGTGGTACATCACTAGCATCTATCGGTCATATTGGTTGACCAAGGCCGGACAGTATTATTTGTAAAGAGGTGAGTATAGCTGCTGGCACTGTTGCAACATATGAGCTTCATTAACTCAGTCATTATATGAATAGATTGACGGTGGTGTGATGGGAGACAGAATGGTAACAGCCTTGGATCAACTTATCCACATCCCCACCAAGGGCAGCCAAAGCCTAGACCTGGTTGTTAACAACATGGGTGACCGGTGTTCCACACCAAAGGTCAATTCCTCATAGATCAGACCAGACCACAAGCTAATCACCCTAGACATCCACATCCCGTCCTCACACCCCATTAGGGAAAATACTGTATAAACTGTCTTCAGAGGTAACTTCACACTTCTTAAGACAGAAGTGGCAAGCTTCTTGACAAACATGCAGATGAACAATAGAGGTACGACTGCTGAATACTACACTATTGCACTTTATAAGCACTTACACGAGTGCATGGATCGTGCTATCCTCCAAAAAAATTAAGCCAATATAGTGGTCCTCTGCCATAAACAAACTATACAACAGAACAAAGAAACTGTTGCCAAAAAGAGCAAATTCACCTGATTTGGAGAAAATACATGGTCAGACTCTGCAAGAAGCAGTGATGCCTCATAAAATCCTCAAAAGCTAGTTATTAAAAAAAAAATTGCCACTGATTCTAAAGACAACCACTAAGCATTTTATAGCTATGTCAAGAATCTCAATGGCAATAGTCTGATCTGCTCTAAGTTACAGCACCATGACTCTAAATATACAGATCCAACTGATATTGCCAGCATCCTGGCAGATAGGATCAGTGCTAACATTAACCCCCCTCTCACCCTCTGAAGGGCCTATCTCTGTACTGGAAGAATGCAGCGGTCCTGTCGTCATGGCTGCACAGGTAAAAAGCACACTCTCCAAAGCCAAGAACACAGCATCCATGGGACCTGACAACATCCCAGGCTGCATTCTATACGAAATACAGAGGGAACTGGCACCACACCTAAGTCACATGTTGAATCATAGCCTCACCTCAGGCTTTGTGCCCACTGAATGGCAGATGGCAGCAATTATCCCAGTCAAGTAAGGGTGGAACCACAATGATCCCTGGGAACTATCGCCCCATTAGCCTGACTAGCCTGGTCTGCAAGGCCATGGAACGAATCCGCATGGAATTTGTAAACACAGACATTGGTAATCTCCAAACTCATGACCCTGTGCAGTTTGGGCCATGTCTCCTAAACCTGATAGACTTCTTTGAATCAGTCACCAAAGCTGTAGATGAGGGTAATGTGGTTCACACAGCCTATGTAGATCTTGCCAAGGCTTGCAACACCATTCCCTACTCTGGAATTATAGATAAACTGACTAAAATAGGTATAAATACCCATGTCACCAGATGGGTTGCCAACTGGCTCACTGACAGAACCCACACTGTGAAAGTAGCAGACTTCAAATCTGACTTCATACCAGTGACAAGTGTAGTACCACTGGGTTCATTCCAAGGTCCTCTCCTGTTTGGTATCTACTTCTCTGAAGTACAGGCTAACACACAGAAGGTCTTTGGCTAACGATGTTTGCAGATGACTGCAAACTAGAAGCAATAAGCGAAACTCATAACAATGTGGACATCCTACAAAAGGCCCTCACTGAGACAGATGCCTGGTGTCAAAGCCATGGCCTCAATCTCAATGACAAAAAGTGCAATGTCATCTCCTTTGGTAAAAACTCTGTATCCATGAACCACCACATAGGCAGTAGTAAATTTAACAACGAAAGTGTGATGAGACCTTGGGACACAGGTGGACAGTAGTCTCTCCTTTGATAATCACATTGCCACGGTAGTCAGGAAATCCTTCTACATGGCATACCTCATCGTAAAAAAATTTCTCATCAAATAAAAAGACGTCATTGTTCCCCTCTACTCTTCACTTATTAGTCCCAATATACATTACAATGCCCCTTTTGATAGGTACCTCACAAGACATCAACAACTGGAAAGAGAGCAGAAATACCTCACAAAGAGGATTACTGGCCTAAAATAGATTCCCTATGCAGACCATCTCAAAAATCTCCAGCTTTTCTCCGCCACATATCGCCTACTACGAGGCGATCTCTGCCTTACATACAAAGCTATGTCAAACCCAGAGCTGTTGGACATGCTCCACTGAAATAAATCACAATCCCTCTGAGCTACACACTCTAGGGCCCTAATCCTTGTCACCACAATAAACAGAACAGGCTGGAGGGATAGATTCCTGTCCTAGAGACTTCCCATACTGTATAACAAACTACCTATCTATATCAAACAAACGTCCTCATTATCACTCTTCAAAAAAAATCATGATTGTATGGGAAATAGGAAATTCACCACGGGGATAACTTCTTTGTCTCTGCTCGACAGTGGCACAGGAAAATAATTTTATTGGGTGGAGAAAGCCAGGGTATCTTCTTGGCTAGGTTTATATAGGCCCTAGGGCCAGTAGCCTAGTACGGCCATATGAACAGTATATTGTGTCACATCAGCATACCTCATAAGTGTACCTAATTTGGCATTATACCTTTGCTCTGACATGGTGGAATCAAAATTGATTGTTGAATCCGGTTTTGGATTGTCTTGAACAAACAATGAAAATTCTTGCAAGTAGGAATAATTATCATGCAGTGGATGTCACTTCATGCACTCGCTGTGATTTGAACCAAAAGAGTAGTACTGCTACTTAGAAAAACTTTATAACTTTGAAACTTTCTCAACAAGTTGACTGTGTTGCTAAAAGAGTAAGAGATATGCCGGAACAAAAAAAAAAAAAAAAGGCCTGGGTGAAGTTATTGTAACAGAAACTAGTGGCTGACATAAGAGCCTAGGAAGGCTACTGTTAAGGAAAAAAAATATTCAGTTAAGTAAAGTTTGGCAGTATGGTTAATTTGGCGATATACCAGTGTACTGCCTCGTGGGCGGTACTGCGCAGCTTGGGGCGTGGCTAACCTTGATTGACAGGTAACCTGTCACAGCGCCGCCACTCGCTCGCGCTTCTACCACAAAATAACAGTTGCTTATATGAATGTCATTATTTCACTGGCATTTCTCTTATGTTGCATTCAGTACTTAAATAGAGGAAAGACGTTTGTTTTTTTGGATACTTAGCGACTTTATTAGTAAGGGAATACAGTTTAATACATTCTCGCATACTTAAATAGAGGAAAGACGTTTGTTTTTTTGGATACTTAGCGACTTTATTAGTAAGGGAATTCAGTTTAATACATTCTCATTGTTGTAGTTAGCGACTTTAGTAGTAAGTGAATACAGTGTCAATACATGATATTACTGTCATAATTATGCCTTTTATTTTATTGCCATTTACATTCTCAGTGTTGTAGTTAGCGACTTTAGTAGTAAGTGAATACAGTGTCAATACATGATATTACTGTCATAATTATGCCTTTTATTTTATTGCCATTTACATTCTCAGTGTTGTAGTTAGCGACTTTAGTAATAAGTGAATTTAATACATTTAATACATTGTCAGTGTTGTAGTTAGCGACTTTAGTAATAAGTGAATTATTACTGTTACTTTGCCATTACTTTGCATTAAAGCATTACAGGAACAGGCAGTCGATTATCAGAATTTGCGGCGATATTCTCAGTGTTGTAGTTAGCGACTTTAGTAATAAGTGAATGCAGTGCCAATACATGCGTTTTATTTTATTGCCATTTATCTTATTACGTAGTTATGTTGCATTATGCGTAATTATGAGTTTTATTTTATTGCCATGGAATTTGATGGATAGATACATCGCTGTGAATGACAGACAACACATTTACTGGCCATTTCTGTTATTTGACCACAACTCATGCATATGTTGCATTCCGTACTTATGTTGCATTAGGCAGTATGCGTAACCGTGGAATTTGATGCATAGATACATCGCTGTCAATGTGTTCCAGAAGGCAAGTAAACAAGTCCTCACTGTTCCTCCCGTACTTCTCCCGCCAAACAAACTCATCAAGGTGGCTAGCCACCATATGTTTCTGTGTTCCGTTCATTTGTTTAAACTGCTTTTTGCAACGGGACCACATCGCCTCCACAGCGTTGGTGTGTGCACCAGTTGCAGGGTTTGCAAAATTCCGACTGTGATTCACAGTCAGGTGCGTATAACCCATCGCCTGCAGCTCCGAAATTCCTCTATAAGCTGCCCATTCGTCCGACACGATGACCGACCCTGGTAAGACATGCTTGCAAATTATGGGAAGTAAGGTGCCTGCATCACTTCTGTCAACGAAGGAGAGGTACTTTGCATTAAAGCATTACAGGAGCAGGCAGTCGGTTATCAGAATTTGCGGCGATCTGTACCTCCTTTAAATGTAACTACTAGTAACCAGTAATCACCACTGTATTTATGGGTGGTTTTTTTTAAATATGTGAATAATCTATCTAACTCCATTAAATGTAGTCGCCACTGTATTTATGGGTGGTAACGGGCGGTCTTAGAGAGATGCAAGAATCATTACAAAGCCATGTAAACCAACCGGCAACACCACTTATCTGCCTGATAACAGTTTTATAACATTTTATACAAGACCAAGCAACATTTTAAGCAGACATAGATGCACTTTAAAAACTATATGCCATTTATTTTAGTCTCTCCCAAGACATACATTTTTTTAAATATGTGAATAATCTATCTAACTCCATTAAATGTAATCGCCACTGTATTTATGGGTGGTAACGGTCTTAGAGAGATGCAAGAATCATTACAAAGCCATCTAAACCAACCGGCAACACCACTTATCTGCGTGATAACAGTTTTATAACATTTTATACAAGACCAAGCAACATTTTAAGCAGACATAGATGCACTTTAAAAACTATATGCCATTTATTTTAGTCTCTCTTCAAGACATACATTTTTTTAAATATGTGAATAATCTATCTAACTCCATTAAATGTAATCGCCACTGTATTTATGGGTGGTAACGGGCGGTCGGGGGCGGGGTTTGCTACTGCGCATCCTGCGAGGCAGTACACTGGTATATCACCGTTAATTTTATGTTATATTACAGTAACCATGCAAAAATAAGTATGTGGATAGCCAGTAAACACTAAACACACTCCAAAGCAGATTTTTCACTATGTCCAGTTGAGAAAATTGATATTGTAGACAAAAAGTTGAATTCAGATTACTGCTTTTTTTTTCTCCCACTTAGCCTGGATATGTGTAAGTCAACAGTAAGGAGTAAATAGTCATTAGGGAACAGTTTTAGTGGCACACCAGCCTGGCATTTGTTTGAAGTCTATTGTTATGCAGGGTTGCTAATTAGCTGAACCTAGCCTAGCTGGAAATCTGAGACTCTGGCTCATAGTAGGAGTGGAGATGGGAGGAGTAACTTGGTCAGGAACTGACAGTAACAAAATTGCTCTTTGTAAAAAGTCTTTTTTATCTCTGTAATTAGGTGACACTTTTCCAAGCTTCTTTCAGAAAATGTGTAGTGCATCAGTATGAACAACATTTGTAAAACTCAGTGCAGGACATTCAATGACACCTGATCTACTGACTGTTAAACGTGGGAATATTTTTCAGGTTTTCCATTCAAAGTGAATGGAAGCCTGATCTTACAACAAAAGGTAGGGCAAACTGTTCTCACAGTCCGAGCTGTCAGACTGCATTTTGGGACAGATTTAGTCTATTATGTGAAAATAGTCTCATCGGGATGTCTGCCCCCATGAGGGCAGACAGAAGAACAAAAAAAATAAAAATAAGAATGAATATTTTTTGGAGTAAAGCAGCTTTGACAGGTGCAGAAAATCATGACTAGATAAAAAATATATGTTTTTTCATCATTTACCTGTAGTGGTCCTTTAATTTCCTTAAACTGACAGCTTGGCTGCTCCACTTCTCACAATAGTCAGGATTTACAACCTTTCAGTTGAGGCCCAACATATTATAACATCCTCTCACAAGTCATCTACCAGGAAGTTGTATCTTATCAAATGGAAGAGATTTTCTTTGTAGGCCACTCAAAATGATGTTGATCCTTACTTTGCGCCAATCCTATCTATACTGGAATGCCTAACTAAACTTTTCAATGAAGGAGCGTCTGCAGCTACCATCAGAGTTCAACTAGCAGCGATATCAAATTTTCGTTTTGGTTTCCAAGGCTCTAATGTCATGTTGCATCAGCTTGCTAAAGCCTTTCTTAAAGGTGCCATTCATTTGAGGCCACCATTCAGAGCTCCGGTCATGCCATGGAATCTAAATTTTGTTCTATCCAGAATCATACTACCCCCTTTCGAACCAGCCTCGTCCTGTACTTTGAAATTCCTTTCATGGAAGACTATTTTTCTGCTAGCCATTACTTCTGCTCGGCAGATTTCTGAGCTGCAAGCCCTATCCATCAAACCTCCTTACCTGATTTTCAATAATGACGGAGTTTCGCTCAGAACTAATCTCTTTTTTTTACCAAAAGTTTGTTCAGAGGCAAGCAAATCTTAACCAATCTATTGAGTTGCCACTTTTCTTTCCCCAATGCACAAATAGGATGGAGCACATGCTACACAAACTTGATGTACATAGACAACTACGATTTTATCTAGACAGAACGAAACAATTCAGGTCAATGGATCAACTATTCATTTTCTTTTCAGAGTCAAAGAAGGGTGCCTCAGTCACAAAAGTAGCCTTGTCAAGGTGGTGATCAGATTGTATTTCCTTCATTTACAATTCACAAAATGCCCCTTTGCAACAAAAAGTAAAGGCCTACTGTACTAGAGCTATTTCAACCTCCTTAGCCTTTTCTGCGAGGTTACCATTTTTGCAGCAGCTACATGGTCAACACCTCATACCTTTGTCACTCATTACAAAGTAGACAAGGCCTCCAGGGACAGGGCCTCCTTTGGTTCCACAGTACTGAGGAATATACTCCCGTGAGCCACCCGAGAAGATGGTGCTTGGGATGCGACCCATCAGTGAAGAATGAACAGCGAGATAGAACAACTTCACATAAAGAAGTTTTGTACTCACCATAACGTTCCATGTAAGTTGTTCATCTCACCTTCATTCTTGTCGCACCCTCCAATCCCCATCCAGTCTACTTAAGGTCCGTATAGAGTGCTTTGTTTGTTATCCAACTTTGAGTGGCATATTTATACTACAAAGTAGTCACGCAGAAAATGAGATCTGAGGGAAGATCAGGGTGCATCATGGGATAGGGAGTTTGCCTCAAGCTGGTTGAAGACCTCGAGCTTTTGCAGTTGGCTGAGTCGGAGCAGAGGATTGGCTCCGTGCCCCCTCTGTAAAGAATGAAGGTGAGATGAACAACTCACATGGAATGTTATGGTGAGTACATAACTTCTTTTTCTACGAGTCACTAACATCAACTGGCATAACCTAACTTCCAAGACTCCTAACACTAGCATCACTCTCCATAGTTTCACTTAGCTTATCACCGAGCCTACACGGGCATTAAACACCCGGGCCGAAGCTGTATTAGATTGGATTCTAGTATCCCACCTCCACTACTATACCAACACCGGAACCATCCCTAACACCTTAAACTACCTCCTACCTGCATTCACCCACAGAACCCAATTACACATCCCCAAACCTCACGCATCAATCAGAAGCCTTGCCCACTTTAACCAGGAAACATTTATAACTACCCTTCATGCCTACAACTGGTCCCCATTAAAATCATTGCCCCTAGATGATGATGTAAAATAGTTTAACAGTAGCTTTTTAAACACACTAAATAGCCTAGCACCTCTTTGTACTAAACGCTCAAAACCAAGCCATGCCCCCTGGTTGACCAAACAAACACTCCTCTCTAGAGATGAAGCCTAGAAATTTTGGAAAAAAAATGTAGGACTATAGAAAATGAACTGAACTATAAAAAAAACTCAGAAATGCCGCAAAAACCTCATAACTAAGAAATCCTACTTCTCCAAACTCTCCTTCCAAAATGCCAACCCAAAAAAATTCTGGAAATCTGTATCCTCCCTTCTTAATCCTGGTGGTAATCAATGCCCATTGCAGAAAGTTCTCACCGTTAAGTTCTTACACTTCCAAACAAAAACGAAACAGATGAAAAAACGCTCAAACTTAATTTATTCATACAAGACAAGATAAAACTTTCAAGTAACACCCTTCATCAGTATACTTGATCCATTTTAAAATGCACTTTAAATAATACATTCTATTAAGCATTTGTTGTTGTCTTTCAGCTTTTCCCGGTTAGGGGTTGCCACAGCGGAACTCCGGTCCGATAATAATAGGCAGTAGATTTTCACGAACGCCGACGTGCCAGCTCGACGTTCAACCTTCAATGAAGGCATGCCCATTTACACATGTCTTTCGAACACCCACCCAACCGCGTGGAGGACATGCAGACTCCACACAGAGGGCACTCCCCGCACTCCAGCTGAGAATCGAATGGGAGAACCTCTTGCTGTGAGGCAACAATGCTACCGCTGCACCACCGCGGAAGTCTTCTATTAAGCATTGATAGCATTAATTAAGCATTGCAATATGCTATTGGTATATTGTAAATGCATTGCTCATGTAAATTCTAGTCTGATTTTATATAAAATGCTGTTGGTAGAATGCAGTGTGGATTTGGTAAAATAACATGTTAAGTTGTCATTCTCGCCTTCATTCTTGCCGGATGGGTTCGGAACCGATCCTCGGCTCCGACTCTGCCTATACTATAGCTCGAGAGCTATTTTTACCGGCTCGAGGCAGCCCTATAATCCACAATACCATGCGCTAACTCCCCAGATCTCGTTTGCCGCTTCGCTGCGAGGTTGCCTTTTTTACCGGCTCAGGTCAGTAAAGAGAATTATTTTCTATATAACTAATTTTCAGGTAGTTTTTCCAGATGGATACCCTTTGTTAGGTCCCTATTGATTGTTTTATTCATTACAGCCCTTTTGTAGCCCTTCTTCCTTTCTTTAGTTAATTTGTATCTTTGGGCCTACGGGCTCTACCTTAGTTTTTCCCCACCCCTTAGTGTCTATGTGTGGGTTTAGTCAGTTCCCTTAACTTTTTTCTAGTTTTAAGTTGAGTGTGTGTGTGGACTGACTGTGATTACTGTGTTTGCTGTTATTAGGACTATGTCCAAAGACACTAAGGTCTCGGGATTCAAGAAGTGTGACTCGTGCTGTCAGAAAATGTCTCTGACAGATGGTCACACTTCTTGTGTCTACTGCTTAGGGCCTTTACACCTGCAGGACTCTTGTTCTGTCTGTCATGGGTTTAGTTCGAGTCCTGCAGGAGCGTCGTAATAAGCTCATCTTAAGGGGCTTATTAAAAGCCCGATGACTCCCCGTCCAAGTCTGGCTCGGGGAAGTCCTCAAAAACCGCCAAACCCTCTGCTCCAGCTTCTGAGTCGAGGGCTGGCATTATTGAGGTGGCTCCGACATCGGTTCCAATCGGATCCGAGGCGGGCAAAGTGGTATCCGCTCCAAAACCTGCATCGGAGCCGACCCCAGCGCGCAAGGGCTCTAGATCCCCCTCACTAGAATCCGTCCAATCGGCTCCGAGATCACCTCTCCTATCGGAGCGGAGTCATAGGACTCACTCATCCAGGTCATCCAGGCTTTCCGACCACAACATTGAAAGGGTGGTCAGTAGGCTCATAAAATCTCAGGCACTAGCCCAAATGCTCCAAAGCCCGTCTCACCAGACTGTGGCTCCTTCGGTGCCGCCATTGATTCCTCCTCAGATTCACCTCTCGAGTTCAGAGCCGGAGTTTGTCAGAACCGTAACCTTGCCCACATCGGAGCCGATACTTCCACCTTCAGTTCCGGTGTTGTTGGCTCCGACCTCTTCATTGGTTCCGTCTGTGGAGAGGTCCGGGCGCCGGGACTCCACTGTCTGCTCCGAGGAGGCGAGTGGCATCGGACCCTTGTCCGACCCCGCTCTCCCTCTCGGAGCTTCGGCTCTGGTTAGTTCTGCCCCGACATCATTCTCGGAGCCTTCTCTGTCGGTGCCGGGAGCGGTTCGGGTCTCTTCGGAGCCGGGACTACCCTTGGTACCTGATAGGGGAGCCTTCGAGGTGATGAGGAGCGTGCTGGACCCAGTGTCCACTCCAAGGTTAAGTTCTGCAGCTCTTCCCTCTACAGTGCCTGTTACGGTCTCTGGCCATCCTCCTGCATCTGACAGCAGAGATCCAAAGCGTAGGGTACCCACTTTGGGTGTCTCCTCCTCTTCCAAGGCCTCCCCTGAAGCTTCAGGGGAACCCCCTAGGAAAAGAAAGTGCAAGAGGAAGCACATAGACTCCCCCGAGTCTGTCACGTCGGACACCAACTTGGATGAGTCGGAGGGTTCCCCGAGATCCCCCTCTGAGGATGTCTCTTTTTCAGACATCCTAGAGATCCTAAAACAGAGGGGAAATTGGTCCACTCTCAAACCCTCCGAGGACGAGTCAGTTTACCTTGACGCCTTTGGATCTCGCCCTTCCACCTCCTGGGTGTCTCCCCCTTTCGACCCACTAATGGAGGTAGTGGCTAGAAAGGCGTGGGCAGCTCCTGATTCAATGGAACCTACCCCTAGGAGGCCCTCTAAATTTATTTCTGCACCAGAGGACAAATCCTTTCTCACCAAAGGTGTTTCAGTTGATGCTATGGTGGTAGCAGCAGCCATTACGAAGGAATTGGCTGATCCTTCTGTACCTGTTCATCCTCCTAACAAAGAGTTCAGGACCATGGACAGGTACGGCAAGCGGACATTTGCTTCAGCAACCTTTACTATGCGATCGCTGAAGTATTTGTCATTTCACCCGCCTTTAGAGAGATTTGCTCAAAGAACTGGGTGAAACTGTACAGGATCCTTCTGCTGCGGGGTATCAGGACAAGATGAACCAGCTGGCCACCCTGAACTCCATTGTTAACTCCTCCATGTGGCTTATCTCCTACGCAGCCGATGGAGCGAGTAGGGCCGCAGGCACAGGTGTTGCGTTGAGACGTCACGCTTGGATGCGACTCTAACTTTGCCGATCCCTTCAAGGTGTCCTTCACCAACACCCCCTTTGATGGTGAAGAATACCCTCACCAGATGCGAGCAAGATGGTAAGACTCTCTCTGCCATGGGAGTCCATTTTTCCACACCTTCTAGACCTTATCCTAAGGGAGAGAGGGGTGGAAAGATGTAGTTCCGCAAACCACAGGGAGTTGCACCTGCTGCACGTGGTGAATTTTCCCCCAGAGGCAGAGGGGGGAATAATAACAGACGCCGCACCAGGGGCAGAGGGGGTCCACAGAACCAGGGTTCCAGGGAATCTTTCCCTGACCAACCCTTTCAGCCTCCCTGAGAAGCTGCCCAACTGTCCGCCTTCGGAGGCAGTCGGGGGAAGATTATCTCTGTACCCGGAAGCCTGGCAATCCCTCTCCCAAGACACATGGGTACAGAAGATCATATCCGACTGTTACAAAATTCCCTTCACTTCTCCTCCGGTACAACCGCCAAGACTCCTACTAGACGTACCACCCGCACAAAGGGGTCAGGCACAGCTAGAAATAAAAAAGCTGTTAGAAAAAAAAGAGTCATCCAGGCAGTTCCAGCAGATCAGCTAGGATCCGGAATCTACTCCAGATTCTTTTTGGTACCAAAAAAGACTGGAGACCCATTTTGGACCTAAGCAGATTGAACAACTCTGTTCAAAAGACAAAATTTTGGATGGTAACACTGCAGTCCATTCTACCCTTTTTGGGCAGAGACAACTGGAAGTGCTCGTTAGACCTCCAGGACGCTTACTATCATATAAAGATACACAGGCGCTCCAGGAGGTTTCTCCACTTCCGGCTGGGAGCCAGTCATTATCAATTCAGAACCCTGCCCTTTGGTCTCACCACAGCCCCCCGCGTGTTCACCAAATGCTTGGCAGTGGTCCTGGATCACCTGAGACAAAAAGGATTCCAGGTGTTTCCATATCTAGACGACTGGCTCATTTCCGCTACCACCAAGCAGCATCTTATAATGGCCAGGGATTACACTGTTCAACTTTGCAACAATCTAGGTATTTCTATAAATTTTGCAAAATCCTCCTTGTCAATGTATAAACTTCATAGGCGCCGTATTAAACACCACAGAAATGTCTGCAACATTACCACCTCAGAGAGTGACAGACATAAGGCGGAATGTTCAGTCCCTGTTTCAGTCCAACAGAGTTCAAGTCAAGCTAGTATTGAAAGCGTTAGGCCTCATGGCAGCGGCGATTCTTCTACTCCCATTAGCCCGCTTCCACATGAGGCTCCTCCAGTGGATGCTGTTTTCTCAGTGGTCCTTTCAACAGCTCCCAATGACTCTCAACATCTTGATAACCCCATCATGCAAGAATCATCTCTCCTGGTGGATGGTTTCCCCTCAGCTTTTTCAGGGCAGACCCTTTGTCCCCCCCCCCAGTTGCCACGGTGACAACGGATGCCTCCCTGTTCGGGTGGGGGGGGCACTATCAGGGCAGGACGGTCCAGGGCACATGGCAACAGTTAGAACGCCACCTGCACATAAATGTCCTGGAGATGAGGGCGGTGCTTTTAATGTTGCAAGCCCTTCAGAGCTCTCTTCCCACAGGGACTATAGCAATTCAAATGGACAATATGTCTGTGGTGTGGTATATAAACAAGCAGGGCGGAACAAAGTCCTACCCCCTATGTCGAGAAGCACTCAGACTTTGGCAATGGGCAATTTCCTCTCAACGGTTTCTGATAGCAGCGCACATCCCCGGGAAGTCTAACGTCATAGCGGACAGATTGAGCAGACCTATCCTCATGCCTCACGACTGGTCTCTAAATCAAGCGGTAGCAGACAGAATATTTCAGAAGTGGGGCCAGCCTTGCTGCGATCTTTTCGCAACTTGTCAAAACAGCAAGTGCCTCGACTTCTTCACACACTTTCCTCTACCAGGCCATGCCTCCAGAGATGCTGTTGTTCACGATTGGCCCCGGGGTCTTCTGTATGCCTTTCCTCCCTTACCATTGATCCTGCAATTAATTCAGAAAGCAACCTCATTGAGATCCAAAACGATCCTCGTTGCTCCGTTTTGGCCTCGACAAGTATGGTTTCCGTTCCTGCACAGTTACCTACTGGAACAGCCTTGGCATCTGGAACCTCTTCCGGATCTGTTGACCTATTTCACGGGCAAGCTGCATCATTCTCTTCATTCCCTCAACCTCACAGCTTGGTTGCTCCACTTCTAGCCGTAGCCAGGCTTCCCCTTATTTCTCCTCCTGTCCGTGATATCATTCTGGCTTCCCATAAGTCCAATACTAGGAAGACGTATGTGAGTAAATGGAAGCGTTTTTCGCTCTGGGCACAAGCTAGGTCCTTAGATCCTTTCCATGCACCCATTCATAAGGTTCTAGACTTTCTGGCAGAACTCTTTCATTCAGGGTCATCGTCAGCCACTATCAGGGTGCAATTAGCGGCCATTGCTAATTTTCATGTGGGGCTCTCAGAAGCAAGTATGTCCCACAAACTCTGTAAAGCCTTTCTCAAGGGCATCTTTTTGCTTAGACCTCCAATTAAGGATCCGCCCCCACAATGGGATTTGAATTTAATTCTAACCTCATTGATTCTGCCCCCTTTTGAACCTGCAGCCTCTTGCTCCCTCAAGCTTCTTTCTTGGAAAACTCTGTTTTTAGTAGCCATAACATCTGCCAGAAGGGTATCGGAACTTCAAGTCTTGTCTGTCCGTACCCCTTATTTGGTCTTTCACAAAGACAGTGCAACTCTCAGAACAAATCCTTCCTTCCTACCGAAAGTGTCCTCTGAAGCAAATCTAAACCACTCCATTGACTTGCCTGTTTTCTTCCCAGACTATTCCAACAGGGCTGAACAGAAATTACATTCATTGGATGTTCATCGCCAACTACGGTATTATCTAGACAGGACAAAACAACTCAGAAAGTCAGACCAGCTCTTTCTCTCTCATGCTGCAGGATAGAAAGGGCTTCCAGTATCAAAGGTTACTCTCTCCAGATGGTTGACATCTATTATTACCTTTGTCTTTGAGTTGAGACACAGGCAACTTCCGTCTAGGCCTAAGGCTCATTTAACCAGGGCACTATCAACATGAACAGCCTTTCAAGCAAGGTTACCACTAGATGCCATATGTGCAGCAGCTACATGGGCTTCCCAACATACCTTTATTACCCGTTACAAACTTGATATAGCCTCCAGAAATAGAGCTGACTTTGGTTCCACTGTACTCAGGAGTCTGTTCCATTGAGCCACCCAGGACCAAGGTGCTAGGGACTCTGTCCCATCCAGCAAGAATGAAGGCGAGAATGACAACATTAAGAAGTTATGCTCTTACCATAACGTTCCATGTTAGTTGTCTTCTCGCCTTCTTTCTTGCATCCCTCCCTCCTGCCCCCTAGCCTGGACAGACTTGAGGTCTCGGAGTCCTTCCATTTCTTGAGATAAAACATGTTATGGTTTCCCCGTATCTTTAGTGTTACTAGCAGGGAGTCCGTACTTGCAAATGAGGACTATAATAATATATTTATACTATGTCTTAGCTTCCAAACGAGATCTGCGGAGTTAGCGCATGGTATTGTGGGTTATAGGGCTGCCTCGAGTCGGTAAAAATAGCTCTCGAGCTATAGTATAGGCCGAGTCGGAGCCGAGGATCGGCTCCAAACCCATCCAGCAAGAAAGAAGGCGAGAAGACAACTAACATGGAACGTTATGGTAAGAACATAACTTCTTATTATGTTGCATTGATTTTAAGTTGAATTGAAAATGTTTTGTTGGTTGTGTCATGTGGTTAATTGAATGGATTATTTAAAGTGCATTTTAAAATGGATTGTTTACTGATGAATGGTGTTACCCATAAGCTTTATCCTGTCTTGTATAAATAATAAAATCAATCACCTGCTCCCATCAAAACCCGTCTCCAGATAGCCCAGATATTCAATAACCACTTTATCGACACTATCCAAAAACTAATTAAGTACTCATCCTCAAAATCAAATCCCATCTCTAGCAAATGCCCCCCATAGACCCCTTACTCCCATCAAACAATTCTCTAGTCAATCCACCTTTCTCTCTTCAACCCATGCCTAAATCCCTAGTTCAAAAACTTCTAACCAAACTAAAACCCTGCTCACCGTCTGCAGATACCTTACCAAGAGAATACTTACAAGTAGCAGCTAAGGCTGTAGCTTACCCAATCACCATTCTAATCAATTGCCTTATCACTGAATCATATGTCCCCCTACTGTGGAAAAGATCCATTATTACCCCACTTCACAAAGGAGGAAATGCCCATGATCTCTCAAACTGTCAACCCATCTCCAGTCTCTCCCCACTGTCAGAAATCCTAGAAAGATGTATTCAAACCCAACTACTTGATCACCACATCAGTAATAACCTCCTGTGTCCCACCCAACATGGCTTCCGCCCAGGCCACAGTACAACCTCAGCTTTACTGATATAGTGAATAAAGCTCTTGATGCTGGCCTACCCACCTCTGTACTCCTGCAAGACCTTTTGAAAGTGTTCGATAAGTATCTCAACCTAAGCTTTTGCAACACTAGAGAAACCTATTTGCTCACAAAGTGTATTAACCTGGTTTTCCTCCTACCTAAACAGGCAGCAGTCAGTTAGATGGCAAAACCAACTATCGGATTACTTTGCAAACAATGTAGGTGTCCCACAAAGATCCATTCTAGGGCCTCTACTTTTCAATTTATTCATTAATCTACAGAAAGCCTCCCATCAAAGCATACTAATTCAATATGCAGATGATTAAACTATCATTTCATCCTCAAATAATTTCGCTGACCTCCAGAAAATCACCCAAGACACCTTCTCTATAGAAATCTGGCTAAACAACTCTCAATTTATGCTTAACCCCAAAAAGACTAAACTGCTATTATTCTCATCAAAACCTCCAGCTACAGAATTCAAATTTCTCTCATAACAAAACTGAAATCGAACAGGTACAATTCGCAAAACTTCTTCGATTTACTATCGACAGCAAACTCCCTTTTGAACAACATATACTCAACACAGTAAAGAAAACCATCTTCAAACTGGGCAAACTATACCAGCACAAACTCTACCTTGATGAACTAGGATCAAATTAGCTAACACTTTGCTTATTCCATCCCTTGCATGTGGAAGCCCATCTTCACCAACCTCCATACATCCCTCAGTAATAAGTTACAACAATGCTAGTATAAGATAGCAACATTTGCATCAAATTTGTCTTAACTGCTTACACCACTGTAATGCTGTCTCAAACCTGTCCTGGCTAAAATTTCAGCACTATCTCCAGTTTACTCAACTAAATATTGCCCATAAATTAATTTTCCAACTTGACAGCTGCCCAGCACTGCAATCTGTCTTACACACGTATACCCCTATTCGAGTCCTTCGCTCCTCAGCGAAAACTCTCCTAAGCGTCGCTAAAAGAAAACGATAGCAGGACAGTGCCTATATTCCTACAACATAGCAAAACTATGGAATACCCTCCCCTCTTCCATCACCCAGCTAAACTCCCTGAAGCCCTTTAATGCTGCACTAAAAACCTACTTTTTACAAAATCCAAGCGCTACATGTGAAATACACTGTAAGCCTCCTTAATCCTATAACTTATTTCTACCTACAGTCCTTGCCTCCTAACACCTCTGTCAATCTACTCCACTGACTGGAAATACTTTATTTCTTGTCCTTTACCATGTAGCCTACTTTAGTATGATAATAGTTTTCTTGTGATTTTTCTGCATGCATATTTATTTATTTATTTATTTATTTCAGTTTGATTACCGGGGAAGTCCATTGGGCCAAGAAGTGCCCATTTTCAGTGGAGGCCCGGGGAGAAAAGCTCCACAAGCAATACAATGAAACATGGTTACATAAAGTTAATGGTATAATACAGGAGTAAGATTCAAGCAGTCAGGAAATACATTTACATAAAATGTGCAAGAAGAGCAAACATAATGAAGCAAAACAGTGCAGAGTAAAATAACAAAAATACATAGATGTGCCCAAAAACTTTTTTTTTTTTTTTTTTCCCCCCCAGACTGAAAAAAAGTTATAAATGTGTATGACAGCTTGCAGTTATGTTTCTATGATACTTTTGCCTTTAACTCTGGAGTCTTACTCTCCAGATCTATACTTTGTGTTTGCTACTTGTTTTTGCTTTTGTAACTTTTTCTCCCCGGGCCTCCACTGAAAATGTTTTTTTTGCCCAGTGGACTTTCCCGGTCGACAAATGCCAGTGAATAAAATAAGTGTCCCTAAGAAGTCTAAACAATACGAAGTATAATGAGAGCAGCTTTAGTTGGTCTGTGTAGGCACATGCTGCAGTCCATTGGTCATCTTCTTTGTTACAAACCTCGAATGTGTCTCTAATTGCTGCAGGTGCTTATTACGTTATTTGCCAAACAGGGCTTTATACTCCATTATGGTCCAGATGAGCGCCGAGCATAGGGTGATCATAACGTTTGCTCTCGAGGAGATTACTGCTAATCAAGTGTGCTATATTGAAAGCTTTCCTTAGTACATTAGATACATTTGCAGTCAATTTCTGATCCCAGGTCCCTTACCACTTCATGGGTACTTAGGTTATTGTTGATTAATAGTGTGAGGGGCATTGTTTGTGCCAAAGGGAATGATGATGCATTTCTTTGCATTCATTTTGAGATTGTGATTACACCAGTCCTTGATCTGTGCGAGACCCTCTTGGAGTATACGGACATCATTTGGGATTCAGTGATTGCATCTAGTTTGCAGCCGTCGCCACAACCCCTTAGTTTTGACCTGAACTTCTGAGACATATATACCAAATAGTAGAGAGCCCAGCAGTGGCACTTGTGGTGCCCCACTAGTAGCAGGTCTGCTGGTTGATGTGAAGTCAACCACTTTGATCAGCTAGAGCAACCAAAAAGACTTATTAGCTGCCTAGCTATTCTTGAAAGCCTTTCAACAGAGTCTGACACCAGGAACTTTACAGATTTGGATAGAAATCCTCACAATCATGTGGTATGTAAACAAGGGGATACCCTTTCCTGCCCATTGTGCAGTTTTGCTATGAAGATTAGGCAGTTAGCGCAACACGTGGAGCTAACTGCTAGAGCATTTTGCATTCCAGGTTATTACTATAGCCTGGCAGACTCCTTAAGTATGGCTCTTCTGGACTCCAACAAATAGATGCTTAAGCTAGAGAATTTCATGGACTTTACCTAAAAGTGGGGAATTCCTTCAACAGATTATTTGCATCCCACCAAAACTGTCAATTTCAGAGTTTCTGCTCCAGAGCACCAACAAGCAGAAAAATGGAAAAAAAAATGCATTCCCATTCAAGTGGACAAACCTGTTTCTGTGCGCCTTTCTACCCTTACCCCAATGCCCGGGGTACTGATTAAAGGTCAGGATAGGCAGGTCAAGCATGATTCTTATTGCCTCAGACTGACCCAGAGTACTGGTTTTCCTTCCTTTTGACTATCTCAGCAAAGGACGATGGCATCTTTTCCCACAGGACATAGACCTCGGCCAGGTAAGGGCTTGGTATTTCATCCGCACGTGGCCGCACTCAAATTTACAGCCTGGAGGATTAGGTTTTAAACACCACAAAAGTCCTCTAACCATCCTTAAGGAGGTAAGGAAACCCACCACCAAAAAATCTTACCTAGTAGAATTGAAAAACTTCTCCAGCTGGTGCCACAACAAGAACTTCAGTCCTTCTCAGGCAGACATCACTGCAGTGTACAATACCTTTCAGGGCTGTTTATCTATTATGTCATTAAGGTTTATGGTTTTGCCATTTGAACTTGCTTACCTCACCCCCCCTCCTGTTTGTTCTCACTTCCACCTGAAGCTACTTCTAAAAGGTTGTCATTCACTTGAGACCACCCAGAAGTAACCCATTTCTTACTTACAATCTCAGTTATGTGTTACAGAAACTTACCCTGTCTCCCTTTAAACCAACAGCATCTGCCCCGTTAAAGATGCTCAGTTAGGAGACTACTAATTGTCATCACTTCAACAAGGAGCGTCTCTGAGCAATGAGCCTTTCATGGGGATAAGGTAACCCTTAGAAATAATCTGTTTTTCATGCCTAAGTTGGTATCAGAACTACCTCTAAACCAGGCTGTCTATCTGCCAGTTTTATTTACAAACCTTCAAAGCAAACCGGAGCAAATCCTTCATTCCCTGGATGTAAACAGATCAGGTACTACTTAGGACAAAACCCAAGTAGAGCAGAGCAAGAGTTCAAAGTAGTTCTTACACAGGCCATACTAGAAACTGCCACCTGGAACTTGAGTGTACACATTTACAAAACATCACCGTTTAGGCATGTCCAAGAGCTAGAGCATGGTTTGTACAGCCATTGTGGAAAATCTTATTTCCTAAGGGTCAAGAGGTTCTCCTTCCACTCGTCCACTAGCTGTGGGAGTCCTCCCAAAAGTCAGTACTGCAACATTGACTACAAAGAACATAATACTGTTGTCACACTTACCGTAATTGTAGATGTTCACTGAGGTCAGTGTTGCTCTATAAGCTGGTACTTCTGCAGCTCCTATATCAGCTGACCCTTTCCATTCCTCCTTGCTTGGGGGGGTAAGAGAGGAAACTCCTGCAGACAGATTCTTTATAATCCCATGTCCTCCTCAGTTGTGTATTAGTAGCCTTACTAACTCAGATATCTTGAGCAATTTTGCTGTCCTCAGACATCACTGCTTAAAGACTTGAAGATGGTACTGATGGACTTCTTACACTCTAACATCAGGACGTTGGTCCTCTGACATCTGTTGGCTAGGGTTGATGTAAAGAATCTGGAAATTGATCATGTTGCAGGATACTGCATGGCAGGAAGACCCAAGAATCAGCAGTGCAACATTAATCTACTCTTGACATTTGCAATTATAAGTGTGGCACAACTGTACTTTCTTTTGGAATTGGCCAGGGGCAGTTGTCATAAGCTTCCTCACAGACTGGGACCTACTCACACAGGACAAGGGGTGTTTGAAACATCTCGACCCCTAACAACTGCAACCAGCGGCTTGGATGGTAATCTCAATTACTTTAGGCTCCCATTAATGGGGAAAGCGCAGCAGAGATTAGCGAAATAAAGGTTGCTATTAGAGGTTCGTTTATTAGCGAATTGAAAAAACATTTCTAGTTGTTACCAAGATAAGAATCAGCACCCTTTCAGGGCTGTTGCTTCTCTGTTTTTACATTATTTGTGTGAATTATTCTTTGGCCTTCTTTCTAGTCTATTAAGGTTCATTTGTCAGCTGTTTCAGCATGTCTGCACATGTAGCACCCTGTTTCAGTGCAATCTCGTATAAAAATTTTTTTGAAGGGGCTGTTGGTATAGTAAGCTCCAAAGTTGGGTGGCTTCTCTTCCTCAGTATCCTAATTTAGTTTTGGAAAAACTAATTTTTGCTCCATGTGAACCAGATGACTTGAGATTTCTAACATGGAAAACAGTGTTACTGACTGATTTGATCCCTACAAGAAGAATGTTTGAGTTACAAGTTCTTATGGTGGGTCAGCCTTCTAATTTTCCACAGTTAAGGAGTTGCTTGAGAACTAATACTTCATTTTGCCTTAGTGGTATCAGAGTTTCCTTTAAGCTAAATCTTCTATCTTCCTGTGTTTGTTCCAGAACCTACAAATGAGGGAGAAAGAGTTCACCATAGCTTGGATGTCCACAGACAGCCCTAGTGCTGTCCTGATAGAATAAAATCATTAAGGTGTACTCAGTTAATTTCATGTGAGGCTTAGAAAAGTAAAAATACCAGGAAGGTACTTATTGAAGTGTAAGGAAAGTATAAATTATTCAATTATCAAACGATTTTATTGGAATTAAGATTATTTTATTGAGTTAGAGATTTATTTAATTTGTTACTGTAACTGAGTGATTTTTTTTAAGGATACAGGATGGCAACATTTTAGGTTCCGATGAATTTCCAGTTCAGGGAATGAAAGCATTCTGTCATCTTTTAATAAAGGAAAGGATTTTATTATATGGTAGTTTGGAAAGTCATTTGACTGGCTTCTGTGTGGGTTTTCTGTATTTTCAGTCTTCTACCAGAGTTTCAATTTGGAGTTCAGTTGTGTTGCCTCATCTTTTTAAGCCCCAATGAGATTTCTTAGTTCAACAGTTTTGGAATGTTAGAAAAGGACAACCATTGTCAAAGCAGAATATTTTCAAGTTGTTGTTTCATGCTGTTATATTTTGTTTTACCTGTCTTAACAAGGCAGTTTTAGGCAAGGCCAACACTCATTCTGTCCTGTCAGGGCCTTGGAGTCATCTGTGGCTGTTTGGAAGGGTTGGGTTTTAGATGTAGGAATTTGGTCCTCTCTCTCCATTACTACAAAACACTGTAAAGTAAATACTTTCTCTAGATGTAGAAAAGTCTTTGCTAGGACCATTCTCCAGGGGCTCTTGGACCCTCATCTTTCCTCCTCCCAGTCAGTTTTAATGTAGGGTAATCTACCCACTTAGCTAACGCTACTGTAGTAGTGATCTCAATGAAGAACACGTAGCACAGCTGTGTAAATAAATTTACTATAACAGTAGATATCTGAATGATCACTGCTGCAGTAGCCACTCTCCCCCTTATATCCCGTTTTTATATTATTTTGTTGCAGCATTGTCTTTATCGGGGCTTTAGCCTTCCTCCTTCTGTCTGTTGGCATAAAATCTCTGAATGGCTTGGTGCCTGCTTTTTTTAGTCAGTTTAGCTTGAGTTGACTAATGGTTTGGGCATGTGGAAGATGCAGCTGTTGTATCCTTATTGGGATGTAACGCATATAGCTAACACTGCTGCATGAACATCTACTGTTGCAGTTTGTTACACAACCGTACCCTCTCTCTTACCTGCTGTCTTTGGGGATTTTATCCATTTCTTTACAGTAGAAGTTCATTTTTTTTCATTAATGTTCAGAAACTGACAGTTTTGCTGTATTCCTCAGTCATTATACTGGAATCTTTCAGCACTGTAGCTTATGACCTTGATTGATTTTGTGATCCAAATCTGAAAGAGGAACTGGCCTTTGAATTGGCTTTGTCCTAAGTTTATTCGGCATGGACTGGGAAACAGGTATTGAGGGAAATTCTACTACTGGTATACCTCATTTATTGCACTGACCTAGGTTTTACTTTGTTGTCTTATAGATGCTGGTTGGTATTAGACAGCTGTCAGTTTGTCATTTGTCCAAAATCCTGTTTTGCACTTCATATTTCATCAGTTAGTTCCATTTTGTAATGTAGTGTGAGGACTGCTGTGCAAGAAAAGTTTAAACGGAATCTCATTAGCAGGGATTAATGAGGCAGTGACTGGCTACTAGCAGTCCAGCTTTCGATTTGCAACAGTACTAGACCTACATGCTGTCAGACGGTATATTTTGGACTTTTAACTGTGAGACTCTCTGAAGGACGGATGGAGTACTGTGCTGTTTGCTTAATATTTTTTTTAGTTTGCTTGTATCAGTCGTAGATTTTTACATTTGGATGATTTTGTGTTCATAGGTGTATAGTAGGCTAGTGACCACTAGGGCCCTTAAAAGCCTAGCCATGCAACCCAGATGTGACTCACAAAATTTGATTTATATAGTGATTTACTGACTGCTTCTGTCTATCAGAGTCATAGGCACCAGTCCAGGGGTGCATTATAGACTGCCATTTTATAGTTTATGCTGTTAATATTTTTTCCCTTTTTCAGTCTTAAGGAAATTTTAAATTTCAGTTTAGCTGTGTAATAATGTGGCCCATGCATACTTTGCCCCCCTTATGAGATCTCTTGATATGGTGGGTAATGAAACGTTTTGCATATACGATTCCTTTGCTGAATGTAGTACTATTGTGTAACTTAATGTTGCATTTGATGATCATTAGTTTTGCAGTACAGGTTCTTCCATTCAGCTCTCTCTCTCAGCTCCACACCTCCCACCACGGGGAAGAGTTCCTAGAGACTGGAGATGGTTGGTCTGTCATCAGGTTTTGGTAGTGCTGTACAAGCCTTTAATCTTGCAGGCCAAGATACTGGTCTCCTTATGTCTAGTACACAGAGGTTTTGTCAGTATTGAGTAATTGGATAAAATAAATACCTACATCACATATGTTTCTGAGCAGTTGGATTTTTGTGCACAAACATGGGTGAACGTAGTAAGGTAATTTTGGATTGTGCCGTCCAAAGGTCAGTGGTAGGAAATGTCCATAATGAAGTCACACTGTCACTTTTCATCAGAAGAGAACAGAGTTTAGTTGAGTGGCTGTTCCTTTTAAGCCTTGTGTCAGATCAATGCCTCTGGTGGAGCTCATTTCACTTGGGACATCTCCTAAAGCCATAGACTTCAGACTGGAAGGGCAGACTTTTGCTTGCAGTTGTTTCCCAAGGAGAGGGAATTACGTTACAAGCAGTGATCCCTCTACTCAAACATCTGCTTGTAGCTGTACTTTCCTTGAGGAAGTGATCATCAATACCTCCCTTCTTACTGTCCTATGTTTGTAAACCTAGCCCTTCCAGTGGCTGCTGTTGGATTTCATCTCAGTTGGGTAAGTGTATAAATATTTTTTGTAGTACCATCACCATGTTACATTTACCACTGTATGTATTATTTTCAAAGTGAGGAATTGTAATATGCACATACAGGTGCAGTACACACTCAAATAGCTGGTACGGTGGGATTCACTTGTGTGTTTAGAATGTAGATTGCTAAGGATTAGTAGCGATGCTGTCAGTATGTAGTTTTGTCTTTGTGTTTTGCTGCAATATGTCATGGGGCTTGTATTTATGGGGCAGTGCCTTCATTTGCTATTCAAATTCCTTTTTTCCAAAAACCCTCTCCAAGCAAGATCCTCCCCTATATTCCACCCAGTAAGAGGGAGGCTGCAGCTTTAGAAATTTGAAAGCTGCTCTCAAAAAGTCATCCAATGTTTCCCCCTAGATCAGCTCGGATCAGGCATCTACTCCAGGTTCTCTTTAGTGCCCAAAAAGACAGGGGACCTCAGGCTCATTCTGGACCTTACAATCCTCAACAAATTGGTTGCCGATTCAAAGTTTCGAATGGTCATGATTCAGTCCATTCTGCCCTTCCTGTAAAAGGATGACTGGATGTGCTGTGTAGACCTTTAGGATGTGTACTATCACATCAAGATGAACAGAGACTCCAGCAGATTCCTCTGCTTCCATCTGGGAGCCAGTCACTACCAGATGTTCTTCGTGTTTCACTGTTGCAGTCATCACATTTAGGTTACCCCCTGTCAGGGTAGCCCTCAGTCGGCCCGAATACCAGAGGCTTGGTAATTCTTCGGTTGCTGTCACTTCAGGACTGACGTCAGGTCGTCAGTAGTATAAAGTAAGGCAGCCGATGCCATTACATCAGTCTTTCTTGCAGAGGAGCAAGAAGCAGTTCGCATGAATGCCGGTCGGCTGCTACCTGAGTTTCGTTTTCCAAATTGAAGCTGAAGTCTTCTAAAGTTAAGTACCCTGTTGGGGATCCTTTTTTATTACTTTAACTGATGTTAGAAAAAGTTAACAGTTGTCTCGCCTGTGGAAAGCAAATACCACACTGAGACTTTCATTCTTACTGCATCACTTGCTTAGGCCCAGACCATGACGTACCCCGCTGTTTCTTTTGTGCTTTGTTCAACACCAGAGCTATATGTCATCGGGCCCTTATTGTAGCTAGATGTTTTCGCTCAGTCCTTGATTTCTGATATGGCTTTGGTAAGCCATCCGACATTAGATCTGAAAAAAGTAAGGGTAAAGACAGCGACAGACTGCACAGGTCCAAACCTAACGACGTTTCCGTTAAGCTAGTCAGTTCTCCAGTCCTCAGTGAGGCGCTTTCGCAGCCCCTGATGCCTGCATCTGTGGATTTGCAGGCCGCTACCGAGACCCTTTCAGAGTCCAGTATGTCGCAAAACACTTCGACTAAGGATCCTGCGGTTGTCTCTACTTTGGGTCCGGAGCTGCTGAGCAGGCACCAGCTTCCAAGGAAGTACTTCGCACTACCGATTCTCAACACAAACCAATGACTTTCACGTCATGTGTTTCGAAAATTACAGAGTTTCTAAGGCCTAGGGTACGAACCATACCCAAGAAACCAGCGACCCCATCAGGCATCTGCTTCCTTGTCTCAGTCTCAAATGCTTAAAATGGTGAAAGACCGTATAATGTTGATTAGGGGAAGCCAAACTACCCCTTCCAGAAGAAAGATTTGTCCCCAGTAGTCTTATCTGAACAGGAGTCCGACTCCGATGCCTCTGAATATGAAGACATGCAACCCCTTTCTGCTTATGAGGATTCTGATGCAGAGGAATCTATTCCTTTAGCCTCTCCACCCGAAGATTTTCCTTTGGGGAATCCCTTCATACTTTAAGGGAGCATTTCCAGTGGGAATGTCAGGACTACCCTCAGTCTAAAAAGAGACTCTGGGAATTTTTAGATCTTCCACAGCACAGATCCCTGGCCATTCCTTCTGTCCTGGATGTAGTAGATGATGTTTTCATGGAATCTAGTTTAACTTCTGACAACCCTTCCTCCTCAGAAACCTGACGGATATTAAAGTCCCTGACTCTCTCAAATTGTTTTTCAAAAAAATATCAACTTTTCCTGCTTGTGCAGAAAATGGAGTTGCAAGACTTAATGCATTCTGCAAGTCAAGTAACTAAGCACACCTTACATTGTGGTGTTGCCCTAGAACCATCTTGCAGGGCAGCAGTCACCGGTTCTGTCCTTAGAAGGCATGCTTGGCTTATGGGATAGCCCTTGCCAGACCATGTAAAATCATAACTATTTGATGCACCCTTGTACAAAGACAACTTGGCACCAAGGCAGAGGAGTTCTTAAAAAAAGATGGAAGAGAAAGCTAAATCTGTTCAGACAGTTAAGGGTTTCCTGCAGGTCCAGCCACCCAGGTTCAGTAGGCATTGCCCCTCCAAACATTGGTCCTTTCCTGCCCCCTCCAAGTCAGTTCAGCCCAGACCCCGGGGAAGCAGAACTCCCAGACAGCCACAGGGAATGCAGAGATCAAAGCAGTGGAGTACCTCCATTTCTAAACCACGGAGTGTAAAGGCGCCCCCCCCCCCCCATGGTAAGAACTCACAATGACACTCTGCTTCCACCCCTCCCTCTCCCCACCTGCACTTGCCCCAGGGAGGAAAACTCTTTCCACCTAAGCAGCTGAGCCACCATTACCAACGACCGCTGGGTCCTCAACATAGTGTCCCAGGGATACGGATTTTCTTTCCACACACTACCATCCCTGAAAGGGTTCCTAGATCTAACTCCAAACCAGTGGGCAGAGGCCAGAAAGCAAGTCCTTTCCCTGCTCTCCATGAGGGCATTAGAACAGATAGGCCAAGGTTTCTACTCCAGGCTCTTCCTGGTACCCAGAAAAGAGGGCACCTGGTTGCCCCATCCTTGATTTATCCATTCTAAACACCTTCCTGGTGATACCAAAATTCAAGATGCTCACCCTTCAGCAACTACTACATATGCTGTCCAAGGATGACTGGCTAGCCACCCTAGATTTAAGAGGTCTACCTACGCATCCCAATTAGGGAATCATGCAGGAAGTTTCTACATTTCAGGGCAGGATCTCTGCACTTTCAGTTCTCTGCGTTTTCCTTTGGCTTATCTACTGCTCCCAGAGTTTTCACAAATTGCCTGGTCATGACCTAGGCAAAGAATACAGTACAAATGAAAATCCTTATGAGATATTTGCTTCCTACAAGTAATACAATTATTAACTTTTACTGACATCGGTAAGGAGCAAGAAAAAGTTTCCCCAATGGGGCACTTAGCTTTTAGTTGAAGACTTTGGATCTGAAACTCGAAAACGAAAATTTCAGGAGTCTGCCGACCGGCACTTGCAAACTGCTTCTGCTTCAGGCACCGCACGGCAAGAAAGACTGATGTAATGGCATCGGCTGTATGTTTTATACCCCCTGACGTTATGGAAGAAGGGACAGCAACCAACGCAGGATCCAAGACTTTGTTAATCAGGCCGACTGAGGGCAACCTGCCAGCAGATTACCCAAATGTAATGACTGCAACAGTGAATACACTCGAACATCTGCGTTTATGGTAAGTGTACACAACTGTGCTTTATCTGCGCTTCCCTTTGGCTTATCTACTGCTCCCAGAGTTTTCACAAAATGCCTGGCTCCCGCCATTGCTTTTTGCAGACAAAGAAATATTCAAATTTACCCATACTTAGACTGCCAAATTCAGGCAGACAGCCAGGAAAAGCTGCTCAAGCACCTGGCCTTTGTAAAGGACCTACTGACCTCCCCAGGGTACAATATCCGCGAAAAGAAATCCAAGCTAGTAACCACCCAAAAAATTATATTCCTGGGAGCAAGCCTGGACACAGCATCCCAGATTGCATTCCTTAACCAGAAAAGAAAACTTACCTGGCAGCCTATTTCTCTCAACTAAGCCACCATACCCCAGTTATTTAGAAAGGAAATCCTGCAAGCTCTGGGGTTCATGGCATCTTGCATTCTACTTATTCCATATGCCAGACTGCATATGAGGAAACTACAATGGTACCTAAAAAGCCTTTGGTGTCAACACACTCAAGACCTGGAAACTCTTATACCAATGATACCTTGTCTAAGGAAAGATTTCCTTTGGTGGGTAGCAGCATGCTACCACAACAAGGGACTAACCTTCTCACCACCCCTTGCCACCCAGACCCTCAGCACAGACGCACCAGACTATGCCTGTGGGGCACACCTGAATAGCAGGTGCATACAGGGCCAATGGAGCCTATATCAAATACATCTGCATATCAGCCAAAAAGAGATGTTAGCTGTCCAGCACACATTGACAGCTTTCAGACCCCTTCTCTCCCCAAGGACTCTACTGATCAAAACAAACACCACAGTGATGTGGTATATCAACAAGCAGGGAGGCACTCACTCCTACCCGCTATGCAGGTTCGCCATTACCATTTGGCAAACAGCCTCAGCCATGCAACTACACCTGTTAGCACAATTCCTGCCAGGCTCTCTAAACTCTCTGGCAGACAACTTAAGCAGAAATCTTCTGGACCCACATGAGTGGCAGCTAAACCAAAGAACCTTCACCCTTATAACTCAGAAATGGGGCACCCTGAAGGGTAGACCTATTTGCTTCCCATTCCAACCATCAGTTCAGCGAGTTCTGCACCAAGGAGTCTCACTGCAGGGCCTGAAAAGTGAATGCTCTATCCTTCCAGTGGGTCATCCTCTCGGTCTATGCGTTTCCCCCACTACCTTTCATTACCAGGGTACTGCTCAAAATAAAAGAGGAAAAACCAAGGGCAGTCCTGATTACCCCAGACTGGCCTCGCCAACTCTGGTACCCCCTGCTGCACAGCCTGTTCTCTGCCACCATGGCATCTCCCTCAGATCCCAACACTCCTGACCCAGAGGGAAGGAGAATTCATGCATCCCCAATTGCAGACACTCACTTTGGCAGCCTGGCTTATTCTCTGACCACTGTACAAGCTGCCAATCTCAGTAAACAGATTCTAGATGTTATACATGAGAGCAGACGCCCTCTCTTTAGTAAGTCTTATGTTGACGAATGGAAAAGGTTCTGCACCTGGATCCAGGCTAAGGGAGCCAATACGGCACAGCCCTCCCTACCTCTCATCCTACATTACCTAGCTGACATACTAAACACAATTAAAAGCAGAAGCGGACTGAGCAAGCGTCACTTAAAATAAACTTTAATAACTTTAATAACTGTAAAGCGCTTTTCGTTTGTGTGTCATACACAAACTTCTTCAGACAAATTACTGACATCCTTTTATACAGCAGCTGTTTTCTCTATTAAAGTTAGCATGGTTAGCATACTAATCAAGCTTTAAAGGAATACTGACCCTGAACCATCAACAGTACAATTCCAAGCCATAGTATGTCCTGTTAACATCATGCTATTGATGCACTAAGTGTATAAATGAAAATAAAAAAAGTAAAAACATTTTTTTTTTATTTTTTATTCTCACATTTTTACACTTTTTTTATTTTTATTTATACACTTTTATTGCATCAATAGTATGATGTTAACAGGACATACTTTGGTTTGGATTTTGTACTGTTGATGGTTCAGGGTCAGTATTCCTTTAAAGCTTGATTAGTATGCTAATAATGCTAACTTTAATAGAGGAAACAGCTGCTGTATGAAAGATGATGTTGTAAGTAATTTATTGTCTGAAGAAGTTTGTGCATTACACACAAACGAAAAGCGCTTTACAGTTATTAAAGTTATTAAGGTTTTGTTTTAAGTGACGCTTGCTCAGTCCGCTTCTGCTTTTAATTGCGTTTAGTCTGTTGGTTTACCTAGCTGACATACTACACAGTGGTCTGTCCTTTTCCTCTATTAAAATTAATGCCTCTGCTATATCTGCTCATTTCTGCACTGAGCAACCCCTTTTCTCACACCCTCTCATCAAACAGTTCCTCAGAGGGGCTAGCAACTTGAGGCCACTCAGAAGAGCACCTTCCCTTGCTTGGGACCTAAACTTTGTGCTAGAGAAACTCACCCTGTCCCCCTTTGAACCAGCAACTTCAGCAGATTTAAAGTTTCTCTCATGGAAGACATCCTTGCTTCTGGCCATCACTTCAGCAAGAAGAGTATCCAAGCTACAAGCACTAATGGCTGTAGAGCCCTTCATCATTTTCCATGCTGACTGGATCTCCCTCAGGACTAATCCATCCTTCATGCCAAAAGTGGTGTCCAGTGTGGCTCTCAACCAATCCATTCATTTGCCCACCTTATTCCCTAACCCACAAAACAAGGGGGAAAGAATACTGCACTCTCCAGATGTGCACAGACAGCTCAGATTCTATCTAGACAAGACCAAATCATTCAGAAAGACTGATCAGTTGTCAGCTTTGCTGCAGGAGCAGAGGGCAAAGCCATATCCAAACAAGCCATTTCCAAATGAATAGCACACTGCATCCATTTCTGCTACAAGCAACACGGAAAACCTCCCCCAAAGGGGGTCAGAACTCACTCTACCAAAGCAACCTCCACCTCTACAGCTTTCCTCAGAGGTTTCCCCACCAAGGACATCCTGGAGGCTGCAGCATGGACATCTGTTCATTCCTTCACCAAGCATTACCACCTGCCTGTCTTCTCCAAATCCAGGGTAGGTTTTGCCACTGCAGTCTTGCAGGGCATCCTAGCCAGCCCTCAGTCTTCTTGATTGCCACCACCATTTTCCTCAGCTTTGGGAATTAACCAAAATGTGATGACTGCAACAGTGAAACATAAAGAACATAATACAGTTGTGTACACTTACCATAAATGTAGATGTTTTAGTGTATTCACTGTTGCAGTCCTGGTTTCCCTCCATCTCCATTTTTCTGTCTGACTCTCTTATTACAAGGAACTTTTTGGTATTTACTTTCTACTGGTGGGGTTCTTCCACCATGTCCTGACCCCCACTTGGAGGGGCTTCTGACAGGGCAAGAAAAACTGATGTAATGGTTTCGGCTGCCTTACTTTTTACTACTGACGATCTGGGCATCTCCATCAATCTAAAGCCTCAACTCCAACTGGGACAAATCAGACTTCATCAGTGCCTGCCTGGACACCATTCTTATGTGCTTCTACCTCCAGACAGAACTTCTGCCTTGAGGTCTCATGTCTAACAAATCTTGGATATTCCTTCTCCTCCAGCAAGCCTTGTAAGGGTCTCTGGCTTTATGGTGGCCACTATTACCCTGGTTCCGGTAACATGCATTTATGTGAGAGTGCTTCAGTGGACTGTGGCAGTCCAGTGGTCCCTTCTTCACTATCCATTGAATTACCTGATCAAAATCTCCCGAGCATGCAAACAGTCTTGTCTGGTGGCTCCAATTGGAGGATCTCCTTCAAGACTGCCCATTCATCCTTCCCCCACTCAAGGCCACTGTGACTGCAGATGCATTTCATTTCAGGTGTGTGGCAATACCTGGGACAAAAAGTCCAAGTACGTGGTCCCCTCTGAAGACTAATTTTCATATAAATGTCCTGGAGATGACAGTGGTGGTGATTGCGTTGCAAGCCTTCCATTCCTTTCTTCGCACGGGAACTATTGCAGTTCAGACGGACAACATGTCAATGTTCTGGTACATCAACAAACAGGAAGGAACCAAGTCTTACCCCTTGTGTCGAGAGGCCATGAGGCTGCGGCAGTGGGCGATCTCTTCCAACTGCTTTCTCATAGCAATGCACATTCTGGGGAAGTCCGACATCCTGGCGGACAGGCTCATCAGGGCCATTCTGATGCCTCATGAGTCTCCGAAACCTTCAGTGGCAGATATGATCTTCCAGAGATGGGGTCAGCCTTGCTGCAATCTCCATGTCTCCTTCCAACAAGTGCAGAGTTTTTTGTTTTCCCTGATTCCTCTTCAGGAGCAGTCATTGAGAGAGACTCTAGTCCCTGCTTGGCCCTCCTGTCTATTTTTATGCCTGTCCTCCTTTCATCTTCTCCTTGTTCCTAGGTTTCTTCAAAAAGCTCAGAGGTTGAAGTGCCAAGTTATCCTCATTGCTTTGATTTGGCCTCGACAAGTTTGGTTTCCCTTCCTTTGGTGTCACCTGATTTGTCCATCGTGGACTCTGGATCCCTGTCCAGATCATTTGTCACACTCTCTGGGACATCCCCATCCGCATCTTTTGAACTTGAAACTAACTGCTTGGTCAGTTCCAGTGATGGCTAGAACTCCCAGGCTTTCTTCCCCACTTAGAAAATTTTTGATTACAGCACATAAACTGTCCATGACAAAATTATAGAATAACAAGTGGAAGAAGTTCTCCATTTGAGCTCATCAGAACAATCTGGACCCCTTTACAGCTTTTATTCCTGCAGTTTTAGATTTCTTGTTTTTTATTTTTCGTAACTGAGCTAATTTCTGTATGGTGAAAGTGCAGCTGGTGTCCATTTCCACTTTTCAGACTGGGAAAAATTCTTTCTCTCTGGCCTCATCTAATTTGTGCAAGACCTTTTTATAGGTACCTTTCTCCTTCGCCATCCTATCAAGGATCCTGTTGCTCCTTGGGACCTCACCTTGATTTTACAAGCTGTAGTCTCGCCTCCCTTTGAGCCTTCAGCTAAGGTTGATTTAAAGTTTTTGACCTGGAAGACCGTTTTCTTAGTGGCCATTACCTTAGCCAAAAGAGTGTCTGAATTACAGGCTTTATTTTGTAAGCCTTAATGTTTAGTTTTTCACACGGACAGAGTTACTTTGCATACTCTCCCTTCCTTTCTGTCCAAGGTCGCTTCTGAGACTAACTTAAACAAAGTTCTTTATCTGCCTATCTTCTTTCCTAATTTCCAAAACAAAGGAGAGAGTACCAACTTCATATGCAGAACGTACACAGACAGCTTTGCTTCTATTTGCATAGGATTAAACTTTTCAGAAAATCTGATCAGCTTTTCGTTTCCTTTTGTAAGACCCAGCTGGGAAAACCAGTTTCCAAGGTGATCCTGGCTAACTGGATTACTAGTTGCATTGCACTTGCTTACTTCACAAAGGGCATCCCCTTACCGTGTCATGTTCAGGCTCATTGTACTAGGTCGGTTTCCATCACCTCATTGTTCTGGTCTGTACTCCCCGTTGATGACATTTGTGCAGCCACTACCTGGGCAAACCACCATATTTTTATATCTCATTACAAATTAGACATTATTTCTATTAACAGAGCCTTTTTGGTTCTGCTGTTCTTCAGAATATCCTTCCATGAGTGCCTCCCAAGTTATTCTATAGCTGGCGTTCTGTCCCACAGGTTGAAGAGCACATGAAGGCAACATAATCAGATAAAGAACTTATGTACTCACCGTAACGTTCTGAGTTTGTTGCCTGTTATTTGCTCTTCAATCTTCCCTCCCTCCATCCCCCTAACTTTTGAAGGACCTAGTGGAGATATATAGACAAATACTTAACTGTTTGAGCTCCTGAAGTATTCATTTTTCACTCTTATTCCTTGGGTGATTTATTTGTAGTTGTATGATAAGATGATACATAGTTATGCAGCAAACTCAATCTGAGGGATTTGGAGGAGCGGCGCATTATGGGTAGGGGAGATGCTCACATTTCTGATCCTGGAGCATTAGTATGAGTCAGAGTCTGATCCAAACCCACAAGTTGAAGGGCAAATGAGAGAACTCAGATGGATTGCTATGGTGAGTACATAACTTTTTTTTTTTTTTTTTTTTTTACCTTGCCTTTCTGGACCCATCTAAATACTTTGCAGGAGAATCCTAATGTGGTTGAGTAGCTATCTAAATATCTCCTGTTCTACACAACAGACTTGTGTGCACAACTTGCATGCCATTGTGGATTTAGTTACCTAGTCCAGTAACCCCATTGCAGGAAGTTTATCTTGTGTATAATCTGAATAAACAGCAGCATGAGGAGAAAGTTGCATATATGTGATGATTTTGGAAGTATTGTATTTGAAGCACAGGCTAATCATTCAGTGTTGTATCAATTGTTATATATTTTCTTATGCTCTGTTTTTTAATCATTAGGAGGCTGAGAAAGGTGTTAAATTCCTAACCTTTCCACCAGTGTTGCACCTTCAGCTTATGAGGTTTATGTATGACCCACAGACCGATCAAAACATAAAGATAAATGACAGGTAACTTGATTAAATTCTGTCTTATTCTGTTTTGCACAATGCTTTTAGTGACTCATTTAATGTTTCTGTTTGGAGTACAAACTCAGTGCATTCAACTTCTGCTGCTTTTGCCTTAGGCTTTCAGAGTTGGGTTACACTCCACTGCCTTGATATGCAAATCCAGGTCCTGGCTGTAATCACAAGACACAGTGCTCCTGAATTCATACTGCAGTCTTGCAAGCTCTGCAAAAAAGCCTGCACACAGAAGAAGTGGTTTCTTGTAAAAGACTTGATTTTTGCAGTTGCAGCATTTTCCTAATGCTGCTGAACTTGAGACCAGATGGCTAATCTTACATCATGTTCATTTAAGCTTCATTGTTGTAGTCTGTCGACTCTCACCTTTTCTGCACTTAGTGAAGGACTTCAGATGTCTGTTACGATATAATGTAACAAGCTCACTCTGTGGGAAGTTCTGTCTTTACAAGGAGTAAAGTAACATTTTTACCATGTATTATGCAGATAACCAGTTTTCTCAACTCATAACTGAACATGTAGGGATTAATGCATCCTCAGTGAATTGTACATCCTTGACTGGTTCAGCATTAACTCCTTGCTTGAGATTTCATTCATAAACAGTGGGCTGTCCAGTGAGATTTGTCACATCTCCTGTTTTCTTTGCCAAGACACATAGCTTGTCTTCCTATGATTACCTGCAATGATCCTTTCTAAGAGTGTGGGGTCACAACTGTGGTGCAAACCTGATGCCACTGACTGGTCAGCAGTTACAGAGAGCAGTTTCAGTGTAGCACTTTCACCTTTTGACTGTCTACTGCTGCTGCTCCAGTTGATCAGAAATTAAGCATGATGTCAGCATGTTAAAGCTACTGCAAGACCAGTATTGTCCTAAACTTAAGAATAGATTACTCTCAGCTTTAGGCCTGCAGAGCAAACCGTGAAGATGGCTTAGAATACAGTTGCAGGGGCCGCATGCTGACCATGACCAGTAATACCATCTTTTTTTTCTTTTGGAATTTGGTATTGCAGGTTGGCGCACTTGTTCACCCACAGCCTGTACTTCTCATATTTTGTACTTGTAATGCTACCAGTTTGCTTTCTTCAGGGTTCTGTAGGTAGTTTTTTTTTCTTAAGTACTTTACTAGGCTGCAACAAAGACAAACCAATACTGGATGAAGTGTCTCTTAAGAAAAGTCCTATTTGTATCCAAAAACACAAAAGAGGCACACCACGATGATTCTTCAGGCTTTAATAGAGAATTAAAAACATCAAACGAACAGCTGTAGGAAGGAGTAAGCGCTTTCACGTTTTAACAACGCTTCTTCAGACTTAAAATACATCTAAAAAAATGTGTTCTTATATACTCATAGTTAATTGAATAATTAAAGCAATTAGAATAATTAAAACTCCATCACAGTCATCCCTTGTTAAAGGTGTATTGCTATCTTAGTAGCTTATATAAAAGACTATATCTTGTGATTGTATATATAGTAAATGCAATATTCTTATATATTATACAAGACATATCTACTAAAATTAAGAATAGAACAATTTAAAATGATAATAATTAGCAGTACTAATATGAAGTAACCTACAACTTATAAGAACAAGCTAAAAAATGGCGTCACATGTTTAACACTATCATACGTGGCATAGCTAAATTAATAACTAGAATAGTGTATGAAGATAATAACAAAATTATTGTACACACACACACATATATATATATATATATATATATATATATATATATATATATATATATGTGTGAAAAATATATATATATATAAAACGTGTATTTTCATACATACTTACAGTAAATGTTTGGCTAAGTATACATGTACAGAAATAGTGTATACAAGTTATATTAACTTGTTTACTGTACATGTATGGATATTAATGACTATAGGGTCTCCCTTTTAGAAAAAGTTTAAGTGATATTTTATCATTGAGGCCATGGCCTCTACGTGCTTGTAGCCTTAATATCCATATATTTTCTTTTTTCTTCAGTGAAGTTCTTTATATCACCAAGTCTATCTGTTTTATTGACTAGCTCAAGTACTTGAAACGTGAATTTGTGTTTAGATCCTAGATTCAATACATGTCTGGCTAAAGCATTCCTATCATCCTCTCTATTTATGGCATATATATGCTCATACACTATTCTAGTTATTAATTTAGCTATGCCACGTATGATAGTGTTAAACATGTGACACCATTTTTTAGCTTGTTCTTATAAGTTGTAGGTTACTTTATATTAGTACTGCTAATTATTATCATTTTAAATTGTTCTATTCTTAATTTTAGTAGATATGTCTTGTATAATATATAAGTATATTGCATTTACTATATATACAGTCACAAGATATAGTCTTTTATATAAGCTACTAAGATAGCAATACACCTTTAACAAGGGATGACTGTGATAGTTTTAATTATTCTAATTGCTTTAATTATTCAATTAACTATGAGTATATAAGAACACATTTTTTTAGATGTATTTTAAGTCTGAAGAAGCGTTGTTAAAACGTGAAAGCGCTTACTCCTTCCTACAGCTGTTCGTTTGATGTTTTTAATTCTCTATTAAAGCCTGAAGAATCATCGTGGTGTGCCTCTTTTGTGTTTTTGGATACTTTACTAGGCTAATGATCCGTGCAGATCTTAACAAGCTAAGTCTTGTATTCAATGGTAATTTACTAGTCCTTATATTTGCAGCACAATTATCCAAGCAAACGAGATTGAGGTCGTTCGAGTGGGTGTTTGATATCATTGGGCTACCACATTTTTTCAGGCTCTATATGTAAGGCAGAGGTCACCTACCAGTAGCATGTATAACACTGAGAAAAGAAGCAAGGCTTTGGAGTCTGTCTGCTTCGTTTTTATGATTGCGTAAAAGTTCAAGTTGTGCTGGGTCCTGTAGACAGGCACATATGCATATCAGAGAGATGTTTGTAGTTGTCAGTGCTTTGAAGGCCTTGAATCATCTTTGATGTCCTCCTATTCACATCTTGCAGTATTCTGTACAATGGTTTTCTCCTCTTGCCTCCTTAACATCCGGGGGGATACAGAAGATTTCAATCGCTGTATGGTGCTTGGGATGTTTGATGTGGATAGCAGAATGTGGGCCATAAAAGTGATGGTTGCATGCACCAAACCTCAGAATTTTTTAGCCGCCAGCCGAATGTCAAGTGTTTCTGCCTTCCCTGCCCTTGGATTCTAGAGAATTCAGTTAAGTGCCCCATTAGGAAGCCTTCTTTCAGTCAATGTTATTGTTTCTATTGCTTATTCATCTCATCCAGAAAGGGCAAGTGTAAGTGCAGCCATCAGATACCTCACAAGGATGCCCACAATTAGTGCTTGTTTTGTTTAGGTAGGTCGCACGACTACAAGGCCTGCACCATCTGCCAGATGTTTCTACCCAAAACGACTCCACACCCTTAACTTATATTTAGAAAACCAACGTCTGAAACAGTGTTGGGTATGGAGGGTTCTGCCAACTTGCCTACCGAAACACCAAAAAAGAAGGCCAAGACAGTCTGGCCTACTATTGCCACTGCGCCTCCTCCCACCAACCCTCAGCCTTTGGCTGAAGGCTTGGTTGAAGTCTCAGGCTCCGCCTCCTCGGATACGCAGGGTACCCATATGAAGGCTGCACAATCTTGCATGGAGGAAATGTCCACAGAGGCTTCTCCGACATCAGTTTCCGACGCCTAGGGGGAACCTGCGATTTCAGTAGGACCCAGCCGTTACTTTGCAGTTGTCTGACACTACGCCTTCCTCGGTTCCAACTTCCGCTAGGCCATCACGCTGAAAGAAGGAAAAGAGGAAGCATGTGTCTCCTGCTACTGAAAGTACTCCGGATTGACAGGCTATCAGTTGAAGCCTGTTTTAATGCCTGTATGGCCTTACGGCCTACCACTCCTGGGACTTCCAGTATTCCTCCTCCAAACATGAGCCTCAGGCCTCAGACATCAGATCCCTCTCACCTGGAAGAGGAAGAATACTCTTGATTCCTCTTCTGAAGCATCCCTCTCATACGCATCCCAGCTGCCTTCTCCCCCAAGATATGGTTCTCCAGAGGAAGAATCTGTTGATCCTGACTGCCCAGCAGAGAGTCTAACCTTTGGGGAAATTATTGCTGAAATGAAGGAACATTTTAAGTGGGAATCATAAATGACAGAAGTACAAAAGAAGTGGTATGACCTCATCCAGATGGATTCCCCAACCCCTACTGCTGTTTTTCCCATTCTTCTTGCCTTTCTGGATGCCTTTTCAGCAGCATCCTTGAACCCGGACTCGGCCCCCTGCCCCACGCAGACCTGATAGGTTTTATAGGACTCTCAGCCCCCTGCCCCACGTCTCTGAGACTGCAACATTTCTAATAGTGTCTTGCTGCAGACCCTGCCACAGTTTCCATTTCCGCTGACAAGGCTTCAAAATTGTTGCCTTTTATCACCCTCCACCCTGCTGACAGAGACAACAGAACCATGGAGCATTTGGGTAAGAAAATATGTACTTCTGCTACTCTGGTTTACAGAGCAACTAATTATCAGAAGCACGTGGCTAAATATACCTTGTCCCTTTTGGAGAAGATTTCCAAGGTCTTGTCTGACTCCCCAGACTCGGCAGCCAAAGCTCAACTGTGTTCCCTAGTTGCCCTTACTTCTCAGGTTACCAGACACTGTTTCAAGTGCAGCTAAGATGCTGCTGATGCCTCAGCCAGGTCAGCACCATCAGCATCTGCCTTAAGGTGTTCTTGGCTATGTCTCCAACTTCTACCAAATGATTTTAGAGCTAAGCTGGTAGATTCTCCTCTGGACAATACAGTCCTGTTTGAAGCAAGAGTGGCAGACTTATTCAAGTCTTGCAACAAAAGGGGAAAGCGATGCAAGATTTAAAACCGCTACCGATTTCCCTATTCCAAACTTTCAGAGGAATTATCCAGCCAAAACTCAGTTCATCAGAAATTGATCATGGCCTGCTTCCCTCTACTAGGCCCATGAAAACCTCTAGGAAGCAAACCCACTCCTTCCAGACCCACCCCATCTACCAGCCAGAGGCCGTCCTTTCAAAACAGGGCAAGTAGTGTCTGACTACCTGCCAGTCTTGCATTCCCCGCCTCCTCTCTCTCTATCCCTCTCTCATTATGCCTCTCTCACTGTCTCCAAATGTGGAGACATCACTTCAGACAAGTGGGTCCTTTCTGTAATAGAAGATGGGTACTTTATGACCTGGCTCATTCCTTCAAAGAGAAATGGATTCCCAGAGCCCCCAAAAGAACAGCTTCTCCTATTAAAACCAGTGCTAGACAACCTCATGACTCAAGGCACCATTCAAACAGTTCCACTGTCTACAGTAGGAAGAGGCTTCTACTCCAGGATTTTCCTGGTTCCAAGGAAAGACGGTCCCTGGAGGCCAATTCTGTACCTCTTCCTTCAGGATGCTTATCTTATCAACTTTCTCTCTGCTCCTCCTCCCTCAAGGGTTCATGGCCACCTTAGACATCAAGGATGCCTATCTTCACATCCCTATAAGGCACAATTTCAGGAAATATCTGAGGTTCTCTGTGCTCTCTTCTCACTTTCAGATCTCTGCCTTGCCTTTTGGGCTTTCCACTGCACCCAAAATCTTCATCGAATGTCTGGCACCAGTGATTGCCCTCTGCAGGACAACAGGAATCCAGATATCCCTTACATGGATGATCTGCTCATTTAGGCAGACTGCAAACAGGCCTTCCAGCAACACTTACAGGTTGCCATTACACTCCTACAGTCCCTGGAATTTCAGATCAATTTCCCGAAATACCAACTGGAACCTACACAAGACATGGTTGTCTTAGGGTGCAGGCTCTGTTCAGATGTCATGAAAGCCTACCTTCTGTCCCAAAAGGTGGAAAGCTTGACACAACACTTAATTTTGGTCCTTCACACCACAGAATTGACCGCAAGGCAGTACCTCAGGCTCCTGGGGTACGTGGTATCCACTATCCCCATGCTACATTTAGCAAGACTTTACATGAGGAAACTGCAGTGGTACTCCAGGTCAGCTTGGACGCAGCACTCCCACCCCCTCGAGTACAGGGACCCCTGCTGCCCTGCGTCAAACAGGAGATGCATTGCTGGTTGAATCAGGTGAACCTCAACTTGGGTCTTCCTCTTTAGCAACCGAAGCAGACCATGTATACAGATGTTTCAGACTTGGGCTGGAGAGCAACTCTGGGGCACCTGAAAGTGCAGGAAGTGTGGCCAGTGCCACACAGGAAAGAACACATCAGTGTCTGAGAAATGAGGGCAATATTTTTGGCCCTGCAAGCCTTTCAAACCAAACTCCAACCAGGTCCCCTAAAAATCTTTACAGACAATACCACAGTGCTGTGGTATCTCAGCAAGCGGGGGGGGGGGGATCTTATTTGCTTTGCAGACTAGCTCTCCTGGTGCTGGAACTGGCCACCTCCCAGGGAGTAACCTTACAGGTGGTATACATATCTTCCCAACAGAATTCTCAGACAGACTCCCTCAGCAGATATATGACGAAGGCACCTGAATGGATGCTACACAGAGATGTCTTCCTGGACCTTGTCTGCCAGTGGGGCACACCTCAAATAGACCTGTTCGCCTCTTCCATCAGCAGGCAACTTCCTTGCTTCTACACCAAGCTAGCAGAACCACAGGCTATGGCAACACCTGCCTTTTCAATTTCATGGAAGAGGGGATGTTTCTGTATGCATTCCCCCCTTCCCCCTTGTTCAAAAGGTCCTGCTGAAGATCCAGCAGGACAGACCAGATATCTTGGTGGTGACTCCCTATTGGCTAAGACAACATGGGTTCGCCCTCCTCTTAAGACTATTCAAGGGCAATCACCACAAGTTACCCTTCAGAGTGGACATTCTCACACAGCACAAGGGAACCCAAATCCACCCACAGTGGCAATCTCTCCACCTCCCTCTGTGGGTGATACGATTCTGATACCTTTCAGACACCTTTACACTGAGGGATGTGCTCACTGTCCTGCAGGAGGCCAGGAAACCAAATACCAGGAAATCTTACTTAGTGTGGAAAAGATTCTCCATATGGTGCCTCAAAAGGCAGTTGCACCAATTGTAAAGCAAGACTCCTCTAGTACTGTCTTGCCTGTGTGAACTGTTTCAGACAGGGTTAGCATTCTCATCCATTAAAACCCTTTTGTCTACCATTTCAGCATGTATTCCTCTGGATACCTTCTTAGCATCCAGGCTACCTGCAAAGTTGTTTCTTAAGGGGGTACTTAATCTCAGACAACCAAGGAAGCCCTCTCCCCCTCCATGGTACTTGAGCTATGTTTTAAAGAAGTTCACACTCGCCCCATTTGAGCCAGCTGCCAAAGTTTCCTAAAACATTGCACATGGACGACTATCCTCCTCATGGCCTTGACCTCAGCTAGGAGAGTGTTGGAGTTGCAAGCCCTTATGGCTTTTCCACCCTTCCTAGTATTCCAGACAGAGTTCTCTTAGGACTATCCCTTCCTTCATGCCCAAGGTGGTTAATGACCTTTCCTTAAATCAAGACATCCACCTACCCTGATCCACAGGGAGACAGTGAGAGAGTACTCCATTCCCTGGATGCGCACATACAACTCAGATTCTATCTGCACAGTACCACGTCCATCAGACAGCCTGACCAACTGTTTATCTCCTTCCACCCCAGTGCCCTAGGGAGGGCAGTATCTAAACAAACAATTTCAGCATGGATTTCCATATCTATTCCCATTTGCTAGAAACACCACGGGAAATCCTTGCAAGGTACTGTCAGAGTGCACTCCACCAGGGCAATGGCCTCTTCTGGGGCCTTCTTCAGGGGTTTGGACACTTCCACTATACTTGAAGCAGCCACTTAATCTTCAGTGCATACCTTCACCAAACATTACAAGTTGGACCACATTTCTAGGGTCAGAGCTGGATTTGGCAGGGCTATCCTCCATGGATTCCTGGAGAATTCTACTAGGCCACCTTCCTCTTCCTCACAGTGAGCTTTGGCACTCACTCATTTGTACAGGATATTGCAACATGTGACTAGAAGGACATAGAAAAGTGTAAAATCTTACCATAACCATAGATGTCCTTCTCTTCCATGTTGCAGTATTCCTTCCCATCCACCTACCCTTCCTCTTATGTGGCAGTTCCACTTTTTAGATGGCATAGGACTGGCATTGCCCTTTTTAGGACTGGTTCCAGCTGGGGTGCTCAGTTCTGAGGTCTGGTGAGTGCAGATGTCACTTTTATGGCCAATGCTGTGCTAGCTATGTCAAATATCCCACGCACTATACAGCGACTGAAATCTTTTGTATACTGGCTGGACGTTCGGGTAGCAAGAGGAGAAAAACCATTTGTACAGAATACTGCAACATGGAAGAGAAGAATATCTATGGTTATGGTAAGATTTTACACAACTTTTCTTTCCCAGGACCTTGGCAGGTGTACACAGGCAACACTCCATTTATGTGGTACATAAACAAAGGGCATCCAGATATTTACCCAAATTTGCAAACATGCTGTGATAGCATGGGAAGTAAACTTTCACAAAAGTGCTTCAGGTTAAAAAAACAAAACTGCCTGCATCTAGTTTATTTAACCTTCAGAACCACATGACCTCACCGTTGCTTATTGGTCACCTTAACTTCACCTGCCTCGATTTCAAAGCAAGTTGACTACTAAGTCTTAATTTATTAATCCACATGTATTTTATGTTCTCTGAACAGTTATGTCCCCATCTCTCTTATTCTCATACAGTTTTTGCGTAAATACAAATTTAAAATAATGAACTTAACATGTATTTTTATCAGCTTAAGTAAAGCACTAGTTTCAGCACTTATTTCAGACATTTGCTCTTGTATTCTCTCCCATAGCTTTCTATTAGACTTGCCAATATAGAATGCATAACATTGCTTGCATTTGGCTAATTATACTGATTTAGTGTTACAGGTGGTATAGGTATCAAAGTGAAACTTTTGTAACTGGCTGTGTTCATAAGTTATCACTTAAAATAAACCTGCAGAAAGTTTATCTGTGACATGGATGTGTGTCCCCTTTTCATGCAAGTACAGTATGAATACCTTTCTGTTGCTGTTCGTATTACAAGAACAAAGGTGGCCTAGCAACAGAACCGAGGAATTGCCAACCCGTAAACCTGACCAGCCACATCTATAAGACCATAGAACGCATCATCATGGACCTCATAAATAAAGACATAGGTGATCTCCAAACCCTGGATCCTACCCAATTCGTCTTTCTGAAGGGCAGATCCTGCCTGTTGGATCTGGTGGATTTCTTTGAAAGTGTGACCAAGGCCATTGATGAGGGCAAATCTGTGCATACGGCATACCTAGACTTGGCAAAGGCTTTTGACACAATCCCACATTCAGGGATTACCGATAAACTTAGCAAATTGAATGTAAACCCCTTCATTGTAAGATGGGTTGCCAACTGGCTTCCAGACCAAACTCACAATATCAAAGTGGGTGACTCCAACCAGCAGACCTGTCACTAGTGGGGTGCCACAGAGGTCAGTGCTGGGTCCCCTACTGTTTGGTATATACTTCTCAGAAGTTCAGGTCAAAACTAAATGGTTGTGGCTGACCAAGTTTGCAGACTACTGCAAACTAGGTGCAATCATTGCCTCCCCAAATGATGTCTGTATACTCCAGGATGGTCTCACACAGACCAGCGACTGGTGTATTAGTCACAGTCTGAAACTAAATGCAAATAAATGAATCATCATTCCCTTTGGCACAAACAATGTCCCTTCATACTATCAAATCAATAACAATACCCTAAAGTACCCATGAAGTGGTAAAGGATCTGGGATCACAGGTTGACTGCGACCTTAACTTTTACCACCACTTGTCTGCCATTGTAAGGAAAGCTTTCCACATAGCTCACTTGATTAGTAAAGGCATCACCTTGAGAGCAAAAGAAGTTATAATCCTCCTATATCCTGCACTTATCCGGCCCATAGTTGAGTATAACATCCCATTTGGTATGTACTGTACTAAGCACCTACAGCAATTAGAAAGACTGCTGAGGTTTCTAACGAAGAAGATCAAGGGCCTCCAGCATGTGCCTTGCATGGACTGACTAAAATCCATGTCACTGTACTCCATACCGTGTAGACTTTTTAGAGGAGACTTATGCCTGGCCTACAGAGCAACCCAAGACCCATACCTAATGAACTTACTTGCATATCTGTAAATCAAACTGGGTCTTGGGCTACCCATTCCAGGGACTTAAATATGGCCTGTGACTTAGAGGATATGCTTGAGGGACAGATTGATCTCCCGGAGTCTGTCACATCTTTGGAACAGGCTGCCAGTTCATGTGAAACAGAGCATCTCTATGAAACTGTTCGAGAAACCTGGATGAGTGGATAGGGTCTCATAAATTCTTATCGGGGATAGTGCTTACAACCCTCCTGGACAGGGGGCAGTCATCACTAAATGCAGTCTTTGGCATTGACTAGTACCTATACAGTATTACATTGGGTTGAAACTTCTAGACTTAAAATGTCCTCTCGGTTGATAGGATCATAGGAGATTACTAGGCTATGTGTGCACATCTATAGCCCAAGAGAGATTTTTGTGTTGGTATTTACAAAATCTGTTCTCCCTTTTTTTTTTAACTTCTTCAAAACATTTGGGTTTCTAATACCGTGACGGGAGTGGATGCCATTCCCAAGTCAAATTACTATTAAAGTTCATGAAATTAGTGTTTCACTCTTTGATGTCAGCCAGAAGTGCTCTTTGCAGCACCTGCGATGTGCCCAGTAATGATGACTCCTGCAGTTCGTATGGAGTTACATGCATTGGTAGCTTATCTAAATTTGATTGTAGACCCTATTGTTATTGGATCTGTCTGGGTATATTTCTTCCACATTGCTCTAGATGTTCATCGGGCATACAGCTGCAGTCATAACAGATGGGTTTCCTGCCGTCAGGCGGGTCCTCGGTCGGCCGAATTCCAAAGTCTAGGTCCGGTGTCGGATGTCGTCGCTTCGTCCCTGACGTCAGTGCGACAGGGGTATAAAAGAACCAGCCGACACCATTTTCTCCAGTCTTTCTTGCCGCGCGGTGCCCGAAGCATAAGCAGTTCGCAAGTGCCGGTCGGCCTGCTCCTGAGATTACGAATATTTTTCAACCGAAGTCGTCTTGAAAACCAAGTACCCCGTTGGGGAAACTTTTCTTGCCTCAGACCGATGTCAGACAAAGTTAATAATTGCATTTCATGTGGGAAGCAAATACCGCATAAGGATTTTCATTCCCTCTGCATTCCTTGCTTAGACCCAGACCACGACTTCTCGGCCTGTCGTTTTTGTGCTACATTCAACAGATGCACTATTAAGCGTCGGGCGGAGTTCGCCCAACACTATTTTGGCAAAAAGTTTAATTACATTATGTCGTTGGAATGCTCCGACTCCAGTTTTGAGTAAAAGACGCAAAGATAAGGACCGACATACGAGGTCCGCGACTTCTACTGACACCACGCTAAAGCCGACTACAGGTGCTCCGGTTCTCAGCGAGGCGCCTACGCAGCCCCTGACTACCGATGACACCTCATTGGCGGTGTCTTTTGTGCACGAGGTCGCAGGCTCTTCGGCCCACACCCCGACTACAGATACCGAAGCCACTCTTGGCGGGGAAACTCAGAGTTTAGATAGGCCTGCCACCTCTCAAGGTGTCTTCAGGCCTTCTTTTTCCAGCAAGGCTTTCACTAAGTCTAAAGCAGCCATACATACTAAAAGACGAGCTCCACAGGGTCCCTCTCAAGGCCCCATGCCTAAAAAGCAGATGCTCAAAATGGCTGAGGATTTGATTACTCTTATCAGGGGTTCTCAACCCCCCCCCCTGGACAAAAGGCCCAGAGTGGAGGAAGAATCCCCTTCCTCAGACCAGGCCTCCATTATTTCAGAACATTCTGAAGACCAGGGACGTTCATACTCCCCTTTTGAAGATTCTGATGCAGAGGAGTCCATTCCCTCTGTCTCCCCCCCTGAGGATTACTCTTTTGGGGAAACCTTACATACCTTGAGGGAACACTTCCACTGGGAAGGCCAAGAGTACTCAGACTCCAAGAAAAGGCTTAGGGATTTCCTCTTGCTCCCTCAGCACAGGCCTCTGGCCTATACCTCCTGTCTTAGACATACTAGATGTGTATTCAGAGGTCTGCCTCAACCCAGATTCTTTACCTCCAGCTCCAGTCAAGCCTGACAGGTATTACCGGGTTCCTGATTCACACCAATTCCTATACAAAAGCCATGCGGCTGACCCAGAAACTATTTCACAGGGTCCCAAGGGAATTAAGGCCTCCACTGCTAAACCATGAGGGCATTAAACTGTCAGTTCCATATGTTAAAGTACCAACAGTTTCTGTTATCACAGTTGAAAAGCAAAATGTCACAACCTGAACAACCAGACTTGAAGGAGTTGCAGGATTTGTTACATAGTGCAGAGCAAGTGGGTAAACATACCTTGCAATGTGGTTTTGATGCTTTAGAGGCCTCATGTAGAGCTGCTGTTACAGGATCAGTCATACGTAGACATGCTTGGCTCAAAGAGCAAACCTTACCAGATCATGTCAAAGCTAAATTACTAGATGCACCTCTTCAAAAAGATGTATTGTTTGGTGTTAAAGCTGAGGAGGTATTAAAGAAAATGGAGGAAAAGGCAAAATCAGTGCAAACAGTGAAAGATTTCCTACAGGTACAACCTCCACGTTTCAGTAGAAATTGGCTTTCATAAAATTGGTCCTTTCCAGCCACGGACAGACCCCAAAGAGGTAGATACAGGCGCCCGAGGGGTAGAGGGCAATCTCAAGGATCGTTTAGAGGCAGACAATGGCAAGCACCTACACAAAGAGGTGGTGAGGATAGTTCACAGCCATTCAGAAAGCAGACCCAATGACTTTCCCCTTTGCATGCCAAGCAAGGCTCAAATGGCAGCACCTTTAGGCGGAAAACTGGCATTATTTTCGAAAAATTGGCATATTGTCACAAAAGACAAATGGATCCTGGACATTATAGACAGATGCTACAGATTCCACTTTCACACCCTTCCAAAAATGAGAGGCATGCCAAACCTGCCACACAATCAAAGGGCAGAGGCACAAAAACAAATTTCCGATCTCATGGACATGAAAGCTATTCAAGAGGTACCTGCACAAGAACAGGGGCAAGGTTTTTATTCCAGACTATTCCTGGTACCAAGGAAGGGCAAAGATTGGAGACCTATTTTGGACCTATCCATCCTAAACACATTTTTACTCGTGCCAAAATTCAAGATGCTCACATTACAGCAGCTTCTTCCCATGCTGGGCAAGGAGTCTTGGCTGGTAACATTGGACCTCAAGGAGGCATACCTGCATGTCCCAATCAGACAAGATTGCAGAAGATACCTCAGATTTCTTGCAGGTTCAACCCATTATCAATTCTCTGCATTGCCCTTTGGCTCATCTACTGCGCCCAGAGTGTTCACGAAATGCCTGGCATCAGTAATTGCCTACTGCAGACTTCAAGGGATACAAATATACCCATATTTGGACGACTGCCTGATCCAAGCGGACAGCAAGCACATACTTCTGAAACATCTGGCGTTTGTAGTAATGTTATTGAACTCTCTGGGATACACAGTCAACAAAAAGAAATCAAGGCTAATACCCTCTCAAACAATAATTTTCCTGGGTGCCAACTTGAATACAAATACCCAGATGGCCTACCTCACGCCAGAGAAACCAGGGCAACTAACTCAATACTTCAGAAAACTGGCGACTTTCACCAGGCTGACTGCAAGGAAAATCCTGCAGGCTCTGAGATTCATGGCATCTTGCATCCTGCTAATCCCATGTGCAAAGCTGCATATGAGGAAACTTCAGTGGTACCTAAAAAACCTATGGTCTCAACACAGCCACCGTTTGGAAACAATGATACCACTGATTCCATGTCTTCAAAAGGAATTTCTGTGGTGGGCTCAAGCATGCCAAAGAAACACTGGTCTCCCATTCTGCAAGCCTCAAGCAAATCAAGTCATCACAACAGACATCTCGGACTACGCCTGGGGGGCGCACATGACAGATCGGTGCATTCAGGGCAAATGGTCCCAAAAAGAAAAGCACCTACACATCAATCAAAAGGAAATGCTAGCAGTAATAAATGCTATTATGGCTTTCAAAGACCTACTGCATCCAGGCCAGCTATTGATAAGGACAGACAACACCACAGTAATGTGGTACATAAACAGGGAGGAACCCATTCATACCCCCTATGCAGGCTTGCCATGTCTCTTTGGAACATGGCTCTGGAATTACAAATCGAACTTCAAGCACAGTACCTGCCAGGCAAGGAAAACACGCTGGCAGACAACCTAAGCAGAAATATGACAGATCCACACGAATGGAAGTTGCATCCTCAAGTTTTTACAAAAATAATTCAAGCATGGGGAAGGCCAGAGATAGATCTCTTTGCCTCCCACAGAAATCACCAATTGACAAAATTCTACTCAAGGACCTTTCATCCACAGGCCTGGAAAGTGGACGCACTCTCTTTCAGTTGGACAACAATGACAGTTTATGCCTTTCCACCTCTTCCTCTGCTGCCCAAAGTTCTATTAAAAACCAGAGCAGACAGACCAAAGATGATTCTCATTGCTCCAGACTGGCCAAGACAACACTGGTGTACCCACTCCTGAGGAGCCTGACGCATTCCCCACCATGGATCCTGCCTCTAATGCCTCTTCTACTGACTCAGCACAACTTCAAAACTCTTCAGTCAGCTGAAAACACTCAATCTAGCCGCATGGAAGATTCCTTAAATTCACAACAGACCCTACTCTCCAAGGAGGTGCAGGATGTCATTTTGGAGGCCAGAAGGTCTTCTACTAGAAAAGCCTACTCCGCAAAATGGAAACTGTTTTGTGCCTAGAATCAGAAAAAGGGTCAGAATCCTGGAATACTGAATTTACCTCAAATGTTACAGTACCTAGCTGAGATGCTAAGCAGTGGACTTTCATTCTCCTCCATCAAAATCCATGCCTCCGCCATTTCTGCAGAATACAACACTGATCCTCCTTTATTCTCTCACCCCCTCTTAAGACAGTTCCTCAGAGGGGCTAAGAATATAAAACCCCCCAGGAAATGACCAGTACCTGCTTGGGACCTCAATTTCATTCTAGAAAAACTGACCTTGCCTCCTTTTGAGCCAGCTGCTTCAAGAGAACTGCAATATTTGTCCTGGAAAACAGCCTTCCTTCTGGCTATCACCTTAGCTCGCAGGGTTTCAGAACTACTAGCCCTCATGGCTGTGCAGCCTTTCATCATTTTCCATCAGGACAGAGTTTCCTTACGAACCAATCCTTCCTTTATGCCAAAGGTAGTATCCAGGGTAGCCTTGAATCAGGCTATCCGCTTACCTACCTTTTACCCTAATCCTCAAAACAAAGGGGAGAGACTACTACATTCCTTGGACATTCACAGACAGCTATGTTATTATTTGGACAGAACAAAGCCTTTCAGAAAATCAGAGCAACTCTTTGTGTCCTATGCTACAGGAGCTCAAGGGAAGCCTATTTCCAAACAGACAATCTCAAAATGGATAGCCCACTGCAAACACTTTTGTTACTCTTTTCATGGTAAAACTGTACCTGCAGGCATCAGATCTCACTCCACAAGGGCCACAGCTACCTCTGCAGCTTTCCTCAGGGGGGTTCCTACCAAAGATATTTTGGAAGCAGCCACTTGGAGTTCTGTACATACTTTCTCCAAGCCCTATCACCTACCATTATACTCCAAATCTAGAGCAGGCTTTGCCACTGCAGTCTTGCAGGGCATCCTGGCTCCTCCTAGTTCCACCTAGTGCCTACCACCCCTTTTTCAGCTTTGGGGTTTTACCCATCTGTTATGACTGCAGTTGTATGCACGATGAACATAGTACAGTTTTGTACCTACCATAAATGTAGATGTTAGAGTGCTAATACAGCTGCAGTCCAGGTTTCCCTCCCTCCTTCCCCTCTTGGAACAGGCCTAATGACGAACACCTCCTCATACAACCTGATTGGGGTATTCTTTTATGGTGTATTTGCTTGCAACTACTGTTTTTTGATTATATTGCATTGCATTTTTACATAAATTTATGTATTGCCTTCCTTCTGGGGGCACCTGACATCTGGGGCAAGAAAAACTGAAGAAAATGGCTTCGGCTGGTTCTTTTATACCCCTGTCGCACTGATGTCAGGGAAGAAGCGACGACATCCGACGCCGGACCTAGAGTTTGGAATTCGTCCGACCGAGGACCCGGCTGACGGCAGGAAAACCCATCTGTTATGACTGCAGCTGTATTAGCACTCGAACATCTACATTTGTGGTAGGTACAAAACTGTACTTTTCTGCTCGCAAATCCTGCTATTTTATATTAGTGTGTGACTGTGTGCAGGACACTAGTCACTGGGTGTGACGATTTCAATGATCCTACTTTTGTCTTTTCTTGGACCACTATGTCTGGTTTTGTAGCATCCATCTTTTGAACTGTTGGCAATGGGTGATCCATGTGATGTAACTTCTTCATTTTGTATGATGCTTTGTGGCTCATGTTTCTAGTGTTTTTCAGCCACTTCAATGCCGTTATGTTTGCACAATCCCCAGTGCAACAGTCTTGCCACAGTATTATGCCTTTCAGTATACAGTCCTCCTACCTTTAGTAGGTCACAACCAGCAACATGGCGTGCAACTGTTTCCAATTCTGGTGTACAAAGTCTGTTTTTTTCCACATGTTCATTGGACTTTGTAAACCAGCGTGTACGTAGCCCACTGTCTTGTGCCTCCAGTATTAACCTTTCATCTCTTGGTTTGAATTAAACCAGCGTGTACGTAGCCCACTGTCTTGTGCCTCCAGTATTAACCTTTCATCTCTTTGTTTGAGTTAAACCAGCGTGTACGTAGCCCACTGTCCTGTGCCTCCAGTATTAACCTTTCGTCTCTTGGTTGTTCAGTGGACTTTGTAAACCAGCGTGTACGTAGCCCACTGTCTTGTGCCTCCAGTATTAACCTTTCATCTCTTGGTTTGAATTAAACCAGCGTGTACGTAGCCCACTGTCTTGTGCCTCCAGTATTAACCTTTCATCTCTTGGTTTGAGTTAAACCAGCGTGTACGTAGCCCACTGTCTTGTGCCTCCAGTATTAACCTTTCATCTCTTGGTTTGAATTAAACCAGCGTGTACGTAGCCCACTGTCTTGTGCCTCCAGTATTAACCTTTCATCTCTTGGTTTGAATTAAACCAGCGTGTACGTAGCCCACTGTCTTGTGCCTCCAGTATTAACCTTTCATCTCTTGGTTTGAATTAAACCAGCGTGTACGTAGCCCACTGTTTTGTGCCTCCAGTATTAACCTTTCATCTCTTGGTTTGAGTTAAACCAAGCGTGTACGTAGCCCACTGTCTTGTGCCTCCAATATTGACCTTTCACCTCTTTGTTCGAATTTGATTCTCCTTTAACCTTTCCTGCGTTTGTTCCTCATCAACGTGAGGTTCTTCTAAAGGTTTTCTGTACTTGCAACTATATTTATGCATTTTCCACATTTCTTGTCTTCTCATCTGGTCCTTCACTTATTCTTTCTTTCTTTTTTTTTTTTTTTTTCCAGCTGCTGCCTGGTTTTTATCCACTTGTGGTTTGATTTCCATTCCTGCTTGATGCCGATATGATTCAACTAGCCTAAGCAGGGAAGTCATCTTATATTTAGTCTACTTTCACTACGTTTGGTTCCTGTGAGGTCAGCAGATATTTGTGGAGTCCCACAATTGTAGATCTGTACATGTAATCAATTTCAAGGAGGCCCATCCCTCCTTCATAACAGGGAGTATATAATCTTGTTAAGCACTGATTTTTATAAGTCATTTGGTCAGCATGAAGCATCCTTCTCATTTTCCTATCTAATCTGTTCAACACCTTTTGGGACCAGTCACTCCGAAACTGTAGGTTTAGAACAGGAAGAGCAGTCTATCTTTTTAATTTCTCCAAGTCTTTTTGGGTTTCTAATACCATGATGGGAATAGACCCCATTCCTAAGTCAAAGTACGATTAAAGTTCATGAAATTAGTATTGTTTGTCTTTGATGTCAGCTAGCAGTGCTCTTCGGAGCACCCGCAATGTGCCCAGTAATGACTTTCTGCAATCTGTGCGGAGTTACATGGATTGGTAACTTATCTAAATACGATTGTAGATTTTTTTTTTTTTTTTTATACAAGACCGTTGCTCCTACTACTGTTGGAACTCTCTAGGTATCTATCTTCCACACTGCTCTCGTTTCTGTCTGCAGATCCTGATATTTTATGACTTTGTGTCTCTGTATGCAAGACACTGTAGTCGCTGCGTGTGGAGATTCCAATGTTACTTTTGTCTTCTTTTCGTGGACCATTATATCCGGTTTTCTAGCATCTATATTCTGAAGTGTTGGTAATGGGTGATCCCATGTGATATAAACTTCGTTTTCTATGATGCTTTGTGACTCATGTTTCCAGTGTTTTTCAGCCACTTCGATACCATAATGTGGGCACAATCCCCAGTGCAACAGTCTTGCCATATTATGCCTTTTCGTATACAGTCCAATTTGGTTTTACAAAACCTATAGTTTGTTTCTCCTACATGTTCAATGGACTTTGTAAACCAGCGTGTACGTAGCCCACTGTCTTGGGCTGCCAATATTAACCTTTCATTTCTTGGTTTGAATTAGCCTCTCCTTGACCATTCCTGCTTGCATTCCTGATCAGCATGAGGCTCTTCCAGATGTTTTCTATACTTGCAACTACATTTGTTTTTTTCCACATTTCTTGCCTTCTCATCTGGTTCTTCACCTGATATTCTTTAGTATTTTTTTTTTTTGGCACATTCAGTTGCCTGGTTTTTTTATCTACTTCTGGACTGATTTCCATTCCTGCTTGACGTCAATATGCTTCTGCTAGATTAAGCAGAGACATAATCTTAGATTTATTCTCCTCGTGTTTCAAAACATTTGCTACATTTGGATCTTTTGAGGTCAGTAGATATCTGTGGATTCCACGATTGCAGATCTATATTGAATGTCGAGGAGGCCCATCCCTCCTTCGGAATGGGGAATATATAATCTTGGTATATACTGATTTTTATAAGTCATTTGGTGAGCATGAAGCATCCTTCTTGTTTTAATATCTAATCTGTCCAACACCTTTTGGGGCCAGTCAGTCGCTCCAAAACTGTACGTTAGGACAGGAAGAGCAAATTGATTTATAGCTTGGACCTTGTTCCTAGATGTCAGTGCTGTTCTCAGGATTAATTTAAGTCTTCTTAAGTATTCCTTACTGAGTTTTACTCACATTTGTTCATGTGTTATTGCTGATCCTTCATCAATTCCCAAGTATTTATACACTCCCTCTTGCTGAAGTTCTTTTATATCACATTCTTGTCCCAAACTAATGTTTTCCTGTTGGATCAGTTTTCCTTTTTTAAAGGTTGCTTTTGCACATTTATCAGGACCAAATGATATTCTAATATCATCTGAAAAAGTTTTGACAACCTGCAGCTGTGCTTTCAGTTCTCATCTGATGAGTTGTATAGTTTTAAATCCTCGATGAAGAGAAGATGAGAAGTCATTAGACTTTGTTTTCTAGGAGCCAAATTGTAGCCATGGCCTAAGCTATTAAGTAAACCGCTTAGTGGAACAATGGCAAGGCAGAATAGCCACGGTGACAGAGTCACCCTGGAATATACCCCCCCTTTGAATTTTTATTCTGGGATAATCTGTCCTTTATCATGGCTTTATTTGCGAAGTGGTGTGCCATTGTATCATGGTTACTGTAATGTCACAGTGTAGAGTGCATCTTGTACCTTTTTATGCACTCTTATCAATGAATGTGGGATACTATCAAATGCTTTTTTGTAGTCTGTCCATGCCATGCTTAGATTCTTCCCCTTTTTACAGTTCTGCACTATAACTTTAACAACAAATGATCCTTTGTTCCATATGACTTTCTTTTATTGCCCTTTTGTTCTACTGCCATAATTGAGTTTTCTTCTAAATGATTATAAACTCTGTTGGCGTCAATTTCCTTATATAGTTTATACATCGTCGGAAGACAAGTTATTGGTCTAATTTTTAGGGTAGCTTGCAAGTTTGCTCTTAAGTAGGAGCATTGTTTTTTTCTTGTTAACCAGGTTGGTGTCTGTTCAGTGTGTGCATATTATAAGTAGTTCTTACTCATGGATAAATCTTCGTGCAAAGATGTTAATACTTTTAACCAAAAGTTAGTTACTACATCTGGGCCTATGGTTTTCCAGTTAGAGGCTTTTCTTAACTTTGTTTCAATCTCTCTGGCTGTTATTTCATCCCATTTCATATCCTCTACCTTTAAACTTTTTTTTTTTTTTTACTTCTATCCACTTAGCATTTTTATGTTCCACATGATCTTCATAGATACTTCTCCAAAAATGTATCTACTTTCTCTCTTTTTGGCGGTCTTACAATTCCTTTTACCTTATTTCCCAATTCTCTATAAATTTTTTTTGGATCATCAATAAATTGCTTATTTTGTACTTTTCCTTTATATTTATCTTCGTATCTTCCAAGTCTTTCCGCTTTTGCTGAAATTTTTGTTTATTTGCAATAATGCATGATAGATCCTGGACTGTTCTGATACTGAGCATTGTTTTTATCACATTTGTATGTCTTAGTATTTTTGTTGATGTATTCCCTCTTCTATAATCTTCTAACAGTGACCCTTCTTGTCTTAGCTGCTTTATAGTTTTCTCTATTCAATATTTCCATGACGGTATTTGCTTTCGCCCCTTTCTTTCCCTCGCTACCCTGTGATCTTGAGGTAGAACTTTAGCAGTTATTAATTTAGCAGCAAGTTTATTTCTGTTATGTCGCATGGATCTCTGTGGACAGTCTTAATTACTGCATTCATTTGTTTTATCAGACTTCTTACTTTTGGGGTTTTATTGACTTTCTGCAGTCTGTTTCTTTCATTGATCTTGATATGTGTCCATGTCTATTAAATCAAGCAACTTTTCTGTTGGCTCACTTTCTTCCAGAATGAGGCTACATCCCCTATTTTCAGTTTCCTGCAGACATTTTATAGAGTTCCAGAGCATCTTCCTGCTGCACATTCTCTTCAATTTCATCCGGTGTCATCCCTTGCTCTTTCATATGGGAAGTCACTGGCCTATCACTCCACAGCATGACTGTGTCAGAGTTACCACAGATGTTCTTCGTGTTTCACTGTTGCAGTCATTACTTTTGGGTTATGTGCTTGCAGAAGCCCCCAGTCGGCCTGATTAACAAAGTCTTGGGTCCTGCGTCGTTTGCTGACCCTTCTTCCATGACGTCAGGTCGTCAGGGGTATAAAACATGCAGCGATGCCATTACATCAGTCTTTCTTGCCGTGCAGTGCCCGAAGCAGAAGCAGTTTGCAAGTGCCGGTCGGCCGAGTCCTGAAATTTTCCTTTTCAAGTTTCAGAACCGAAGTCTTAAACTGAAGCTAAGTACCCCGTTGGGGAAACTTTTTCTTGCTCCTTACCGATGTCAGTAAAAGTTAATAATTGAATTACTTCTGGAAAGCAAATACCTCACAAAGATTTTAATTCATACTGTATTCCTTGCCTAGGCCCTGACCACGACGTACCTTGCTGTCGGTTTTGTGCTTTATTTAATCAGCTCACTATCCGTCGGTATATTTTCGCTTCTAAATATTTCTGTTCTTGGTTTAATTATCCATAAATGTTGTCGGTTAGCCATCCGACTACCACGATTCCGAAAAAACACAAAGATAGACAAACAGGCTGCCGAGGTCCAAAGCTGCCGACGATGCTTCTCCTAAGCCAGTCGCCGGTTCGGCAGTACTCAGGCACTTTCAGTGCCCCTGATACCCGCTACTTCTGACTCGCAGACCTCTACTGAGACCCATTCGGAGTCCAGTATGCTGAGAGATGCTTCAGCTGTGGAACCTGCGGATGTCTCTACCTTGGATGGGTCCGGAGCCGCTGTGCAGGCACCATCTTCTGAGGGTGTATTCAGGCCTACGGACTTGCATATTAAACCGACTCCTTCATTTAGGCCGAAATCTCAAACCATGCCTAAGAAACTGACGCCCAGGCCGCATGCTCAGGCCTCTATGCCTAAAAAACAAATAAGAATGGCTGAAGATCTTATAACTCTAATCAGGGGAAGCCAACCTCCCCCTTCTAAGAGACCTAGGACTGAAGTTGTTAATGAATCTTTTGAACAGGATTCTGATTTTTCTGATTCTTCTGATGAGATCTGTATTTGCCCTTATCTACTTATGAGAATTCTGATGCAGAGGACTCTATTCCCTCTGCTTCCCCTCCAGAGGATTTTTCTTTTGGTGAGACCTTACATACTTTAAAGGAACATTTCCACTGGGAAAGCCAGGATTTTTCTGATTCAAAAAAGAGGCTTGTGGATTTCTTACTCCTGCCTCAGCATAGGCCTTTAGCTATACCTCCTGTACTAGACATTTTTGATGCCTTTTCAGAATCTAGTTTGGCCCCTTATTTTTTTGCCTGCTGCTCCCAGAAAACCTGACAGATATTACAGGGTTCCTGACTCTCGCAAGTTCCTTTTTAAAAAATCCTGTTGCGGATCCAGAGACTGTTTCACAGGGACCCAAGAGCATTAAGGCTTCTACTGCTAAAAATCCTACCCACTATGATAGAGACTCCAGGGCGCTGGATAGATGGGGTAAGAAGTTTTACTGTTCTGCAACCTTGGCCATTAGGGCTTTTAACTGCCAGTTTCATATGTTATAGTATCAGCAACATGTTATTGGATTGCTTAAACCGAAAATGATAATTCCTGACTGCTGAAAATAAAGAATTACAGGATTTAATGCATTTGGCTGAACAGGTTGGAAAACATACTTTGCAATGTGGATTTGATTCATTAGAGGCCTCTTGCAGGGCTGCTGTTACTTGTTCTGTTCTCAGAAGGCATGCTTGGCTTAAGGAGCAAGGTTTGTCTGATCATGTTAAAGCTAAATTGTTGGATGCTCCTTAAATCAGGACTGCCTGTTTGGCAGCAAGGCTGAGGAAGTTCTTAAAAAGATGGAAGATAAAGCTAAATCTATGTATACTGTTAAAAATTTCTTAAAAGTTCAGCCTCCTAGATTTAGTAGGCACTGACCCTCTAAAAATTGGTCCTTTCCAGCCCCTTCCAGGTCTTCTCAAGCCAAACCCAGACATAGCAGAAACCCCAGGTTTCAGTCAAAAGGGAGACACAGGACTAGGCAGTGGGGGGTTTCTGCACCCAAACCTGAGAGTAGTAAGACTTCCCCTATGGAAAACTGTCTCAATGACTTGCTTTTAAAACTTCCAAGGACTTCCCAACTGAATGCTCCTTTAGGCGGAAAGATTGGTCTGCAGGCCAAAAACTGGGAACTCATTACCCAGGATAAATGGGTTTTAAATATAGTGTCTCAGGGATACAGATTTCATTTCCACACGTTACCAACACCAAGCGGGTGGCCAGATCTACCCCCAAGTCAGTGGGCAGAGGCCCAAAATCAGGTACACTCTCTCTCAAACATGAGGAGTATTCAGTTGGTACCAGAAGAGGAAAAATGACAAGGGTTTCTATTCAAGACTTTTTCTGGTACCCAGAAAAGACAATTCATGACGTCCTATCCTGGACCTTTCTATTCTAAACACCTTTCTGGTGATTACAAAATTCAAAATGCTGACTCTTCACCAGCTGCTTCCTGTGCTAGGCAAGGATGCATGGTTGGCAACACTAGATTTAAAAGAAGTATACCTACACATCCCTATCAGGGAGTCTTGCAGAAGATACCTACGCTTCAAAGCAGGCTACACGCACGGTCAGATGTTCATCGTGCATACAGCTGCAGTCATAACAGATGGGGTTATCCTGCCGTCAGGCGGGTCCTCGGTCGGCCGAATTCCAAAGTCTAGGTCCGGCGTTGGTTGTCATCGCTTCTTCCCTGACGTCAGTGCGGCAGGGGTATAAAAGAACCAGCCGACGCTATTTTCTTCAGTCTTTCTTGCCATGCGGTGCCCGAAGCAGAAGCAGTTCGCAAGTGCCGTTCGGCCAGCTCCTGAGATTTACGAAAATATTTCAGCCGAAGTCTTCTTGAAAGCTAAGTACCCCGTTGGGGAAACTTATCTTGCCTCAGACCAATGTCAGACAAAGTTAATTGCATTTCATGTGGGAAGCAAATTCCGCATAAGGATTTCCATTCCTTCTGTATTCCTTGCTTAGGCCCAGACCACGACGTCTCGGCCTGCTGTTTTTGTGCTAGATTCAACAAACGCACTATTAAGCGCCGGGCGGAGTTCGCCCAACACTATTTTGGTAAAAACTTTAATTACATTATGTCGTCGGATACTCCGACTCCAGTTTTGAGTAAAAGACACAAAGATAAGGACCGACATACGAGGTCAGCGACTTCTACCGACACCACGCTAAAGCCGGCTACCGGTGCTCCGGTTCTCAGCGAGGCGCCTACGCAGCCCCTGAGTACCGATGGCGCTTCTTTAGCGGTGTCTTCTGTGCCCGAGGTCGCAGGCTCCTCGGCCCCCACTCCGACTACAGATGCAGACGCCACTCTTGGCGGGGAAACTCAGAGTTTAGACAGGCCTGCCACCTCTCAAGGTGTCTTCAGGCCTTCCTCATTTTCCATTAAGGCTTTCACAAAATCTAAAGCAGCCATGAAAACTAAAAGACAAGCTCCACAGAGCCCCTCTCAAGGCCCCATGCCTAAAAAACAGATGCTCAAAATGGCTGAGGATTTGATTACTCTTATCAGGGGTTCTCAACCCCCATCGGACAAAAGGCCCAGATTGGAGGAAGACTACCCTTCCTCAGACCAAGCCTGTATTACCTCAGAACATTCTGAGGACCAGGAATATTCATATTCCCCTTTTGAAGACTCTGATGCTGAGGAGTCCATTCCCTCGGTCTCTCCCCGCCGAGGACTATTCTTTTGGGGAAACCTTACATACCTTGAGGGAACACTTTCACTGGGAAGGCCAAGATTACTCAGATTCCAAGAAAAGGCTCAGGGATTTTCTCTTGCTTCCTCAGCACAGGCCTCTGGCTATCCCTCCTGCCTTGGATATATTAGATGATGTGTACACAGAAGCCAGCCTCAACCCAGATTCTTTACCTCCAGCTCCTGTTAAACCTGACAGGTATTACCGGGTTCCTGATTCACACCAGTTCCTATACAAAAGCCATGCTGCTGACCCAGAAACTATTTCACAGGGTCCCAAGGGAATTAAGGCCTCTACTGCCAAAAACCCATTACCTTCAGAGAGAGATTCCAGAGCTTTAGAAAGGTGGGGAAAAAGGTATACACCTCGGCCACTTTAACCATGAGGGCATTAAACTGTCAGTTCCATATGTTAAAGTATCAACAGTTTTTGTTATCTCAGTTGAAAAGCAAAATGACACAACCTGAACAACCAGATTTAAAGGAGTTGCAGGATTTGTTGCATAGTGCAGAGCAATGCTTTAGAGGCCTCATGTAGAGCTGCTGTTACAGGGTCTGTCATACGTAGACATGCTTGGCTCAAAGAGCAAACCTTACCAGATCATGTCAAAGCTAAATTACTAGATGCACCTCTTCAAAAAGATGTATTGTTTGGTGTTAAAGCTGAGGAGGTACTAAAGAAAATGGAGGAAAAGGCAAGATCAATGCAAACAGTGAAAGATTTCCTACAGGTACAACCTCCACGTTTCAGCAGAAACTGGCCTTCAAAAAATTGGTCCTTTCCAGCCACGGACAGACCTCAAAGAGGTAGATACAGGCGCCCGAGGGGTAGAGGGCAATCTCAATGATCATTTAGAGCCAGACAATGGCAAGCACCTACACCAAGAGGTGGAGAAGATAGATCACAGTCATTCAGAAAGCAGACACAATGACTTTCCCCTTTGCATGCCAAGCAGAGCTTTAATGGCAGCACCTTTAGGCGGAAAACTGGCATTATTTCAAAAAAATTGGCATATTGTCACAAAAGACAAATTGTTCCTTGACATTATAGACAGAGGTTACAGATTCCACTTTCACACCCTTCCAAAAATGAGAGGCATGCCAAACCTGCCACAAAATCAAAGGGAAGAGGCACAAAAACAAATTTCAGCTCTCATGGACATGAAAGCTATTCAAGAGGTACCTGCAAAAGAACAGGGTCAAGGTTTTTATTCCAGACTATTCCTGGTACCAAGGAAGGACAAAGATTGGAGACCTATTTTGGACCTATCCATCCTAAACACATATTTACTCGTACCAAAATTCAAGATGCTCACATTACAGCAGCTTCTTCCCATGCTGGGCAAGGAGTCTTGGCTGGTAACATTGGACCTCGAGGAGGCATACCTGCATGTCCCTATCAGACAAGATTGCAGAAGATACCTCAGATTTCTTGCAGGTTCAACCCATTATCAATTCTCTGCATTGCCCTTTGGCTTATCTACTGCACCCAGACTATTCACGAAATGCCTGGCATCAGTAATTGCCTTCTGCAGACTTCAAGGGATACAAATATACCCATATCTGGACGACTGCCTGATCCAAGCTGACAGCAAGCACATACTAACACCTGGCGTTTGTAATAAAATTGTTGAACTTTCTGGGATACACAGTCAACAAAAAGAAATCAAAACTAATACCCTCTCAAGCAATAATTTTCCTGGGTGCCAGCTTGAATACAAACACCCAGATGGCCTACCTCACGCCAGAGAAGCAAGGGCAACTATCTCAATACTTCAGAAAAATGGCAACCTTCACCAGGCTGACTGCAAGGAAAGTCCTGCAGACTCTGGGATTCATGGCATCTTGCATCCTGCTGATCCCATGTGCAAAGCTGCATATGAGGAAACTTCAATGGTACCTAAAAAACTTATGGTCTCAACACAGCCACAGTTTGGAAACAATTATACCACTCATTCCATGTCTTCAAAAGGAATTTCTGTGGTGGGCTCAAGTATGCCTAAGAAACATAGGTCTCCCATTCTGCATGCCTCAAGCAAATCAAATCATCACAACAGACGCCTTGGACTACGCCTGGGGGGTGCACATGACAGATCAGTGCATTCAGGGCAAATGGTCCCAAAAAGAGAAGCACCTACACATCAATCAAAAGGAAATGCTAGCAGTACAAAATGCTATTATGGCCTTCAAAGACCTACAGCATCAAGGCCAGCTATTGATAAGGACAGACAACACCACAGTGATGTGGTACATAAACAGGGAGGAACTCATTCATACCCCCTGTGCAGACTAGCCATGTCCCTTTGGAACACGGCTGTGGAATTGCAAATCCAACTTCAAGCACAATTCCTGCCAGGGAAGGAAAACACGCTGGCAGACAACCTAAGCAGAAGTATGACAGATCCACATGAATGGAAGTTGCATCCTCAAGTTTTCGCAAAGATAATTCTGGCATGGGGACGGCCAGACATAGATCTCTTTGCTACCCACAAAAATTACCAGCTGAAAAAATTTTGCTCAAGGACCTATCATCCACAGGCCTGGAAAGTGGACGCACTTTCTTTCAATTGGACAACATTGACAGTCTATGCCTTTCCACCTCTTCCTCTGCTGCCCAAAGTTCTATTAAAAGCCAGAGCAGAGAGGCCAAAGATGATTCTCATTGCTCCAGACTGGCCAAGACAACACTGGTATCCACTCCTGAAGAGCCTGACGCATTCCCCACCATGGATCCTGCCTCTAGTGCCTCTTCTGTTGACCCAGCACAACTTCAAAACTCTTCACAGTCAACTGAAAACCCTCAATCTAGCCGCATGGAGGATTCCTTGATTTCCCAACAGACCCTCCTCTCCAAGGAGATGCAGGATGTCATCTTGGAGGCCAGAAGACCTTCTACTAGAAAAGCCTACTCCGCCAAATGGAAACAGTTTTGTGCCTGGAATCAGAAAAAGGGCCATAATCCTTGGGTACTAAATTTACCTCAAATATTACAGTACCTAGCTGAGATGTTAAACAGTGGACTTTCCTTCTCCATCAAGATCCATGCTTCAGCCTTTTCTGCACAATACAACACTGATCCTCCTTTATTCTCTCATCCTCTCTTAAGACAGTTCCTCAGAGGGGCTAATAATATAAAACCCCCAAGGAAACCACCAGTACCTGCTTGGGACCTCAACTTCATTTTAGAAAAACTGACCTGCCTCCATTTGAGCCAGCTGCTTCAACAGAACTGCGATATTTGTCATGGAAACAGCCTTCCTTCTGGCTATCACCTCAGCACGCAGGGTTTCGGAACTACAGGCCCTCATGGCTGTGCAACCTTTCATCATTTTCCATCAGGACAGAGTTTCCTTATGAACCAACCCTTCCTTTATGCCAAAGGTAGTATCCAGCGTAGCCTTGAATCAGACTATCCACTTAACTACCTTTTATCCTAACCCACAAAACAAAGGTGAAAGACTACTACATTCCTTGGACATTCACAGACAACTTCGTTGTTATTTGGACAGGACAAAGCTATTCAGAAAATCAGAGCAACTCTTTGTGTCCTATGCTACAGGTGCTCAAGGAAAGGCTATTTCCAAACAGACAATCTCAAAATGGATAGCCCACTGCATACGCTTTTGTTACTCATTTCATGGAAAAACTGTACCTACAAGCATCAGATCTCACTCCACAAGGGCCACAGCTACCTCTGCAGCTTTCCTCAGGGGGGTTCCTACCAAGGATATTTTGGAAGCAGCCACTTAGAGTTCTGTGCATACTTTCTCCAAGCACCATCACCTACCACTTTACTCTAAATCTAGAGCGGGCTTTGCCACAGCAGTCTTGCAGGGCATCCTTGCTCCTCCTAGTTCCACTTAGTGCCTGCCACCCCTTTTTAGCTTTGGGATTCTACCCATCTGTTATGACTGCAGCTGTATGCACGATAAACATAGTACAGTTTTGTACCTACCATAAATGTAGATGTTCGAGTGTTAATACAGCTGCAGTCCAGGTTTCCCTCCCTCCATCCCCTCTTGGGACAGGCCTTATGACAAACACCTTCTCATACAACCTGATTGGGGTATTCTTTTATGGTGTATTTGCTTGCAAACTACTGTTTTTTGATTATATTACATTGCATTATTACATAAGTTTATGTTTTGCCTTCCTTCTGGGGGCACCTGACATCTGGGGCAAGAAAAACTGAAGAAAATGGCGTCGGCTGGTTCTTTTATACCCCTGCCGCACTGACGTCAGGGAAGAAGCGACGACAACCGACGTCGGACCTAGACTTTGGAATTCGGCCGACCGAGGACCCGCCTGACGGCAGGATAACCCCATCTGTTATGACTGCAGCTGTATTAGCACTCGAACATCTACATTTATGGTAGGTACAAAACTGTACTTTCTCTGCACTGCCCTTTGGCTTATCTACTGCACCCAGAGTATTCACAAAGTGCCTAGCTCCAGTCATTGCATTTTGCAGGCAAAGAAATATTCAAATATACCCATACCTGGACGATTGTCTAATTCAAGCAGAAAGCAAGGACATTCTTTGGAATCATCTGGCCTTTGTTCAAAGGGTGCTGACTTGTCTAGGGTTCACTGTAAACGAAAAGAAATCCCACCTAGTATCCTGTCAACAAATTATATTCCTGGGAGCAAGCTTGAATACAGCTTCCCAGATGGCTTTCATCACGCCAGAGAAATGGATTCATTTGACAACTTACTTCAAATAAGTGGCCACAAACATCCAGCTATCTGCAAGGCAAATACTGCAAGCCTTGGGGTTCATGGCTTCCTGCATTCTTCTAATTCCATATGCAAGGCTGCATATGAGGAAACTAAAATGGTATCTCAAAAGCCTATGGTGTCAACATTCACAGGATCTAGAAGCAAGGATTCCTATCATACCTTGCTTATGCCTAGAGTTCCTTTGGTGGGCAAAGGTCTGCCAGCAAAACAGGGGACTACCATTCACATTACCCTCTGCCGCCCAAATCTTAACAGACACATCAGACAATGCATGGGTGGCTCACCTGGCAGGGAAGTGCATTCAGGGCAAATGGAACCCAAGTCAAATGCACCTGCACATAAATCAAAAAGAAATGTTAGCTGTACAGAATGCTCTGACAGCCTTCAAGAACCACATTCTTCCAGGACAACTGATGGTAAAGACTGACAAACACCACTGTCATGTGGTACATAAACAAGCAGGGGGGTGCACATTCTTACCCCCTCTGCAGATAGCCATGGTATTGTGGAACACAGCCATGAGCTAACAAGTAAATCTGCAAGCTCAATTCCTGCCAGGAAAACGAAGTACACTGGCAGAAGGACAAAGCAGAAACCTCATGGACCCACACTAGTGGAAACTGGAACCAAGGATTTTCAACATGTTGACAAGCAAATGGGGGAGTCCAGATATAGACCTGTTTGCCTCCCCCCCCCCCCCCCCCCAGAACCATCAACTGGACAAATTTTGCGCAAGGATTCCCCACAAGCTAACTTGTAAAGTGGATGCTCTATCCTTCAGCTGGAAAAATGTCAGTTTATGCCTTTCCTTCTCTGCCGCTCCTCTCCAAGGTACTACTAAAGATCAAACAGGACAAGCCAAGGACAATTTTAATTGCACCAGACTGGCCTTGCCAACACTGGTACCCACTCTTGCGCAGTGCGTCACGCTTGGCTCCATGGCACCTGCCTCGGACTCCTTCCCTGTTGTCTCAGCAGGAGAACCAGATTCTGCACCCTCAGCTGCAAACCCTGAACCTAGCAGCCTGGCTAATTACCTAATCTCTCCTTTACCATCCCCTCAGTAAGTCAGTGAAGGATATTTTAGAGACAAGGAGGCCTAGTACTAGAAAATATTATGCTGCAAAATGGAAAAAATTCTGTGCCTGGAACCAGTCTCAAGGAATGAACGCAGCAGTGCCCAATTTACCTCAGATTCTACAATACTTGACTGAGATGCTTCATAAAGGCTTGTCTTTTTCCTCCAAAATTCATGCTTCAGCCATTTCAGCTCATTATAGCACAGAGCTTCCCCTCTTCTCTCACCCACTGCTCAAGCAGTTCCTCAGAGGGTCAAAAATTTAAGGCCACCCAGGAGAGCTCCAACTCCAGCCTGGGATCTTAACTGTGTCTTGGAGAAACTCACTCTTCCTCCTTTCACGTCAGCTGCTACTGCAGATTTAACATTTCTTTCCTGGAAAACAGCTTCTGCAAGAATGGTATCTGAATTACAGGCCCTTATGGCAGTGGAACCTTTCATCATCTTTCATGCGGACACGTTGTCCCTCAGAACCAATCCCTCTTTCATGACCAAGGTGGTATCCAATGTGACTCTTAATCAGTCCATTCATTTGCCTACTTTCTTTCCTAACCCACAGAACAAAAGAACAAATACTGCACTCTTTAGATGTGCACAGACAGCTTAGATTCTACTTGGACAGGACTAAACCTCAAAGGAAACCTGAGCAACTGCTGGTGGCATTTGCTGCAGAGACAGATGGGAAAGCTATTTCAAAACAAACTATTTCGAAATGGATAGGCCACTGCATTCATTTCTGCTATAAGCACCATGGAAAAACCCATCCCACAGGGCTTCAGACCCCATTCAACCAGGGTTGCATCTACCTCTGCAGCCTTTCTCAGGGGTGTCCCTACTAGGGGCATCCTAGAAGCTGCTACCTGGAGTTCTGTACATACTTTCAGCAAGTATTACGATTTGCCAATTTTCTCTAAATCCAGAGCTGGTTTTGCCACTGCAGTCTTGCAGGGCCTTATAGCTGGTCCTAATTCTATTTAAATTCCTCCTCCCAACCTTAGCTTTGAGAATCTACCCAAATGTAATGACTGCAACAGTGAAACACGAAGAACACAGTACAGCTGTGTACACTTACCATAAATGGAGATGTTCGAGTGTATTCACTGTTGCAGTCCTGGTTACCCTCCCTCCAGCCTCCTTTCTTTTGGCTATACCTCTAGTCTCACTTACTATGCTCTAAAAGCTTTTTGGTGTATTTGCATTTTTGTTGGAAGTATATCCTTGTATCTATAGATTTGATTGCTTCCCAATGGGGGGGCACCTGACATCTGGGGCAAGAAAAACTGATGTAATGGCATCGGCTGCATGTTTTATACTGCTGACTACCTGACGTCATGGTAGAAGGGACAGCAACCGACGCAGGACCCAAGACTTTGTTAATCAGGCCGACTGAGGGATACTGCAAGCAGATAACCCAAATGTAATGACTGCAACAGTGAATACACTCTAACATCTACATTTATGCTAAGTGTACACAACTGTGCTTTCTTTGTTCCTTCCCTTGCTGTACAATTCCAACTGCACGTTTGTACTGGTTTCCTATGGAAGGCCCAAAGTATCTTCATATGGCAACTGACCATTAGGGTTGCCACCTTTCGTCTTGGCTAAAAGCAGATCTTTCAAAGCTTTTCGAAGGTCTCTCAGCAGACTTGGACAATCTAGATGTTTTTGTTCTGAGACGACCAAGCTTAGAAAATTCACATTTGGGCATGAATAATCCTGACAGTTTATGTGAAGAATTATTTCAAAAATTTACAAAAGGTATGAGACTTCTGTCAAATATTTGGCACTTGAAGCTTTTCAAGGCATGTAAACTTAAGGATATTACTCCACAGGGCTTAAGGGTTCGCATCCAACCCTTGGTCAGTCAGGTAGATGAAAAATTATCCCAAGATTGGGTCCAAGCCCAACATAAAGCATCCATGACATTTGTTTATGTTCTTATCTCTTGTTATGAAAGAACAATAGACCAGTGTAATGTAGAGGTTACAAACAACTGTGGTGAAGTAAGAATTTATGAAGGTGAACCTTTTTTAAGAAACATCTGAACATTTTGGCCAAAGATCTATCATCCCTGGAGCAGCAATTGATAAAAAAGAAAACACAAAAATTCAAAGGAGACACATTAGGTTATGATAGAGGGAAACTTTGGCACATATAAAAGTGTCAGATTTCAAGATTCAGGACACAAACACATTATGAAAAAAGAAGCAACCCAGATCCATTTTAAGGAACAGGAGTACCACCCATGGGGGGACTTCAGGAGATGACGCTTCTGTAACTGATACAGAATCCATCTTTACCCAGGTATCTCCAGCTGCCAAGAGAAGACCTAATAGTGACCCTTTAGGGTCAAGAGACATGGGGAGGTAGAAAGCACCGAAGAAATACACACTGTCCCAACAACTTTTGGACAAGATTCTATCACATTAAACAGTAACAATGTACATAACATTTCTTCTCAGACACTTTCGGATGTGGAAATAAAACTGCTCAGTAAAGGTTTAAATTTTGTCCCAGCGTTTTTTTTTTTTGTTTCTGAACCTGCTTTAGTAAATGATATAAAAGAAATCTGTAGAACTTTTAATCTGAAATTGTTCTTTTCAGGCACAAATTCAACTCCGATCTAGTGGGTTTCATTTACTTAAATCTAGCTTTATGCCTCCCATGGATAAACATGTTTCAATATTTAAAGAATTTATCTTGAAGAAACTACACTTTAATCACAAATGTACGCAATAACATCAGTCACAATCTTACCAAACAAGAACAGAAAGGGTTACATAAACTTAGTAACATCCATGACCTAGTGATTTTACCAGCTGACAAGGGCGGGGTGGTGGTCATCATGGACTGGATCGTGTACAGTGCAGATGCTGACAAACAATTGTCTAATGCTTAATTCTACATGCTTATGCCCCTAGATCCAAAATTTAAGTTCAAGAAAGAAATTGACTTATTTTTGGAATTGGCACAGGAAGAAGGGATTATTAGTCAGAATGTTAGGCATCAGTTAACAGTTTCAGATCCCAAATCGCAGTATCTTTATCTATTACCCAAAATACACAAACACCCCACACAAACCACCAGGAAGACCAGTCGTATCAGGTACAGGATCTCTGACAGAACCACTATCTGCCTTCCTTACAGAATACTTACAACCATTATTACCCCTAGTCAGATACAGAATTAGGTACCACTCAATTTCGTAACATTATCAGTGATACTCAGTTGGATCAGGGCTGGTTTCTGTGCACATTAGACATCACTGCCTTATACACCAACATCCCACACTGGGCAGGACTAGAAGCCATTTAATTTTGGCTGGACAAAGCTGAATTATACACCCCTGGATTTAATACTCTCTCTGCTTAACTGAACATGTCCTCACAAAAAAATGTTTTTTTATTTCCATGGGAAGTGCTACTGTCAAGTTCACGGAATGGCCATGGGAAGCATTTTCTCCTATTTATGCTGATGTTTTTATGGGCTACATCGAAGAGCAATTTATTTAGGATGACAACCACAATATATTCTTGAAGAATATGGACATCTGGAGACGTTACTTGGACGATTATTGGATGGTGTGGAGGGGTGATGTGTTATATGTGCAGGAGTTTGTACAATACTTAAAGAAAATAAGTGAGGTATTCAATTCACATTGAGCTGGGATTGCAATCTGGTTACATTTTTGGATGTTCACATTTCCAGACAGGATGACGACACACTCAAGACAGAGGTTTTTAGGAAATTTCCACAATTTAATGCCCTACTTCATGCCTTCAGCCATGACCCCCACCACATCCTCCGCAATATACCCAAGTCCCAATTTTTACGTATTAAACGTATTTGCTCCATTGATAAAGCTTAAACAATTTGCAGTAATGATTTAACCCAGAGATTCATCAATAGAGGTTACTCTACAGACTTCGTACAAAGGGCTTGTACATTCGCAAAAAAACAAGACTGGAATAGCCTATTCAAATATAGGGACACATCCAAAAGCAGGGACGCACAAACTTTTCAACTTATTCGTTTGGTTACAACCTATGGACGTAATACAAATAGTTTTAGAAATGTTATAAACCATCACTGGGATATTTTGTTGTGCAATGAAAAATTATATATGCTTCCACCACATTGCTTATTTTCCTACCGAAAGGGTTGTACAGTAAACTCTTATTTTACTCACTATAAACATTCCATTCCTTCTTATAAACAAGTCGCCCCATTTGGGGACAAATTAGTCGGCAGCATTTTTTGTGGTCATTGCAGTGTCTGTGCACATGTCTCTCAAACCAAAGACTTTACCAGCAATAATTCTTCTTAAGCATGATGTTTTGGTAATTGTAGCAGTGACTGGGCGATTTACCTGGCGAAGTATTTTTGTTCTGCATTTTATGTAGGACAAACGTCTCGTCCTTTGAGATTTAGGATTAGTGAACATCTTAGTGATATTAAAAATAAGAGGCTATCCAATGCTTTGTTTAAACACACTATAACCCATAGCACTGCTAAATTTCAGTTTACCATTATGGACAAAATCCAAGGTAATGAATCATGTAAAACAGGATGACATTCCATTTTAAATGAGAAGGAATCCTGTTGGATTGTCAGGCTGGGTGCTTTGTTCAAGCCTGGCCTTAATGAACTTAATTTGGTGTCAACCAATAAGCTCAAAACTCTAATTTAGTAATGTAGTATTTAATAGTTGCACTAATCTGTGTGAATTTATGCACTGAGGAAGTTTTTATTATTGCCGAAACCAATCTGCTTGGCATTTTTGGGTTGCTACAGTAAAGAATTTCTGTTTTAAACTTCCCTGGTGCTGGACTTTCTTTTTGATTTCTCTTGGAAAACTGGAGTAAAGCCACACCCCTCACGTCACCAGTAACCCCGCCCATTCCACCCCCTCTCCCACCCACATTCCACCCATTTTGTGATGTCATGGTGATATCACCTGGTGGAGAACGCCCTCTTTTTCCGTTCCTTCTGCCTGCTTTCGGCTGATTTAGTATGCTTTTCTGTTAAAAAAAAAAAAAAAAAAGGCACAATAAATCAGCCGATTTACAAACTTCGATAGTCTGTTTCCTTTTTGAAACAGAATACCGGAGTTTATAGAGTGTTTTCTGGACTACCGGAGAATCAGTTTGGTTTCCGGATAGTCCGGGGAAAAAAACGGAGTGGTAGCAACCCTACTGAGCAGATGTTTCCCGCTCAAATAGACTCTCCTTAATTTGGATGCTCATTGCTGTATCCTGATATGATGTTAATCTGAATTAGTTTTTCTGCACTAAATCCTTCACTTTGCAGGTAATCCTTAACCTCAGTTTCTATTTCTTTAACTTCTCCATTATTAATCCTTATTTCTACTTTTTCTTATTTTTTTGTATTGTAAAATTTTCCATATCTGGATGCCTTTGCCTGTATTTCTGTCCAAATATCGTTGGTGCTGCTATTTTTATATTGATTAGGTTTGCTTTCTCCTTTGCATAAATATTGCACCATATTAAGTCTTGCCTTTTCATGTCCATATTTCTTCTTCAGATGTCTTCTTCCCCTCCTGTTTCTCCTTATGTTGGCGACTCTTTGCATCATGCTGTGATATAACTTGTGCACAGAATCCTTCACTTTGCAAGTATTCTGTAGCTTCATCTTTTTTTTTTTACACTTCTGCGTTACTAATCTTCTGTTCTGCATTCCCTCTTTCTGATTTTTTTTATTGTGAAATTTTCCATATCTGAATGCCTTTCCTGTATTTTTCTCCAAATATCTTTGAAGCTTCCTTTTTGTGTTGACTAATTTAGCTTTCTGTTTCGAATAAATATTGCACCATATCAGATCTCTTTCTTTCCCATGTCCATTTTTTTTTGTATACCTTTCAAAAGTCTCTAGATTTTGTTCTTTTTATTTTGCACTTCAGTCGCTTCTTTTTCCAAATGGCTTAAGATTTCTTAGTCTATATAATGTTTTTCATAAATATTTTGTATTAATGAACACAGTTTTTTTATTTGAATTTTCTGACAGTTTTTCTTGTGGAAGTATTTGTCTTTCCTCTAATTTCTCTCAATCTTTTTGTACATCTTTCTGGAATTTCTGGGCTTCTTGCATATTAGTAACAATACGTAATTTTTTCTAAACCTCAATAATTCAATCTATCATCATGGCTCTTTTTTTTTCGCCCATCAATTTTGTGATTTTTGTGGCCTATTTCTTCCTTTTTCAAGGGGGGGCATCCTTTCCATGGACCTGTCCCTTGCCCCATCGAAGGAATGTTTCCATGTCTTGAGGATTCTACACTGTCATTTATTTGGTCCTCACACTAGTGCGTCTACCAGGAACAGGCACTTTTTTTATCCTGGGTCTTGGGCACCCAGGTATCTTTTTTTTTTATTTTTATTAATTTACTTCTTTCCACGATGTGTGCTATATGAAATGGTCTTTCAGTATCGTCTTGATGAGATTTTGTGAAAAAACAGTTCCACCTTGTGAAGGTACTCACCAGGACTTGAGGATGAATTCAGTTCCACCACTACTACTACTGTGCTTGCTGACTTAGCTCTCCATTCAGACCCCCCTCCTATGAAGGACAGACAGCTTCAGTTCGGAACATTTTCAGATGGTTGTTTCATGCTGGTGGCTTATTATACTCACTATAATAAGCCACTTCCAGGCAGGATTATTGCACATTACACAAGGGCTTTGGCTTTCTGAAAAGCGGTTGAATCTAGAAGCATTCTAAAGGCAACAGCATCGTGCACACTTTTTACAAGCACTAGATTCCTTCTTCAGCTACAGAATAGGCTTTGCTAGAACCATTCCCCAGGAATTTCTAGAGTCTGTGTTTATTGATCTCCACGCTTTGTCCTTTTTTTTTTTTATGCTATGATAATCTTACCCATGTAGCTTTTGCTATATGACAGTAAATTGTTTTAGCACAGTACAGCTGTGTAAGGGAAACTCAGCACAATAGTAGGTACTCTGATAGTTTTTTGTTGCAGTATTCTCCCCTCCCTCTCCCTTTTCTTGTATTTTTTATTTATTTATTTTTTTTTGGTGTTGACAACATGTGGATTTGCCCACCCTTTTTAATATACAGGTAATATTTGGTGCGTTACGTAGCATTGTTGTTTAGGGCTTGTTGCCTCTCTCCTGTTCAAAAGTGCTCTATCTTGTGCTCTAACTGCCCTTCTTATGGAGCTCTGCGCAGACTCCTTCCAGTTGAGTGTGGAAGGTACTCTTAGCTTTTGGAAGGTGTCCATCCAGTTGCAGTGGGTTTGTGACCCATATAGCTTAGGCCGTTGTAGTCTGTATCTAAAACTTGCTGATGTTTGACAGCGATTTGCAGAGACTTTCCTTTTCATTTATATTGATAGTGTAGCAAGATCATTCCTTTCCAACTATGTTGATACAGTGTAGCAAGATCCTCCAGGCTTTTCCTATCAGCTGTGAGTAGGAAAATGTAAATTTGCTCATTTGCCTTTGTGTACTCTTGGACCCCTTTTCTGTATTAGTAGAACTTTTATTCCACACTGCTGCTCCCCTTAGACCAACCATTGATGTTTCTTTGCCTTTGTTTTGTAAATCCCTCTGGGGGGTACCTGTTTTTATTGTACTCCTTGTTCTTAAGCATGCCTACCTAATTACATTTAAATAAAGTGTGTTTGTGCACTCTTGTATTCTGTTTGTTTTAAGGATTTCCTTTTTATGGTCAGCACAGCCCTCCCTTTCCCAAAGTGTTGCAGGACAAGCACCCAGCGTGCTTTGTTTTTGTGAAGAACTGCTGTCTGTCTGCTAGGCTGCAGCATCACATGCACTTTGGAGTAGACAAGTTAGACTGAAGCTTCATTTGTGATAAATCTTGGCTTTTTCAGATGTTACCCAAAGGTGAAAGTTCCCCATTCCTCTTCAGAACTGTTTGTATCTGTGATCTATGCAAACTACCGTAAGTCTCCCAAACGTAAATATCACAGGATTGTGAAAACTGACAAGTCTATCTTTTTGTCTTTCCAAGTCCTAAATCAAAAAGAAAATGGATATTTTATCAAAGGCTATCATGCAGATAGTTGAAAGCAAGAGGGTTTCAAGACTAAGTTGCAAAGTTTAACATTTTTGGTTGGCCGTGTTCTAACTTATAAGTGCTGTATGACAGTTTTAGACCTTTTCTTTGCCTGTGTCCATTTTTGACTAAAACAAGTTTATTGCTGTACTTCAGGCCTCGTGGCACGACTACTGCTTCTGTAAGTACATTCCCTTCATGCGAGTCATAATGCAGATGTTAGTGTTTCACTGTTGCAGTCATTACACTTAGGTTATCCTGCTGGCAGGCTAACCACAGTCGGCCTGAATTCCAAAGTCCTGGTCCGGTGTCTGTTGCTGTCACCTCTTCCCTGACATCAGTGCGCCAGGGGTATAAAAGATGCAGCCGATGCCATTTTCTTCAGTCTTTCTTGCCGCGTGGTGCCCGAAGCAAAAGCAGTTTGCAAGTGCCGGTCAGCCGACTCCTGAGATTTTTCGAAATTGAATTTCAGATCCGAAGTCTTCAACAGAGCTAAGTACTCCATTGGGGAAACTTTTTTCTTGCTCCAGACCGATTTCAGTAAAAGTTAACAATTGTATTTCTTGTGGGAAGCAAATACCTCATAAGGATTTTCATTCTTACTGTATTCATTGCCTAGGCCCTGACTACAATGTTGCTAGTTGTCGGTTTTATGCTAGATTTAACCAACGCACTATTAAGTGTCGGTACGATTTTGCATTTTATTACTTTGGCCGAAGGTTTAACTATATAATGCCATCGGAACAGCCGACGACCGGAGTTCATAAAAAGCGCAAGGAAAAAGAAAAGGACAGGCATCCGAGGTACAAAACTGAAGACGAAGCCTCCTCTAGGCCATTCGCCGGTTCTCAGTGAGGCGCATTCGCAGCCCCTGACACCCGCTACCTCAGAGCCACAGGCCGCCTCCGACTCCCAAGTGGAGACAACTAGGCCTCTGGAAACTCATGGTATTGGGCCTATGGAAACTAATCCTTCAGATGAGTCCGGAGCCGCTGAGTAGGCATCGGCTTCTGAGGGTGTTTTCATATCTACACAACTTTCTGTCAAGTCAACCTCAGCATCCAAGACAAAGTCTAAAATACCTTTAAAGACAAAGAAACAAGTACAGCATTCTCCTGGACAGTCATCCATGCCTAAGAAACAGATGCTTAAAATGGCCAAAGAGCTAATTACTTTGATCAGGGGTTCCCAACCCCCTCCTGATAAAAGGCTTAGGTAAGACACTGACTATGATTCCTCTGATCAGGTTTCCATTTCATCTGATTCCTCTTCAGAACAGGGATACTCTCTTCCTCCCTATGAGGACTCTGATGCTGAAGAATCTATCCCTTCAGCCTCCCCTCCTGAGGGACTATTCTTTTGGGGAAACCCTCAACACCATGAGAGAGCATTTCCACTGGGAGAGCCAAGATTATTCAGAATCCAAGAAAAGGCTCAGAGTTTTTCTTTTATTGCCTCAACACAGACCTCTTGCTGTTCCACCTGTACTTGACATTGTAGATGAAGGTTTTTCAGAGTCCAGTCTGTCTCCTGATTCTTTACCCCCCTGCACCAGTTAAGCCAGATAGGTACTACAGGGTTCCAGATTCACATGCATTTCTTTATAAAAACCCTGCTGCTGACCCAGAAACTATATCTCAGGGTCCCAAAGGGGTCAAGGTTTCCACTGCAAAAAACCCTGTTCCCTCTGATAGGGATTCTAGAGCACTGGACAGATGGGAGAAAAAAGTTTACACCTCTGCTACTTTAACTGTAAGGGCTTTAAATTGCCAGTTTCATATGCTTAAATATCAGCAATACCTAATGTCTCTGCTTAAACAAAAAATGACGACAAACTCTGAATGTCCTGAAAACAAGGAAATGCAGGATTTATTGCATGCAGCTGAACAAGTGGGTAAGCATACTTTGCAATGTGGTTTTGATTCACTAGAGGCCTCTTGCAGGGCCGCAGTTACAGGATCTTTCATTCGAAGGCATGCTTGCTTAAAGGAACAGACTCTGCCTGATCATGTTAAAGCAAAATTATTGGATGCTCCATTACAGCATCATACTTTGGTGTTAAGGCAGAAGAGGTGTTAAAGAAAATGGAGGATAAAGCGAAATCTATATAGACTGTAAAGGATTTCTTACAGGTTCAACCACCCAGATTTAGTAGGAACTGGCCTTCTAAAAATTGATCCTTTCCGGTGTCAGACAGGCCACAAAGAGGCAGCTACAGACACCCTAGAGGCAGATCTCAGCCCCAAGGCTCATACAGACCTAAACAATGGGGTGCTTCTACCTCCAAAAGCAGAGAAGACAAATCACAACCATATAGGAAACCATCCCAATGACTTCCCACTGCCAATGCCAAGCACTTATCTTTTGGCAGCACTCTTAGGGGGAAAGCTAGCACTTTTCTCTCAAAATTGGCACATGACCACCCAGGACAAATGGGTACTGAATATTGTTTCTCAAGGCTACAAGTTCCACTTTCACACCCTTCCAAAAGCAAAAGGTATGCCAGACCTGCCACTCAATCAATGGGCAGAGGCACAAAAGCAAATTTCATCTCTCATGGACATGAGGGGCTGTTCAGTGAGTACCACAGCAAGAACAGGGACAAGGATTTTACTCAAGGCTTTTTTTGGTACACAGAAAGGACAAAGCATGGTGTCCAATACTGGACCGGTCTATTTTAAATACTTTTCTGGACATTCCAAAATTCAAAATGCTGACACTGCAGCAACTTCTGCCCATGCTGGGCAAGAAGGCTTGGCTCGTAACTTTGGACCTCGGAGGCATACCTGCATATCCCAATCAGACAGTCGTGCAGAAGATAACTCAGATTCATAGCTGGCTCAATGCACTACCAATTCTCTGCACTGCCCTTTGGCTTATCTACTGCGCCCAGGGTCTTCACAAAATGCCTGGCACCAGAAATTGCATTTTGCAGACAGAGGAATTCAAATATATCCCTACTTGGACGACTGCCTTATTCAAGCAGAGAGCAAGGACATTTTACTAAAGCATCTGGCGTTTGTAAAAAGAATACTAATTTCCCTAGGGTACACAGTAAACGAAAAAAAATCAAAACTAGTACCCTCTCACGAGATAATATTCCTGGGTGCAAGCTTAAATACAGCTGCCCAGAGGGCTTATCTCACGCCAGACAAACAAAGGCAACTGACTTCTTACTTCAAATGTTGGCAACAAAGACCCAGTTATCTGCAAGAAAAATTCTGCAGGCTTTGGGCTTCATGGCATCCTGCATTCTGCTAATTCCATATGCAAGACTGAATATTAGGAAGCTACAATGGTATCTACAAAGTGTTTGGACTCAACATTGCCACAGCCTGGAAACATGAATTACCCTCTTTCTCTGCCTGCAACAGGAGTTTCGATGGTGGGCACTGGCCTGTCACCACAACAAGGGACAGCCATTCACTTTACCCACAGCCAGGCAGACTCTAACAACAGATGCATCGGATTATGCCTAGGGGGGCCCACATGGCAGGAAAATGTATTCAGGGCACGTGGCCCGCAAGCCAAATGCATCTACATATCAATCAGAAAGAGATGCTAGCTGTACAGAATGCCCTGACAGCCTTCAAGGATCTATTCCATCCAGGACAACTACTGCTAAGGATGGGCAATACTACAGTCATATGGTACATAAACAAGCAAGGGGGCACACATTCCTGCCCCCTCTGCAGGCTAGCCATGACTTTGTGGAACACAGCATTGGCGTATAAAGTGCATCTGCAAGCACAATTCCTGCCAGGAAAGACAAATACTCTGGCAGACGAACTAAGCAGAAACCTCATGGACCCTCACGAGTGGAAACTAGATTCACAAGTCTTCCGTATGATAAGGAAATGGGGATGCCCAGACATAGATCTATTTGCCTCCCCTCACAACTGCCAACTACAGAGATTTTGCACAAGGACTTATCACACACAAGCATGGAAGGTGGATGCTCTATCATTCAGCTGGAAAACCCTGACCAGTATATGCCTTTCCTCCACTGCCTCTCCTCCCCAAGGTACTCCTAAAGGTGAGACAAGAGAAGCCAAAAATGATTCTTATTGCCCCAGACTGGCCACACCAGCACTGGTACCCAATCCTAAAGAGCTTGTCTCAAGGCCCAGCCTGGACTTTACCTCAAATTCCTCATCTTCTGACCTAACAAAACAATCATGTTCTGCACAGCCAACTCAAAACATTAAATCTGGCTGCATGGCGAATAATATAACCACTCAGAACACACCTCTCTCTAAAGCAGTTATGGATGTTATTTTGGAAGCCAGAAGGCCCAGCACCAGAAAATCTTACGCAGAAAAATGTAAGAGATTCTGTACTTGGAATTGGGCACAAGGAATTGACCCACTTGTTCCAAATATTGTTCAGATTTCTCAGTACCTAACTGAGATGCTGGATAAAGGCCTATCCTTCTCATCAATTAAGATCCATGCCTCTGCCATTTCAGCTCATTACAATACGAAACCACCTATTTTTTTCAAATTCACTGCTAAGGCAGTACCTCAGAGGGGCCAAAAACATAAGACCCCCAAGGAGAGCACCGATACCTACATGGGACCTCAATTTTGTCTTGGAAAAGCTCACACTGCCTCCTTTTGAGCCAGCCAATACAGCCGGGATAAAATTCTTATCCTGGAAAACAGCTCTGCACCTAGCAATAACTTCTGCAAGAAGAGTCTGAGTTACAGGCATTAATGGCAGTGGAACCTTTTATCATTTTCCATCCGGACAAGGTTTCTCTAAGGACAAACCCAACGTTTATGCCAAAGGTGGTATCCAGTCTGGCTGTTAATCAAAACCATTCATTTGCCTACCTTTTATCCAAATCCCCAGAATAAAGGGGAGAGACTAATGCATTCTTTGGACATACACAGCTACGCTTCTATTTGGACAAAACTAAAGCTTTCAGAAAGACTGAGCAGCTTTTAGTGGCATATGCTGCAGGATCACAAGGAAAGGCCATCTCAAAGCAGACGGTTTCAAAATGGATAGGACACTGCATTTGTTTCTGCTATGCACAATATGGCAAATCAGTGCCTAAGGGCATTAGGCCACATTCTACCAGGGCAGCAGCCACTTCAGCAGCCTTTCTCAGAGGAGTACCAACCAAGGAAATTTTGGAGGCTGCAACTTGGAGTTCAGTACACACGTTTACCAAGCACTACCACTTACCTCTTTACTGTAAATCCAGAGCAGGCTTTGCCACTGCAGTTCTGCATGGCCTCATAGCCACTCCTAATTCTATTTAGACCCAGCCACCCACCCTCAGCTTTGGGATTCAACCGAAGTGTAATGACTGCAACAGTGAAACACTATGAACATAGTACAGTTGTGTACCTACCATAAATGTAGATGTTTGAGTGTATTCACTGTTGCAGTCCGGGTTACCCTTCCTCCATCCCCCTTTTCCTTGCTGGGACTTATCTGTACCTCTCTATTCTATACAACCTATGTGGTGTATTTGCTTGTAGATGAAGGTATTTATTTTAGTGCATGCTTTTTATAAGCAGTGTTTTTAGCCTTCCCTTAGGGGTGGCACCTGACATCTGGGGCAAGAAAAACTGAAGAAAATGGCGTCGGCTGCATCTTGTGTACCCCTGACGCACTGATGTCAGGGAAGAGGCGACAGCAACTGACGCCGGACCAGGACTTTGGAATTCAGGCCGACTGCGGGTAGCCTGCCGGCAGGATAACCCAAGTCTGACTGTAACAGTGAATACACTTGAACATCTACATTTATGGTAGGTACACAACTGTACTTTTGTGTGTGCCTTTGATGATCTCCACAGCGATGCTGATTGGTGATCAGGACTGCCAGTGACCATTGACATTTATCTGCTGTTGTCTGTTTTGGACCTGATGGCAGTGGTACTGTTGCACTTGGGTTCACCCTTCCATTTGGCAGCACAAAATGCACAGTTAGTACCACTTTAGCCCCTGTGCTGCTGGCACGTCTGCAGTGGGCTTCTATGTGTCTCTGTACAAGATCAGTGATGGATCAAACAATCCAAGACCCTTTGTATGCTTCCCTTTTGACATTTGTCCACAAACATGCTTCATCTCTCAGATGTCTTGCCCCTGAATGTTGCAGGGAGGCACCCATAGACTTTCATCCTGATTCTCCCCCACCAGCCTTGACTTATAAGGCAGATGCTGATTTCCCTTCATGTCGCACTGATGATCCCAAGTTAGGGTGTGTTTAGGTTCATAGGTTGGTACTAGGCTATCGGCCATAAGGCCTATGCAAGCCTAGCAATAACAATTCTCTGGAAATTTTTTCCCACAGTATTTACTTCTTTGGGCCCCTGTCTAGCAGGGCGAATGACATGATCTCTGGGGTGAAATTCCTATCTCCCATCCAATCATCAAGGTTCTTTTTGAAGAGGGCCAATGAGGTGCTCTGTTTGACATGTATGGGCAGTCTATTCCAGAGTATGGGGAGTCTCTGGGTCAGGAACCTATCCCTCCAGCATGTTTTGTTCATTGTGATAAGGTTTAGATCCCTGGACCGTGTGGCTCTGAGGGATTGGGATTTCTTTAAGTGGAGCATGTCCAACAGCTCAGGGTTTTACATGGCCTTGTATGTTAAGCAGAGATCGCCTCTGAGTAGATGATATACCACAGAGTATAGCTGGAGTTTTTTTTTTTTTAGACTGACAGCATATGGCATCTGCTTTAGGCCTGTGATTCTTTGAGAGGTATTTCTGTGGCCTTTCCAGTTGCTGCAGATGTCTTGTGAGGTGCATACCAAATGGGGCATTATACTCTATAATGGGTCTAATGAGGGATGAGTACAGTGGGACAATGACCTCCTTTTTTCTGGATGAAAAGCCCTTAGAGATGAGATGTTCTTCGTTCCCCATTGCTGCAGTCCTTACTATTGGGTAGTCCGCTGTCCCAGTCGGCCCGAATACCAGAGTATATGGCTGACGTCGGTCAGGGCGCATTAGACTGACGTCAGTACGTCAGGGTACTAATGCGCATGACCGACGTCATATCCTCAGTCTTTTTTGCCGCATGGTCCGATGCAGAAGCAGTTTTGCGAGTGCAGGTTGGTGTTCTGAAATATTTCCGAAACCGGAGTTTCAGACCGAATCAGAGTTGGCTAAGTACCCGTTAGAACATTTTGTTTTTTCTTGCCTCAGTATTTAACCGGATGTCAGAAAAAGTGAATAACTGTATTTCTTGTGGGAAACAGATACCTCATAGGGATTACCATACCTTGTGTATACCTTGTTTAGGGCCTGAGCACGACGTTGTTGGATGCCGCTCTTGTGCTAGGTTTAACAAACGCACTATTAAGAGGAGGTTAGACTGTGCCAGGTTAGTGTTTGGGAAGCGTTGCAATTATAAAATGCCGCCGGATGCTCCGGCGCCGCTTCCAAGAAGCGCAAGGACAAAACAGCGAAGCTTAGGGTTGATGAACCGCAGTCCCGGACGCCGGTTCTTTAGAAGGCTCAGTGGAGCCAGAGGTTTTGCCAGGAGTTTCTATGGAGTCTCAGGCTGAAACTTTACTGTTACAGGATGTGCCTTCTCAGGAGGTAGGCCAGGCTGAGGGGCTTCTCAGGTAACTGTTCTTCCCTCTCTTCCCAAGGTTGTTAGAGCCTCTCCTTCTGTTGCCAAAACTTCTTTGAGAGGTAGGCCAAGTTCAGCTTCAGTGGGGCTTCTCCTAGCATTTGGGTTCTGTACCTAAGAAACATATGCTTAAAATGGCAGAAGATTTGATTACTATGATTAGAGGTTCTATGCCCCTCCTGATAAGAGGCCCAGGGTGGAACCGAGTTTGATAGTTTTGAACAGTGTTCAGAGGCTTCTGAGTCTTCTGGGAAGATTTGCAGGAGTATCCTCCTTATTCTGATTCTGATGTGGATGATTCCACTCCTACAGCTTCTCCTCCTGAGGATTTCTCATTTTCAGAGACTCTGCATTCCATGAGGGAGCACTTTAAATGGGAAGGCCAGGATTACTCGATTCCAGGAAAAGGCTTAGGGAATTCTTGTTTTACCCCAGCATAGGCCCTTAGCTATACCTCCTGTGTTGAATGTGGTGGAAGATGTTTTTGCAGAGGCTTCCTGAACCCTGACTCTTTGCCTCCTGCTCCTGTTAAACCCGATAGGTACTATAGGGTGCCTGAAGCTCATAAGTATTTGTTTAAGAGTCCTAGGGCGGACCCAGAAACTGTTTCTCAGGGGCCTAAAGGTGTTAAGGCCTCTGTGGTTAAAAATCCTGTTCCCACTGATAAAGAGGCAAGGGCTTTGGATAGGTGGGGAAAGAAAGTGTATACTTCTTCCACTCTTGCCATGAGAGCGTTGAATTGTCAGTTTCACATGCTAAAATATCAAAATTATCTCCTTTCACAATTGAAATCTAAGGTGGATGCTTTGGCGGAAGGTATTGAGTGTAAAGAGTTGCTGGATTTGGTTCATGTGTCTGAACAAGTGGGTAAGCATTCTTTGCAATGTGGTTTTGATGCTGTACAGGCCTCCTCGAGGGTGGCTGCCACTAGTTCTGTTCTTCGCAGGCATGCCTGGTTGAGGGATCAGAATTTAGCTGAGCATGTTAAGACAAGGATTTTGGATGCTCCTTTACAGTCTGATGTGTTGTTTGGTTAGCCTGTGGAAGCAGTTTTAAAGAAAATGGAGGACAAAGCTAAGTCTATGCAAACTGTTAAAGATTTTTGCAGGTGCAGCCACCGAAGTTTAGTAGAAATTGGCCTGCTAAGGGGTGGACATATCCTGCTTATGATTCCCAGTCTAGGGGTAGGTCTAGACGTGGTAGGGGCAGAGCTCAAGGTTCTTTTAGGCCTAGAACAGGGAGTTCACCTGCTCAGACTTCTGGTGAGGGCAGGGGTCAGTCCTTTCGTAAACAGACCCAATGACCTGCCTTTTCAGCTGCCAGTAGATTCTCGCCTGGTAGCTCCTTTGGGAGGAAGACTGTCTCTTTTCAAAGAAAATTGGGATTTAATTACTCAAGACAGATGGGTGTTGGATATCATTCACCACGGTTACAGGTTTTATTTCCATACTATGCCTCCTTTCAAAGGCATGCCAGACGTTCCTCCTCCACAAAGAAAAGAGGCTCACAAGCAAATTTCTCAGTTACTCCAGATGGGGGCCATTCAGCCAGTTCCTGTATCAGAAAGGGGCCTAGGATTTTATTCTCGCCTGTTCCTAGTACCAAAGAAGGGGAACACGTGGAGACCAATTTTGGATTTATCTCTCCTCAACACTTATCTGGACATTCCCAAGTTCAAGATGTTGACGTTACAACAGCTTTTACCTCTGCTGGGCAAAGATCACTGGATGGTAACTTTAGATCTCAAGGAAGCTTACCTTCATGTGCCTATAAGGCTAAGTTGCAGGAAGTATCTGCGGTTTCGAGCTGGAAATTCTCATTATCAGTTCTCTGCATTGCCCTTTGGCTTATCTACTGCCCAGAGTATTCACAAAGGTTCTGGCTCCAGTGATAGCTTACTTCAGGCTACAAGGAATTCAAATCTATCCTTACTTGGACGACTGCCTGATTCTGGCTCAAGGAAAGGAAGACCTTCTACAGCATCTGGAATTTGTTATAGCAGTGCTAAGATGCCTAGGGTATTCTGTGAACGAAATAAAGTCCAGTCTAGTACCCTCTCAAGACATGTGGTTTCTGGGTGTGAGACTGAATACAGCAGCCCAGATGGCCTTTTAACCCCGGACAAACAAAAGAGTCTATCACTTTACTTCCATCAACTATCTCATCAGTCCGTGCTGACTGCAAGGACAGTCCTTCAAGCATTAGGGTTCATGGCATCTTGTATTCTGGTGCTTCCCAATGCCAAACTGCATATGAGGAAGCTACAATGGTATCTCAAAAATGTATGGACACAGCACTGCCAGGATTTGGACACTGTCATTCAAATAATACCTTGCCTTCAAACAGAATTTTTATGGTGGGCTCAGGAATGTCACCTAAACAAGGGACTCTCTGTGACCCGGCCAGAGGCGAGTCAGATTTTAACGACAGATGCCTCGGACTTTGCTTGGGGAGCTCATCTAAATGGAAAGTGGATACAAGACAAGTGGCCTGCCAGACTACAGCATCTACATGTCAACATGAAGGAGATGTTAGCAGTCCAGTTTGCATTAATGGCTTTGAAGGAGTTACTTCTTCGAGGGCAGGTGTTGATTCTAACAGACAACACAACTGTCATGTGGTACATCAACAAGCAAGGGGAACACATTCTTATCCTCTATGCAGGCAAGCAATGATTTTATGGGAGACTGCTAAGCTTGCAACTAACTCTTCAGGCAAGGTTTCTGCCGGGAGCACAGAACTCCTTAGCAGATGTGTTAAGCAGACAAATCATGGATCCCCACGAGTGGAAACTGGATCTTCATGTATTTCAAAATTGACAGTGTCATGGGGAACTCCAGACATAGATCTGTTCGCTTCTCCACTAAACCACCAGCTGCCAAAGTATTGCACAAAGGGGTTTCATCACACAGCTTGGAAAGTGGATGCTCTGTCTTTCAGTTGGAAAAACCTTCATGTGTATGCCTTTCCTCCTCTGCCTCTTCTTCCAAAGGTACTATTAAAGGTCAGACAAGACAGGCCAAGGATGATTTTGATAGCTCCAGATTGGCCTCGGCAACACTGGTACCCACTACTACGGAGTCTGGTAAGGAAGCCTCCATGGCCTTTACCTCTGATTCCTCATCTGTTATCTCAGAAGGACGGTCATCTGCTCAATGTCAAGCTTCACTCTCTTCATCTAACAGCCTGGCATATTCTGTGTTGAAACACAGCAGGTCTCAACTTCCTCAACAAGTTTTAAATGTGATTATGGAAGCTAGAAGACCTAGTACAAGGAAAGTGTATGAAAAATGGAAGAGATTTTTATTTTGGAGTACAGTAAAGAATTTGGAGATTTCTGAGCCTAATTTGAGTGTGGCTCTTCAATATCTTACTGAGTTATTGGACAAAGGTTTGTCCTTCTCTTCCATTAAGATTCATGCTGCAGCAATTTCAGCTCACTATGATTGTGACCCACCATTGTTTTCGCATCCTTTGTTCAAGCAGTTTCTTAGAGGGGCAAAGAATATAAGACCCCGAGCTCCTACTCCTGCTTGGGACCTCAATTTTGTGTTGGAAAACTTACTCTACAACCTTTTGAGGCTACTGCTGAATTGAAATACTTGTCATGGAAGACTGCTTTTCTGTTGGCTATTACTTCTGCAAGAAGGGTGTCTGAGTTGCAGGCCCTTATGGCAGTAGAGCCCTTTTTGATTTTCCATAAGGATAGGTTATCATTACGTACTAATCCTTCCTTTATGCCTAAGGTGGTTTCTAGTGTGGCTTTAAACCAAACTATTCATTTGCCTACTTTTATGCAGACCCCAAAATAAAGGGGAAAAGATTTTGCACACTTTAGATGTACACAGGCAATTCGTTATTATTTAAGCAGGACTAAGGATTTTAGGCAGTCTCAGCAGTTGTTTGTTTCTTTTGCTTTGAGTTCAGAGGGCAAGCCTGTGTCAAAACAAACTATTTCTAGGTGGATTGGCTTTTGCATTGCATTTTGTTATTCCCATCATGGCAAGGAGATTCCAGCTGGGATTAGGCATTCCACTAGAGCTACTGCCACTTCAACAGCATTTCTAAGGGGTGGCAACTAAGGATATTTTGGAAGCAGCTACTTGGAGTTCAGTGCATACTTTCTCTAAGCATTATCACCTTCCTATCTACTCTAAGTCTAGGGCTGGTTTTGCCACAGCTGTTTTGCAAGGCATGTTGTCAGCTCCTGCTTCTTTATGATTTGCCAGCCTCCCTTACCTCTGCTTTGGGATTCTACCCAATAGTAAGGACTGCAGCAATGGGGAACGAAGAACATAGTACAGTTTTGTACCTACCATAAATGTAGATGTTCGAGGATCCCCATTGCTGCAGTCCCCTCCCTCCTTCCCCTCTGTGTTTAGGGGTGGTTGTGTAGGTGAGGTTACCTGCTGATATTTTTGTATATATTCTTGTATATATTGTACATATTTTTGGTGCAGGTATTTTGGGCCTTGTCTTTTTAGGGTCTTCTGACATCTGGGGCAAGAAAAGACTGAGGATATGACGTCGGTCATGCGCATTAGTACCCTGACGTACTGACGTCAGTCTAATGCGCCCTGACCGACGTCAGCCATATACTCTGGTATTCGGGCCGACTGGGACAGCGGACTACCCAATAGTAAGGACTGCAGCAATGGGGATCCTCGAACATCTACATTTATGGTAGGTACAAAACTGTACTGTGTGCCACGTAGAAGGATTTCCTGACTGTTGTGGCGATGTGGTTATAGAAAGTGAGACCACTGTCCACTTATGTCCCTAAGTCTCTCATCACACTTTCGATGTTTAGTGCCCTGCCACCTATGTGGTAGTTCATGGGTACATGTTTTTTTCCAAAGGGGATGACTATACATTTCTTGGCATTAAGCTCAAGCCCATGGCTCTGGCACCAGGCATCTGTTTCTGTAAGGCCCTTTTGTAGAATATGCACATCATTTGGGGATTCAATAATGGCTCCCAGTTTGCAGTCATCTGCAAACTTTGTTTCCCAGAGTCCCTTAATGTTGGCCTGTACTTCAGAGAAGTAGATGCCAAACAAGAGTGGTCCCAGGACTGAACCCTGAGGTGCTTTACTTGTCACTTGTCTGGAGCTGGATTTGAAGTCTGCTACTTTTACAGTCTGGGTTCTGTCAGTAAGCCAGTAGGCAACCCATCGAGTGATGTAGGGATTTATGCCCAGCTTAGTAAGTTGATCTATGATTCCAGAGTGAGGGATGGTGTCGAAGGCCTTGGCGATGTCCAGATATGCTGTGTGGACCTCCTTACCCTTGTCCACAGCTTTGGAGACCGATTCGAAGAAGTCAGTCAGATTCAGGAGACAAGATCGGCCCTTCACAAACCCAAACTGGGTGGGGTCCAGTGTCTGGTGGTTGCCAATGTCTTTGTTTATAAGTTCCATGATAATGCGTTCCATGCCTTTGCAGATCAGGCTTGTCAGACTGATGGGACGGTAGTTCCCGGGATCCAAGGTGGGTCCTCCCTTGTGAAGTGAGATAATTGTAGCTGTGTGCCACTCGGTGGGCACGAAGCCTGAGGTGAGGCTATGAGTAAACATGACACTTAAGTGAGGTGCCAGTTCATTTTGTAGTTCATGTAGTACACAGCCTGGGATGTCATCTGGTCCCATGGATGCTGTATTCTTAGCTTTGGAGAGTGCTGTTTCTACCTGTGTGGCTGTGATTTTCGGAATTTGACAATCTTTTGGTATTGAGATGGGCCCTTTAGGGGGTGAGAGGGGAGTGAAGTTGGCACTAAATCGATCTGCCAGGATATTGGCAATATGGGATCAGTATATTTAATTCCATTCTGTTGTAGTTCAGAGCAGATCTGAGCATTGCCATTTAGATTCTTGACATAACTATAGAATGCCTTGTGGTTGTCTTTGGAATATTTGGCAATTTTATTTTCGTAACTCGCTTTTGAGGATTTTGAGGGATCTCAGCTTCTTACTGAGGCTGGTGAGGGAGTTTTTTGCATTTTGGGATTTTCCACTTTTCTGCAACAGTTTTTTCCTTCTGTTGTATAGTTTGTTTATAGCAGGGGACCACCAGATTGGCTTCCATTTTTTGGAGAAGAGCATCTTGGTTCTATTTGGGATGGCACGATTCATGCCCGAGTTGATGTGCTCATACAGTGCCTTAGTGTAGGATTCTGCAGTCGAACTTCCAGATCCTGTCTGCGTGGATGTTGTGAAGATTGTCACTTCTGACTTCATTAGCATGAAGTTGGCTTTGGAGAAGTTTTTTAAGGAGGTTTCCTTACTGGGGGGTGGGATGTGGATGTCAAAGGTGATTTGTTTATGGTCAGACCTGACCAATGAGGGGGTGACCACTGATGTGGAGCATTTATCTCCCATGTGGGTAATGACCACGTCTAGGATATTGGAGCCCCTGGTGGGACAATGGATTAGTTGATCCCAGGGCATTGGAATTTATGAATTCCAAGAACCGTTGGGAAAAGGGGTTGGTACCCGAGTAGTTTTCCCAATTAATGGCAGGGTAGTTGAAATCACGTAGTATTAGGGTGTTTGGTTGTATCTTAATATTTTCCAGTATGTTTAGGAAGGTGTAGTGAGAATCTTGGGGTATGGTGGGGGATCTGTTGCAAGCTACAATTTGGATTGCAGTCTTACCTAGTGTTAGTTGCACCTGGAGAATTTCAGATGCATTGTGTTGGGCAACTAGCCTGGAGGTGTGAATATGGGCACTCCTCCAACTTTAGTGTTTCTGTCTTGGTTTTGTGGCCGAAAAGTGTGGTAAGAATTGTAGCCTGGTATCGCAGGGTTGCTCTCTGGAGCCTTAAACCAGGTCTCAATCACTACACAGATATCGATGTTCTCCATTTTTAGGAGTGCCTCGAGAGAGTGCATTTTGAAGTTTAGACTTCTAGCATTGAGTAGCATTACCTTCAGATTTTGCATGCTTGTATCTGTTATGGTGGTGGCTTTATCCTTTGAACCTTGCCTAAAAAAGGCAGTATAGGGGTGGCAAGAGCTTTAGCCAGTAACCTGAATCCCAGGGGTGACAGGTGCAGACCATCTCTGGCAAAGCATCGTGGTTTGTCAATAGTCTTCCCAGGCAAATACTGGATCCCCTTTGAATGACACCAGAAGCTTGGCCAATTGTTGAAGTCAATCATTTTGTCCTTATACTGTGGTATCATTCTGGGCGAAGGCAGGATACTACTCAGGGCTAGGGTCATACCTGCCTGGGTCACATGATCCAAGAGCTCTTCCATGTCTCCATGTAGTCCAGGGAGGTACATCTCAAGTCATTTACTCCAGAATGGACAATGACAGAGTCGTATTTGTACTTGTTGTGGAGTGACTTGAGTGCATGTGTTATGTGGCGGATCCTGGCACCCGACAGGCAGCTGACTGTAATTTTCTCCTTGTTCAGCCTGGTGAGTGGGACATCAGTGTGCCTGACTATAGAGTCACCTATGACTAAAAGTGTTGGGTACATTGTCTTGCCTTAGGGGCTGTTGTTGGGTGGCACACTGGTGGTGTGAGCTGTGTCACTTTGGCTGTGACTGGTGTTTGTTTGCGTTTCGGCTTCGGAGGTCCTTGTTGCTTGGGCAGGTTAATGTTTAGGGCCTCCGCATATGTGGGTTTAGTGTTGCTATGTGTGGGAGTTGATGGTGTGGGTTTTGAAGGGCTATGAGTTGCTAGAGGTGTAATGCAGGTGTTAGCCTTCTCCTCTTGACTGTCTAGCACAGTCTTGACCGGAGAGAGCTTTGCTTCCAGTTTGGCTATGTAAGTGCATCTCTCGCAGGTTGTAGTGTTGGGTGGTAGGAGGAGAGGATTGTCTGTGTACATGAGGCAGTTGCCGCATTGCCCCAGTATGCCCAGATTCACCAGGTGGACAGGAGAAACCACCGGAAGCTGACCCTTGGACATGCCTTTTTGTAAGGTTTAAGAGCTGTTTTCCCTTACCTTTGCAAGGTACTTTACAATTGTAGGCTGTTTAGTGCCTATGATTAATTTCTCCTTATTTACAAGGAGAGCTGAGTGCTTGTATCAGGTTCAGGCTTCCTAGTGCTTTACAGCAGGTCCTAGAGCAAGTGCTAGTCACAGGGGTTCAGATTTTAGTGCTACTACTGAGAAACCAGCTAGTTTTAGGGGAAAATTTGAAGAGCAGATTTTCTGGCACCTGGAATAGTTTAACTGTAGCCTCGCGGTGCTGCACGATGTGAAAAATGTGCAAACACACGTTTTTAAGCCAGAAAGTTGAAAGGGATAGAAATCGACCCAAAAAGGCTAATAAAATTACAGTTTCAGAGCTGGAAGCCACTCCTCTAGCATTAGATAGGCAGTACAATGCTCACCAGTCCCACTGGTAGGCAGTAGGACTTCCCTCTGCCACAGCAAGGTCTGGATAGCTCTGAGCACAGAAAATAAAGTCCCGAGACAAGCAAGGCCTGGGATATGGACTGGCTAGAAAAGGTGGGAAACGAGCAAACAAGATAGTATATATATATTTTTTTGTTGAAACAGGCTAAACAATGCAGTAATACAGTAAATAAACACAGAAAAGTCTGACACACGTGAGTGTGTAGTCCTAAACAGTAAATGCAATTAAAACTCTACAAAATTAGCAATTTATAACTTTTTAAATGAAGCAAGGCAAGTGCACAACTGAAAAACGATTTAAGTGGCAGTAATACAGCAGAATAAGTAGCTAGTCTACATATACAGTGAAGTCTATATATACAGAAAAGCAGCTAAAACACACAAACCCTTCAGATGCAGTGCAACCTAGAGTACTTGAGTTGTAGCAATATTAAGGCAATTACAGTTATAGTAAATGCTCTAAAATATACTCTATTTTTCCAAAATGTTTGAGTAGCACAGTCAGAACATAAGGAAATTCAGGCAAAAAGTTTTTTTTTTTTTTTTTTTTTTTGAAAGGGAAAAAGGAGAAACAGAAGGCCTTATCAAATGGTCTCTCTGTATTAGGTAGAATGAGCTAATGACACTAGACTGGTTGGGAGGGTGGCCTAATGGTTAAGGTGTTTGCCTTACAAACACAAAGTGCAAGGTTTGAGTCTCACAAGGGATAATTGACTAGGCTTTAAATGGCTCTCAAGAGCAGTTAGCTTAGTACTAATCTATGAAATCTATGAAGAGTGCCCCAGATCAGATTTACATTAGGGGCGGGCAACTGCAAAGCCACCAAGTATAACACAAGACACCAACAGGGAGGGAGGGAGGGTGGGTGGGGACACTAAAGCTATTAGCCTACAAAGCACTAGAGAAAGCCACAAAATGAAAGTTTTTAAACAGATAGAGTTGTGAAGATATAGAATGCTTTAACTGCAAACAAATCAGTTACCCGTGCAGATTACAATAAAAGTGCTATATATAAATTACTAGAAACAATAAACTGTATAAATAATTGAAAAAAAACAGGATGCTTGTATATCTCAGCTAAGAGTTGGAGTCCACAACTCTCATCCACTCTGCTCAGTGTGTATAGACAAACTCTCTCAAAGTTTTAGGTGATTCAGGGTGTAGTTCCTCCATATCCCATATTTTGCCTGCATAGATCCTAGAAGCATGCGTTTCTTTTCACTTTGAAGCCGTCATGAATGGTCCATCTATTTCTGGCAGTTGGCTTAGAGAATTAAGGAGCTGTTTACTGTGGTGCAAGGTTTGATTCTTGCAACTTCCATTGCCTACCTGTGCAACTGTGAGCAAGTCACTTAACCAGACACCGCTTTTGGGCTAAGTCTGAAAAAGATGCATTGAGATTCATGCTTTACTCCTGAAGAGCAATACAAATAAATTGTTGCTGGTATTAAAGACCATTACGTCAACAACATTCTAACACACTGACTCTTTTTCCCAGAGAAACCAGACAGGATTCTTTGACCCTTTGAAGGTCATTGCATCTTGTCAGGAGCTCCTCAGCCTAATAATATAATTACACTGACCTTTCTTATAAAGGATCTGATTCCTTTGAGGCTTGGCAATTCATTCCATTCATAATGAGTTAATGAGGTATGGGGATTGCCTTGTGAAGTTAATGCATCATTTGTGGTGTCGCTCACTGCTGTAAACTGTCCCATATGATTGATTCTCATTGAGGCCTGTTCAATGAAATGCACCAATCATAGAAATGATTGTTCTGATGGACCTCTCAGAAAAAGGATGCTTTCAAATTGTAGTGTGTTTCACCGTATCGATAAGTGTGACATAACTCAGCTGAAGGTTTGATTTGAGTTACAGATTCTAGTATTACTTTGAACTGACATTTCACTTGGTTTCTTCTTTTGCAGCAGAGGCCTGTTGTATCCCTTTCCTAATATGCAGAGGAGTCTGTAAAATTCTTTAGAACAGGCCTAAGCTGAAGAACCAGTGCACTGGTAACTATAAATCTGATGTCAGTTTTCATGTAATCCTTGACTGTGGGCTCTGTTCTGAGCCTTGGAACCAACTCTGCCATTTATTTCAGCTCACACCTTCCAAACTCTCGAGCTAGGTTTTACCCACAATGCTCTTCTCTATCACCCCAGATCTCATTTGCTGCTTTGTGTGTCAGACTCGTACGACCATTCTCGAGCTTTGACTTATAATTAAAGTAAACTTTTTTAAAATATTTTTTTTCTTTCTTATAAATCAACCATAAACCTCTAGTGACTTCTCTCTACCTGCTCCTTTCATTATTTTAGTGTGTGTGTATGCGTCTCCCTCACTGTCCTTGTACCGTTGAAAGATGTTCGTGTTTCACTGTTGCAGTCATCACACTTGGGGTTATCTGCCTGCTGGTAGCCCTCAGTCAGCCCGAATACCATAGATTTAGTATTTCTGCATTGGATGCTGTCGCTCCAGGACTGACGTCAGGTCGGGGATATAAAAACGGGCAGCCGACGCCATTACATCAGTCTTTCTTGCCGAGGAGCCCATAGCAGAAGCAGTTAGCAAATGACGGCCGCTGTCTGAATTTTCGTTTACGAATTGAATAATCCTGAAGTCTTCGTACTCCGTTGGGGATCCTTTTTTCCTGTTCTAACCGATGTCTGAAAAAGTCAACAATTGTCTTGCCCGTGAAAAGCAAATACCTCGCAGAGATTTTCATTCTTACTGCTTCATCTGTTTAGGCCCAGTCCACGACGTACCTCGCTGTCTGTTTTGTGCCTTTTTCAACACCCGAACCATTTGTCGTCGGGCTCTTATTGTCACTAAATTCTTTCACACACTATCTCCGTACTCCGAAGTGGCTTTGGTAAGCCATCCGACAACTGATATTCTGAAGAAACGTAAGGATAAAGACATTGACCGCATAGGTCCATAGCTGCCGACACTGCTTCCATTAAGCTAGTCGCCAGTCAGCCATTACTCAATGAGGCACTTCGCAACCTCTGATGCCTGCTTCTGTGGATTCGCAGGCCTCTACAGAAACCAATTTGGAGTCCGGTATGCCACGAGAGACTTCGATGGGACCTGCGGATGTCTCTACCTCGGATGGGTCCAGAGCCGCTGAGCAGACACTAGCTTTTGAGGCAGTTCTTCACACTACCGATGTTCAACTCAAACCGACAACTTCCATTTTATCTAAAACTACCAAATTTCTTGGGCCTAGTGTATGCAGTACTCCTAGAAAACCGACGACCAAAGCACATGCACCTCCTCCCATGCCACAAAGACAAATGCTTATTTTGGCAGAAGACCTTATTACGCTGATTAGGGAAGTCAGCCTTCCCCTACTAAGATCAAGATAGACCAGTCCCCTGCAGCTTCAACAGACCAGTACTCTGACTCCGAGGTTTCTGATTATGAAGACATGCCATTATCTGCTTATGAGGATTCAGATGCAGAGGAATCAACCTCTGCCTCCCCTCCAGAGGATTTTTCTTTTGGTGAAACCTTACATACTTTAAGAGAGCATTTCCACTGGGAATACCAAGATTATCCTCAGTCCTAAAAGAGACTCAGAGAATTTTTAGATTTGCCACATCACAGACCTTTAGCAGTACCCCCTGTCCTGGAGGTTGTAGTTGTTTTATGGAATCCAGTCTTACTCCTGATACTTCACCCCCTGCCCCTATGAAACCAGACAGGTACTACAGAGCACCTGACACTCAAATTTATTTTCAGGAATCCTACTGCTGACCCAGTGATCATTTCCCAGGGACCTAAAGGTATCAAGGCACCTGCAGCCAAAAATCCCACCCCTTCGGACAGGGATTCCAGAGCTTTGGACAGGTGGTGTAAGAAGGTATATACCTCTGTTACTCTTGCAGTTAGGGCAGTGAATTGTCAGTTTCACATGCTGAAGTACCAGCACCGTATTATGGAACTTATTAAAAAGTGGCAACCTTTACAGACTGCAGAAAATAAGGAATTGCAGGAGCTTTTGCAGTCAGTAAGCATACTTTGCAGTGTGTCTTTGACGCCCTAGAAGCATCTTGCTGGGCAGCAGTCACTGCTTCTGTACAGTGAAGGCATGCTTGGCTCAAGGAGCAGACCATGTCAGATTTAAATTACTAGATGCTCCTTTGAACAAAGACTGGCACCAAAGCAGAAGACGTTCTTAAAAAGGTAGAAGAAAAAGCTAAGTCAGTGAAGACTTTTAAAGAATTCTTACAAGTGAACCCCCCCCCCCCTAGATTCAGTAGGCATTGCCCTTCCAAACATTGATCCTTTCTTGCCCCCTCCAGACCATCTCAAGCCAGACCCAGGGGAAACGGACCACCTAGACTACAGTCTCAAGGTATGCAGAGACCTAAGCAGTGGAGTGCCCCTACCCCAAAGCAGGGAGTGGTAAGCCACCTCCTTACGGAAAAAAACTCACAATGACTTCTCTACCCCACTCCTCACCTTTGCTAAATTGCTTGTGCCCCTAGGAGAAAAACTTGCCCTTTAATGCAAAAAACTGGATGTCCATCACACACAACTAATGGGTCCTCAACATTGTAACCCAGGGTTACAAATTTTACTTCTGCTCACTGCCAACTCCAAGAGGGTTCCCAGACCTTCTTCCAAACCAGTGGGCAGAGGCTGAAAGCCAAGTTTTATCCTTCCTCTCCATCAGAGCTATTCAGCCAGTTCCAGTGGAACAGATAGGTCAAGAATTCTATTCCAGACTCTTTGTGGTACCCAGAAAAGAGGGCTTTTAGCACCCAATCCTGGATCTTTCCATTCTCAACACCTTCCTGGTGGTACCAAATTTCAAAATGCTTACCCTGCAACAGCTTCTACCTATACTAGCCAAGGATGCTGGTTAGTCCCCCCTAGACTTAAAAGAAGCCTATCTGCACATCCCTATAAGGGAGTCATGCAGAAAGTATCTAAGTTTCAGGGCCGCATCTATGCATTATCAGTTTTCTGCACTTCCCTTTGGCGTATCCACTGTGCCCAGAGTATTCACAAAATGCCTGGCTCCAGCCATTGCATACTGCAGGCAGTGAAATATCCAAATTTACCCGTACTTGGACAACTGCCTGATTCAGGGGACAGTCAGGAATTGCTGTTGCAGCACCTGACATTTGTGAAAAACCTTCTCACTTCCTTGGGGTACACCATCAACAAAAAGAAATCAAAACTGATACCCACTCAAAAGATTGTATTCCTGGGAGCAAGCTTTGACACAACATCCCAGATGGCATTCCTCACTTAGAAAAACAAGTCTGATAGCCTACTTCAAATAAATGGCCACCAGAAACCAGCTATCCACAAGAAAAATTATGCAGGCCTTAGGGTTCATGGCCTCATGTATACTGCTAATTCCATATGCAAGATTGCATATGAGGAAACTTCAATGGTACTTAAAAAGTCATCTTTGGTGCCATTCTCAGGACCTGGAAACAGTCATTGCTATCATGCCCTGTCTAAGGACAGAGTTACTTTGGTGGGCCGAAGCATGCAACCACAAGGGACTGCCCTTTACTCAACCCCACGCCACCCAGACCCTAACCATAGATGCATCAGACTGTGCCTGGGGAGCACACATGGACGGCAAATGCATTTAGGGCCACTGGAGACCAAGTCAGATTCATTTGCACGTCAACCAAAAAGAGATGCAAGCTGTGCGGAACACCCTCATAGCTTTCAGATCCCTACTTCTTCCAGAACATCATCTAATAAAAACAGACACCACAGTTATGTGGTGCATAAACAACCAGGGGGGATCCCACTCTTACCCACTCTGCAGATTAGCCATGGCCCTGTGAAATACGGCCTTAGATATGCAAGTCCATCTGCAAGCTCAATTCCTGCCAGACAAACAAAACTCACTGGTAGATGACTTGAGCAGAAATCTTCAAAACCCACACGAGTGACAATTGGAGCCCAACACCTTCAACCTTCTGATTCAGAAATGGGGGACCCCAGAGGTGGATCTCTTTGCCTCCCCCTACAACCATCAGCTTAGCAAATTCTGCACCAGGAATCCTCACAGGGCCTGGAAAGTGAATGTCCTATCTTTTCCGTGGGCAAATCTCTCAATCTATGCCTTTCCCCCTCTGCCCTTTCTCTCAGAAGTAGTACTCAAGATAAGACAAGACAGACCAAGGACAATTATGATTGCCCAGACTGACCATGCCACCCTGGCACCTACACCAGAATCCAACCCTGCTCTCTCAGCAGGAGGGACAGAGTTTGCATCTGCAAACCCTAAATCTTGCAGCCTGACTTATTCCTTGAATTCTTCCCCAGCAACCTTAAGCAAGCAGGTGCTGGACGTCATTCTTGAAGCCAGAAGACCCAGTACAAGAATATCCTTTGCTGATAAGTTGAAAAGGTACTGCTCCTGGAGTCGATCTAAAGGAGAGGGCAGAACTCTGCCCTCCCTGCCTCTAATCCTGGATTACTTAGCAGACCTACTCCACAAAGGCCTGTCATTCTCCTCCATTAAGATCCATGCCTCAACCATTTCGGCTCATTACAACACTGAGCCACCTCACTTCTCGCACCCTTTTATCAAACAGTTCCTGAGAGGGGTAAACAACTTAAGGCCACCAAGGAGAGCACTCACCCCTGGTTGGGGCCTTAACTTTGTACTGGAAAAGCTCACCCCCCCCCCCCTTGAACCTGCAGTTTCAGCAGAGTTAAAATTCCTTTCTTGGAAAACAGCCTTGCTTCTTGCTATCACTTCTGCTAGAAGAGTGTGAGAGCTGCAAGCACTTATGGCTGTGGAACCCTTCATTATTTTCCATGCTGACAGGGTTTCCCCTCAGGACTAACCCTTCCTTTATGCCTAAAGTGGTGTCCAGTGTGGCTCTCAACCAATCCATCCATTTGCCAACTTTCTTCCCTAGTCCTCAAAATAAAGGAGAGGATCCTGCACTCCTTGAATGTGCACAGACAGCTTAGATTCTACCTTGACAGGACTAAGCCCTTTAGAAAATCTGACCAGTTGCTAGTCAGCTTTGCAACAAGGACAGAGGGCAAGGCCATTTCAAAACAGTTTCCAAATGGATAGCACACTGCATTCATTTCTGCTACAAGTATCATGGGAAACCAACCCCTCAGGGGGTCAGAACACATTCCATTAGGGCATCTACCTTTACAGCATTTCTCAGGTGAGTCCATTCCAGGGACATCCTGGAAGCTGCTACCCGGAGGTCTGTACACACCTTCACCAAGCATTACCACATGCCTAATTTTAGCAAATCTAGGGAAGGTTTTGCAACAGCAGTCCTGCAAGGCATTACAGTCAGCCCTAACTCTTCTTGACTGGCTCCACCCTTCTTCAGCTTTGGGAATCCACCCAAGTATGATGAATGCAACATTGAAACTCGAAGGACATAGTACAGTTGTGTACACTTACCATAAATGTAGATGTTCGAGTGTATCACTGTTGCGGTCCTGGTGTCCTTCCCTCCAGCCCCCTGTTTTTTCTCTATCTCTTCTCTATGGCTATTACTCTCCTCTTTCAGGGCTATTGGTATTTACTTTTTACTGGTGGTGTTTTCCCCACCACAACTTAGCTCCCTATTTGGGGGACTCCTGACATTTGGGGCAAGAAAAACTGATGTAATGGTGTCTGCTGCCTGTTTTTATATCCCTGACAACCTGATGTCAGTCCTGGAATGACAGCATCCGACGCAGGAGAATACTAAGCTTCTGGTATTCAGGCCGACTGAGGGCTACCTGCAGGCAGATAACCCAAGTGTGATGACTCAACTGTGAATACACTCTAACATCTACATTTATGTTAAGTGTACACAACTGTACTTCCTCTGCCCCGTATCATTGTTGGTACTACTATGTACCTGTTTAAGTACTCGTTTAAGTACCATTGTTGGTATTTCCTTCCTTTTCTCAGTTTTAAAAAAAAAATGTTTTCCTTCTCTATTTAGAAATAAAAAAAAAGTTTTTTTTTTCTTTTTGGGGTGTGTGTGTGTTTGCTCATTATGGCTGACAAGTCTGATTCCCTCGCTAAGTCGTCCAAGGGCACCTTGGGGTTTAAAAGGTGCCAAAAACGTAAAAGAAAAATGCCCAACTTGAATGGGTATGTGTGGTGTTTATTGCCTGGGTAAAGTTCGCCTACTAAGACTTCGGAGTCTACTTCAACTGCCTTGTTACCAAAAGACCCATTGGTACCGGAGTAATTGGAGGTTATTTTTATTTCAAGATCTAGATATTCGCCTTCAATAGATCTGTTCAAAGGTAGACCTCCAAGCCCCTTTGTCTCTCCAAGACCTTCTAGGTCTTCATCTTTGTCTGTTTAATCCAATGAGTCTCTCTGAATCAGACATCATGAGACTGGTGGATCAGCCCCTGACGGCAAGGGGATTGTCTCTAGTTCCTAGCCAACTTGGAACTAGGACAATCCCCGTTATGACACCATCCTTTGTTCTTCCTCCAACTCCTATTGAGTCTTTGAGCCCACAGTTCTGACATACCTGGCTTCAACTGTCTTGGTTCAGGTAAGAACAACTTCTGAACAGAGGGTTGCCTTGAGCTCCTCCAGGCTTTTGGGACTGGAGGCCTCCTGGTGTCGAGACTCCCTGGCTGGTTCTGAGGTTAATGGATTGACTTCATTTATTTTGGAGTCTTCAATTACCCTTGGTGCTTCGGACTTCTGTTGTATCCACCTAGGCTTCGGTTTCAGGGGTCTCCTCCTTGGTGCGGGGTGGAACCTCTGTTTTGGACTCCCATCCCTCTATAAGCGGGGGGGAGGGGGCTGACCTTCCGAATCATGGAGAAGACCTTGTCCATTGGGGACTCAGTCTCTGCCATCCTTGTATGGCCAGACTTCTTTTCCTCGACCAGAGCTTACATCAATCTCTTCCCCAGTACAGAAGGCACAAAAGCCCCAGAAAAGACCATCTTTGTTGGTTTCCTCTTTGGACACTTACTCGGAACATCCCCTCGAGGAAGTATCTGTGAAGAAAAAGTGCAAGATGAAGCACTTAGACTCACTGGAGGAGTTTTTCACAGATGATACTGACTTTGATGAAGGGGAAGGTTTCCTCAGGTCACCCTCTGATGATGATTAGTTCTGGGACATCCTTGAGATCCTGAAACAGAGGGGTGGCTGGTCTTCCCTCCAACTTTCTTTGAAGGAGTCTGTATACGTGGAGGCTTTTCTTGCCCAACCTTCTAACTCTTGGATCTCTCTGCCCGTTGACTAGCTTATTAAATTGATCTCGCAGTGGGCGTACAAGATGCCGACTGCATCAAACCGATCCCCAAGAGACCTAACCAGATCCTTTCCACTTCCAAAGAAGAGCAACATAGGTCAAAAGGCATACCTGTGGGTGCCATAGTGATAGCGGCAGCCACTAAGAAGTAACTTGCTATGTAAAGTCCAACTATCCATCCTCCTAACAAGGAGTCTAGGACTATGGATAGGTTTGTGAAGTGCGTTTATGCTTCAACGACCTTTGCTCTCAGGTCTTTGAACTACATGACGAACTTTACAAGATTACAGAGGGATCTAATCAAAGCGCTGTCAGATACCCTCTCAGGAGTAGTAGCTGAAGAGGTATGGGACAAAGTTGCTTCTCAGCTCACCACTCAGGAAGCAATTTCTAACTCATCCATGAAGCTGATTGCCCATGCAGCTAAAGGAACGATACGTTCATGTCCTCTTCGGCTGTTCCAGTCTCTGATATTGGCATAGAAGAGGCATCTTGCCTCGGTCTGGGAGACAGTCCTGTAGATCTCATCAGTTTAGCTGGGCAGGAGACCCTTAAACTGGCAGACATCCCTCCTTGGAGTCCGTTTTCTATTAGAACTCCTAATAAGAAAAACTTTAACACTGTTCTTTTAATTACTGTTAACAAGATGAAATCCTTTTCTTGGCTTGGCAGTCACAGGCAGTAAACTCTGGTGTACACAAATCATTACAGGTGAGCATAGCCTATAAAGTTATTTCTGAGGAAACTGGGTCTGATTCTGAACTTTGACAGATATAGGGCCTCTCCCTCATTGCAAAGACCCAATCTCCAGTTGTGATGAACATTTTAATTCTTATTCTCATGTAGCAGTTTTTTTTTAATCAGATTGTCTGGATGAATGAAGTATTTTTATTGGAACAAATAGACATTCCACCTGAAAAGTGGAGATGCTTGTGATTTGTACAAAGAGCAATACCCAATTCCTGTCCCATCCCTACTATACTGCCTCCCTGAAGGATGTGTTGAATGCTGCCTGTAGTCATCCTGATACCTAGATATCGGTCCCTAAAACGCAGGTAAACTGTACGAGGAACTTCGGATGATGAACTTTTTTCTCTCACCTTAGTTCAGATCCAGCTCCCTTTCAACTGTCTGATGCTGACAATGAGTTGTTCCTCAATACTTAACCCATCAGCAGGTGATAGAGGACAAAATGCTGGACTGTACAGGTCTGAGTGTTTTCTTTAGCGTTCAAAATTCTGAATTGCCAGGCATGTTTCTGATTATTAATGCTTTGCCATATAGACAGTCTGAGGGAATTGGCTTCCACTCTTTCTACAGAAGAAAGTTATTTTTTGAACCAAACTGTTTCAGCCCTATCTTGCCTGTTTTGTAGGATAGCCAAGGAAGCATGGAACTTGGCACAAGAGTCAGATCCGCAATTCTGGACATATTTTAGCAGATGTAAATAAATAGTTGCTATAAAGGGGCTTTTGTGGATTTGGTCCACAGGTGGTATAGACCAGAAATGGAGCCTTTTCTTTAGAAAACTAAATAATGTTTGCTTCGGGGAGATATGTTAGTAGTCTGGGTAGCATCTGTCTTAGTCATTTGAGTTGGTGTATTTATAGACTTCCCTCCTTGTCTTCAGGGTAATTATAGAGGACGGCAGAAATGCTTGTTGCACCACCCTTTGGGCTGAGGCATGCTCTCTTCCTTGGCAAGGTGAGGAATAGAGCTTGTTCCTTTGCCTCTGCATGGTGACCTCTTGATGCAAAACAAAGGTTTCACAAATGCACTCCAACTTGAAGACCTTGTGGTTTGAAAGTCTGTGTGGTCGTGCACTCATCCTCGTGGGGGGATGTGTAGAGAAGGAAACAAAATACAAGGAAATAATTCCCAACAAAAATTGAAATAGTCTCCCTTTGATCACAGAAAAAAGGGTCTAGACCCTAACTGGTCATTGTCTTTGGCCTTCAAATACCCATTGGTTCTTTGCAAATCATTTTTTTTATACTTAACTTGACATGCATTTAACTGCTTTGTGTCTGTGTATGCTGGTAAACATGATGATGTAATGCGATCCTATCTCACCTACATTCATAACTGATGGGCTCGGAGCCGAGAATCGGCTCCGACTCGGCTGATACACTAGCACGAAGTCTCTCATTGGCTGGGTCAACCCCTTATCCCAGGATGCACCATGCCCAAACCCCCAGATCTCGTTTGCCGCTCCTAGAGTAACAACGTGGTCTCGACTTGGCTGTGGCTAAGTACACTTCTATTTTGGTCTTTTGGTCGCTTTTTTGCAGTTAGCTTAAATTTTTATACTCAAACAGCTATTTTAATAGCTATCTTGTTAGTACCCTTGTGATTGACTGTTTGTTTTTTGGATTGTTGTGGTAATTCCTTCTGTTTAGAGGGCCTTTGCCCTATTTCTTGTCGGGGAGCGTTTAAGTTTGAAATCTTCCCTCCCTTCCCTCCTTGTGTGCTGAGTGTGTTTAGAGTGTTAGTATGTCTGGCAAAGAAAAGGAACATAAGCCATTGGGCTTTAAAAAAATGTTCAAAATGCAGTTACAAGATGTCGTTGACAGATGGCCACGCCATCTGTGTTTATTGTCTAGGGGCTAAACACTTGCAAGAATCTTGCAGTGTTTGCCATGCTTTCTCCTCTCGTGTCCTACATGAGAAAAAAAAAAAGCTTATCCGGAAGGGTTTGATCAAGCCAGCCTTCGAGGAAGCTTAGTCTTCTTCTCCCACCTCAAAATTGAAGAAAAAGAAGTATTCGGTTCCGACAAGTCCGTCGGAGCCGCCTGCAAAAAGAGCTAAATCCCTGTCCCCTTCCTCGGCTCCACTGGTCTCGGAGCCGCAGGATAGAAGATCTAAATCTGGGTCTCCTTCCTCGGCTCCACTGATCTCGGAGCTGCAGGATAGAGGATCTAAATCTGGGTCTCCTTCCTTGGCTCCATTGGTCTCGGAGCCGCAGGAGAGTGTCTCTGCTTTGGGGTTGGTTTAGTCGGCGCCGAAAGGGGTCTTGGTTCTGGTCGAGTCTGCTTCGGCTCTGATCCTTTTGGAGCCAGTTCGGAGCCGGCCTCCTAGCTTTGTCTCAGAGCCAATAGAAAAAGTTTCTCAGCCCCTTCTGTTTCCTCCAGGCTTTCAGATTCGGATTTAAATAGGGTGGTCCAGAGGCTCCTCCAGTCACCTGTCTTATCCAAATTATTTTCGGCTCTGGCCCATTCGGCCCCGGAGCCAGCCCTTTTGATACCGTTTCTTCCTCCTCCGACAACCTTGGTGTCGTCGGAGCCAGAGTTCGTAGAGTCGGGTGAAGTCCTTGAGTCGGTTCCGAGACCCACTGCTAGTCTGTCGGCACCGACTTCAGCTAAAACCCTTTCTGTGCCTTCCAGAGGTTTTGGTTCTCGGGTGTCCTCAGCCGGGCCCGAGGGGGATTCGTCGGGGCTTCTGGTTTCGGCCCCGAGTCTCTCACTTGGCGCCTTGGCTAGGGGAGCCCCGACCCCGGTCATGGTCTCTGAGATGGGCCTCTCTTCAGATTCTGGTGGGCCCGACTTCGAGGCTATGAGGAGCACACTGGCCAAGTCTCTAGTGACGTCACCTGAATCTGTGACTCCTTCCCTAGACACGGCGACTAGAGCTTCTGGTGCCCCCCTGTCTTCGGACAGCGTGGCTCCTAGGCCTGAGGATTCCTCCTTGTGTTGGTCCCCTGTTTTCCGAGGGGCCTTCAGAGTCCGTGCCTGAAGAGCCCCCCCAGGAAAAAGTTGTGCAAGAGGAAGCACATAGACTCCCCAGATGAGTCTGTTACCTCGGACACCGACCTTGATGATACGGAAGGGTCCCCTAAGTCGTCCTCTGATGATGTCTCGTTCTCCGATATCCTGAAGATCTTGAGACAGAGGGGCGACTGGCCATCCAAAACCTCTTCCGCGGAGGAGTCTGTCTTCCTCAAGGCCTTCAGAGCCCAACCCTCCGCCTCCTGGGTGTCTCCACCCTTCGATGAGTTAATGGACCTTATTTGTCGAAGGGTGTGGGAACACCCTGATTCTGTGGAGCCAGTTCCTTCTCGCCCCAACAAGTTTTTATCCGCACCCCCTGGCAAGCAGTTTCTAACCAAGGGAGTTCCGGTTGATGCTATGGTGGTGGTGTCTGCCACCCAGCAGGATGTGGCAGAGGCATCTACTTCTATCCATCCTCCTAACGAGGAGTCCAGGAGCATGGATAGGTACGGGAAGCGTACCCTGACTTCAGCGACCTTTACTCTGCGGTCACTGAATTATTTATGTCACTTTACGAGGCTCCAAAGGGATCTCATAAAGGAGTTGGGAGATACCCTGTCCGGGTAACGTGCCTGAGGCGTTGACGCAGTCTGTCAACACCCAGCTGTCTACCCTTTCGTCGATTGTTAACTCGTCCATGAGGCTCATATCGTATGCAGCCGAAGGGGCGGGTAGGGCAGCGAGTTCAGGCGTAGCCCTTAGGAGGCAAGCCTGGATGCGCTTGTGTCACTTTGCAGAGGTGTTCAAGTCTTCCTTCACCGATGCTCCATTTGATGGGTCCTCTCTCTTTGGACCCAAGGTGAAAGACACACTCACTAGATGTGAGCAGGGAGGGTAAGACTTTGTCTGCCGTTGGGGCCCGTTTTTCGCTTCCCTCTAGACCTTATCCCAAGGCTCAGAGGGGAGGAAAGATGTGGTTCAGAAAGTCCCAAAAGTCTTTCCCTGCCCATCAGAGTGACCCCCCCCCCTTCCAGAGGCAGAGGGGGGGGGATTATTCTGGAAGACTTCGCCCTAGAGGCAGCGGAGGCCCCCGCAACTCAGGAGACTGCGAATCCTTTCGTGGTTCCTTCTTCCAGCATCCCTGAGGGACTGCCCGACTGTGCGTCTCCAGATCCAGTCGGGGGTCGATTCTCGGAGCATCCAAAGGCCTCTGGGGTTCCATCACTCAGGATCAATGGGTGCTTTGTATCATCGCCGGAGGTTACACCATCCCCTTTATCCGTCCCCCTCCATCATCAAGGAAAATCCCGGACGTGCCACCCAGTCAACGGGATCATGCAGCCATTGAGGTCGCAAAGCTGCTCGGAAAGGGAGTCATCCAGCCAGTCCCCGCAGACCAGACAGGATTAGGAACTTACTCAGGGTTATTTTTTGTGCCGAAAAGAACAGGGGACTTGAGACCCATTCTGGATCTCACCCGCCTAAACTGCTTCGTAAAGAAGTCCAAGTTCCGGATGGTCACTTTGCAATCCATTTTCCCATTGCTGGAAAAAGGAGTATGGATGTGCTCCATCGATCTCAAGGACGCCTATTATCACATCAAGATAAACAGAGCGTCCAGGATACATTTACGCTTCCGCCTTGGAGCCAGTCTCTTCCAGTTCCGGGCCCTGCCCTTTGGTCTCACCACAGCCCCCAGGGTGTTTACCAAATGTCTGGCAGTGGTGACTGCTCACTTGAGACGTCTGGGATTCCAGGTGTTTCCGTATGTAGATGACTGGCTCCTCACCGCCCCCACCAGGCATCTTCTTACTCTAGCCGTGAGTGCTACCATTGAGTTGGGACATCTATTAGGAATTACATTCAACTGGGAAAAGTCTGTATTGCTGCCATCACAGCGTGTTGCCTTTATAGGCGCAGAGCTAGACTCTGTAGAGATGCGAGCATTCCTTCCAACAGAGAGGATAAAGATACTACAGGGCCAAGTCCTAGCCTTAGTGCCCCGACGGAAAGCCCCAGTCAGGATGGTCCTTCAGCTTTTGGGATCGATGGCGGCCTCCATTCTTCTGGTCCCTCTGGCAAGTTTGCACATGCAAATTCTTCAATGGCTCCTGTCGACCCAGTGGTCATACCAAGAACTGCCATTGTCCTACCCGATTCTCATCACGGAAATGTGCCGGCGAGATCTTCGTTGGTGGCTCCTCTCCTCCAACCTGAACCAGGGGAGATTCTTCTGCCCCCACTCCCCCATTGCCACAGTGACCACGGATGCCTCCCAGATAGGGTGGGGGGGCATTATCTGGGCAGGACGGTTCAAGGCACGTGGCAAGATCACGAAACTCACTTGCATATCAATGTTCTGGAAATGAGGGCAGTGCTTCTAGCATTGCAGGCACTTCACATCTCTCTTCCCAAGGGTACCATCGCAATCTTCTCAGACAGTATGGCGGTGGTATGGTACCTGAACAAGCAGGGAGGAACCAGGTCTTATCCTCTTTGCAGCGAAGCCATGAGAGTGTGGGATTGGGCGATCGCTTCCCAGAGATTTCTAGTGGCAACGCACATTCCGGGGAAGTCCAATGTGATAGCAGACAGGCTGAGCAGTTATTCTGATGCCTTATGAGTGGTCCCTGAACGGCCAAGTAGCGGCTCGGATCTTCTCCAAGTGGGGGTTTCCCTTCTGCTACCTTTTCGCCAGCCCCTGGAATGCGAAGTGCAGCAATTTCTTCTCCCTGATCCCCCCCCCCCCCAGGGGGAGGCACCCAGGGACGCTCTAGTCCACAATTGGCCCTCCGGTCTGCTCTACGCCTTCCCTCCGGTCCCTCTACTGCCAAAGGTGATTCAGAAGGCGATCTGCTTGGGAAGCAGCATGATTTTGATCGCACCACACTGGCCCCGCCAAGTTTGGTTTCCCTTCCTTCGGAAGTATGCAGTGGAGGGTCCTTGGATTTTGGACCCAGTTCCAGACCTCCTGACTCTTCAGTCGGGTCAGGCCCATCCATCACTGCGAACTCTCAAGCTAGCTGCTTGGCTGCTCCACTTCCGACCTTAGTCAGACAGCATATCCTTTCGCCAGAGGTGGTCCGGATTCTGTCTTCTTCCCACAGAGCTTCCACTAAGGAGATATATTCTAATAAATGGAAAAGGTTTGCCATTTGGGCCCAGTGGCACAATCTTGACCCTCTGACAAGCCTTGGTGTCGGCAGTATTAGATTTTTTGGCAACTCTTTTTAGACAGGGTTCCGCTGTCTCCACGCTTGAAGTCCAATTGGCAGCGATTTCTAATTATCATGTTGCCTTTGAGCCTTCACTCATGAGTCATAAGTTGTGTAAGGCCTTTCTCAAGGGAGCTTGGTTGCTTTGCCCCCCGGAGTCGCAACCTGTTTTGCCATGGGATTTGAATGTGGTTCTAGGAGCCTTGACGTCTCATTCTTTCAAGCCGGCGGCCACTTGTGAGCAAAAATTCTTATCTTGGAAGACTGCCTTCTTGGTAGCTATTACTTCAGCCAGAAGGGTTTCGGAGCTTCAAGCCCTTTCTGTCAAGCCTCCTTATCTGATCTTTCATAAGGATAGAGCATCTCTAAGACTAAATCCGTCATTTCTTCCTAAGGTTTCTTCTGCTCTTTGTCTGCAACAATCTGTAGAGCTACCAGTTTTCTTTCCGAAATTTTCCAACAAGGCAGAATACAGACTTCATCAGTTGGATGTGCATGGACAACTGAGGTTTTACCTAGATAGGACACAGCAGCAGAGGAAATCAGACCAGTTGTTTGTGGCCTTTGCGGATAACAGGATTGCAAAGCAGTAACTAAGACCACTATCACTAGGTGGAGTAGGGATTGTGTTTCATTTATTTATGCATCAACAGGAAGGGACCTTCCATTTCCAGTTAGAGCGCATTCTACTAGGGCTATGGCAACTTCAGTGGCCTTCCACGCCAGACTGTCTGTGGATGAGATATGTGCAGCGGCCACTTGGGCTTCTCCACATACATTTATTTCTCATTACAAACTGGACGTGGCGTCTGGGGGATGGGCGTCCTTTGGTTCCACAGTGCTCAGGAGTGTTTTCCAGTGAGCCTCCCAGGATCTAGGTGCTAGGGACACTGTCCCATCAGTTATGAATGTAGGCGAGATATGATTGCATTACATCTTTTAGTTATGTACTTACCATAACGATAGATGTATGTGATCCATCTCGCCTACATTCTTACGTACCCGCCCTCCTTCCCCCTACCTGTTGGATCTGGAGGAAACACTGTTGTGCAGTCGGATTGGTACATGTGGATGAGTTGTTGTGGGGCAAACAAGATCTGGGGGTTTGGGCGTGGTGCATCCTGGGATAAGGGGTTGGCCCAGCCAATGAGAGACTTCGGGCTAGTGTATCGGCCGAGTCGGAGCCGATTCTCAGCTCTGAGCCCATAAGTTATGAATGTAGGCGAGATGGATCACATACATCTATCGTTATGGTAAGTACATAACTAAAATTTCTTCGTGTTTCACTGTTGCAGTCATCACATTTGGGTTATTCTTGCCAGGGTAGCCCTTAGTCAGCCCGAATACCAGAGGCTTAGTATTTCTGCGTCGGTTGCCGTCAGGTCGTTGGTGTTGTAATGGTGTCGGCTGCCTTAATTTATATCAGTCTTTCTTGCCGAGGAGCCCGAAGCAGTAGTAGTTCGCACGGGGGGCGGTTGGCCACTACCCGAGTTTTTCTTTTCCGAAATTGAAGTTGAATTCTTCTAAAGCTAAGTATCCTATTGGGGATCCTTTTTTCTTGCTCTAACCAATGTCAGAAAAAGTTAACAGTGGTCTTGCCTGTGGAAAGCAAATACCACACCGAGATTTTCATTTCTAATGTGCCACTTGCTTAGGCCCAGACCACGACGTCCCCCCGCTGTTGCTTTTGTGGTCTGTTCAACACCAGAACTGTAAGTCGTCGGGCCCTTATTGAAGCTAGATATTTTTACTCTCAGTCCTCTAATTCCGATATGGCTTCGGTAAGCCATCTGACAGTAGATCTTTCAAAAAACGTAAAGCTAAAGACAGAGAGAGACCGCACAAGTCCAAAACTGCCGACGACATTTTCGTTAAGCTAGTTGTCAGTTCTCTGTTCCTCAGTGAGGCAGTTTCGCAGCCCCTGATGCCTGCTTCTCTGGATTCTCATGCCGCTACCGAGACCCTTTCTGGAGTCCAGTATGCTGCAAGAGTCTTCATTGACTAATGATCCTGCAAATGTGTCTACCTTGGATGGGTCCGGAGCTGCTGAGCAAGCACCGGTTTCTTGGGAAGTACTTCGCACTATTGATTCTCAACACAGACTTTTTTTGCGTCTACCGTTCTTTCGAAAACTACAGAGTTTCTAAGGCCCAGGGTATGAACCACACCCAAGAAACAGACGACCTAGTCTCAGGCACCTGCTTCCTTGCCTCAGTCTCAGATGTTTAAAATGGCGGAAGACCTTGTAATGCTTATTAGGGGAAACCAGGGTACCCTTTCCAAAAGAAAAAGATTTGTCCCCAGTAGTTTTATCTGAACAGAAGTCCAATGACTCTGATTCATCTGATTATGAAGATATGCAACCACTCAGCTTATGAGGATTCTGATGGAGGAATCTATCCCTTCAGCCTCTCTACCCGAGAACCTCACTTTGGGGAAACCCTACATACCTTAAGGGAACATTTCCAGTGGGAATGTCAAGACTAACCTCAGTCAAAAAAAAGGCTCTGGGAATTCCTAGATCTTCCACAGCACAGGCCGCTGGCCATTCTGCCTGTCCTGGATGTTGTGGTTGATGTTTTTATGGAATCCAGTTAGACTTCTGACAACCTCCCTCTTGCTCCCAGGAAATCAGATGGGTATTATAGAGTCTCTGACTCTCTCAAATTTCTATACAAAAATCTTACTGCTGACCCCAAGGTTATCTCTCAAGGACCTAAAGGAATTAAAGCAGCTTCTGCTAAGAATCCCACCCCCTTAGATTGGGATTCCTGAGCATTAGATAGATGGGGTAAAAAAGTATACATCTCTGCTACTCTTGCTATTAGAGCACTAAATTGTCAGTTCATATGCTGAAATATCAGCAACATACCTTGGAACTCCTCAAACAAAAAATATTTCCTTTCCTGCTTGTGCAGAAGATAGTTACAAGAGTTAATGCATTCTGCAAGTCAAATAACTAGGCACACCTTACAATGTGGTTTTGACGCCCTAGAAGCATCTTGCAGGGCAGCAATCACTGGTTCTGTCCTTAGAAGGCATGCTTGGCTAAAGGAACAGCCCTTTCCCAGACCTTGTCAAATCCAAATTATTGGATGCAACACTGCACAAAGACAACTTATTTGGCACCAAGGCAGGAGAAGGTCTTAAAAAAGATGGAAGAAAAAGCTAAATCTTTGCAGACAGACTTCTTACAAGTCCAGCCACCGATGTTCAATAGGCATTCCCCCTCTAAGCACTGGTCCTTTCCTGCCCCCTCCAGGTCAGCTCAGCTAAGACCCCGGGGAAGCAGGCCCCCCAGACAGCAGCCACAGGGAATGCAGAGATCTAAGCAGTGGAGTTCCTCCTCTTCAAAACCAGGGAGTGCTAAGCCACCCCCTTATGGTAAGAAACTCACAAAGACTTGATGCTTCCATCCCCTCCCTCTGCCCACCTGCTCTTGCCCCTAGGAGAAAACTGTCCTTCCATGCAAGCACCTGGGCCACCATTACCAATGACCGCTGGGTCCTCAACATTGTGTCCCAAGGATACAAATTTTATTTCCACACACTACCAACCCTAATTGGGTTCCCAGATCTTCCCCCAAACCAGTGGGCAGAGGCCAAAAAGCAAAGAAATATTCAAATGTACCCATAGTTATACGACTGCCTGATTCAGGCAAAGATACTGAAGCACCTAATCTTTGTAAAGGACCTACTGACCTCCCAGGGGTATACTGTCAATGAAAAGAAATCCAAACTAGTACTCATGCAAAAAATTGTATTCCTGGGAGCAAGCCTGGACATGGCATCCCAGATGGCATTCCTTACACCAGAAAAACAAACCTACCTGACAACCTACTTCTCTCAACTAGCCACCAGATCTCAGTTATCTGCAAGGAAAATCCTGCAAGCTCTGGGGTTCATGGCTTCTTGCATTCTACTCATTCCATATGCCAGACTGCATATGAGGAAACTACAATGGTACCTAAAAAGCCTTTGGTGTCAACACTCCCAAGACCTGGAAAGTCATATACCAGTGATACCTTGCTTAAGAAAAGATTTCCTTTGGTGGGCAGCAGTATGCAACCACAACAAGGGACTACCCTTCTCACAACCCCATGCCGCCCAGACCCTCACCACAGCCACATCAGACTATGCTTGGGGTGCACACCTGGACAGCAGGTGCATTCAGGGCCAATGGAGCCCAAACCAAATACATCTGCACATCAACCAAAAAGAGATGTTAGCTGTTCAGCAAGCTCTGACAGCCTTCAGACCCCTACTCTCTCCAGGGCCTCTACTGATCAAAACAGAAAACACCACTCTGATGTGGTACATCAACAAGCAGCGAGGGACTCAATCGTACCCTCTGTGCAGGCTCGCCATGACCCTTTGGTACACAGCCTCAGCCATGCATCTACACCTGCTAAAACAATTCTTGCCCGGCTCTAAACTGTCTAGCAGACAACTTAAGCAGCAACCTCCTGGACCCATATGAGTGGCAGCTAGACCAAAGAAACTTCTCCCTTGTAACCCAGAAATGGGGCACCCTGAAGTTTAAACTGTGTCCCACTCCAGCCATCAGCTCAGCAAATTCTGTTCCAGGGAACCTCACAAAAAGGCCTGGAAAGTGGATGCTCTATCCTTCCAGTGGGGGTCAACCTCTCTGTCTACGCATTCCCTCCTCTACTGCTCATTGCAAGGGTACTGCTCAAAATAAGGTAGGAAAAACGGAGGACAATCCTGATTGCCCCAGACTGGCCATGCCAGCACTGGTACCCTCTGCTGCAAAGCCCGTCACCACTGCCACCCTGGCATCTCCCTCGGATCCCAACACTCCTGACCCAGAGGGATGGAGAATTCATGCATCCCCAATTGCAGACCCCCTATCTGGCAGCCTGGCTTATTCCCTGACCACTGCACAAGCTACCAATCTAAGCAGACAAGTTCTAGGTATACGCAAGCCAGATGCCCTAGCACTGCAACGTCTTATGCTGACAAGTGGAAAAGGTTTTGCACCTGGGTCCAGGCTAAGAGAGCTTGAACTGCACAGCCCTCCCCTCCTCTCATCCTGGATTTCTTGGCTGACCTACTACACAGGGGTCTATCCTTCTCTTCTATTATAATTCATGCCTCTGCCATCTCTGCTCATTTCAGCACAGAGCCACCTTTTTTCTCCCACCCTCTCATGAAACAGTTCCTAAGAGGGGCTAACAACTTGAGGCCACCCAGAGGAGCTCCTACCGCAGCTTCGGACCTTAAGTTTGTTTTGGAAAAACTCACGCTGCCCCCTCTTGAACCAGCAGCATTAGCAGAGTTAAAGTTCCTCTCTTGGAAGACGGCCTTGCTTTTGGCCATCACATCAGTTAGAAGAGTATCCGAGCTACAAGCGCTAATGGCTGTAGAGCCCTTCATCATTTTCCATGCTGACAGGGTCTCCCTCAGGACCAACTTATCCTTCATGCCAAAAGTGGTGTCCATTGTGGCTCTCAACCAATCCCTTCATTTGCCCACCTTTTTCCCTAACCCACAAAACAAGGGGAAAAGTATTCTGCACTCTCTAGATGTGCACAGCTCAGATTCTACCTAGACAGGACTAAATGATTTAGGAAGACCTGATCCATTGTTAGTCAGCTTTGCTACAGGAGCAGAGGGCAAGGCCATATCCAAACAAACTATTTCTGAATAGATAGCACACTGCATCCATTTCTGCTACAAGCAGCAGGGGAAACCTCCCCCCAAGGGGGGTCAGGGCACATTCTACCAAAGCAACGTCCACCTCTACAGCTTTCCTCAGAGGGGTCCCCCACCAGGGACATCCTGGAGGCTGCAACATGGACATGTGTTTATATTTTCACCAAGCATTACCACCTGCCTATCTTTTCCAAATCCAGGGCAGGCTTTGCCGCAGCAGTCTTGCAGGGTATCCTAGCCAGCCCCCAGTCTTCTTGACTGCCTCCACCCTTTTCAGCTTTGGGAATCAACCCAAATGTGATGACTGCAACAGTGAAACATGAAGAACATAGTACAGTTGTGTACACTTACCATAAATGTAGATGTTCGAGTGTATTCACTGATGTTCATCGTGTTTCACTGTTGCAGTCATCACTGTAGGGTTCTTCCTGCCGGCAGGCAGCCTTCGGTCGGCCAGAATCCCAAAGTCTGGGTCCGGCATCGGCTGTGTACTTCACCCTACCTGACGTCAGAGCACCAGGGGTACAAAGCTCCCAGCCGACGCCATGTTTTCCAGTCTTTCTTGCCGCGCGGTGGAAGCAGTTCGCAAGTGCCGGTCGGCTGACTCCTTTTATTTTTGATGCTTCATACCGAAGACTTTCTTCTTTTCAAAGCTAAGTACCCCATTGGGGAAACTTTTTTTGCTCCAGACCAATGTCAGAAAAAGTTAATAATTGTATTTCATGTGGGAAGCAAATACCTCATAAGGATTTTCACTCTTACTGTATTCCTTGTCTAGGTCCTGACCACGACGTAGCTAGTTGTCAGTTTTGTGCTAGATTTAATCAACGTACTATTAAACGGAGATATGATTTTCCCTTTCATTACTTTGGGAGGCGATTTAATTATAACATGTCGTCGGACATGCTTCCGACTACCGGAGTTCATAAAAGGCGCAAGGAATAAGGATAGGCCTCCGAGGTCCAAATCAGACAGTTTACAATCAGAGCCAGCTGCTGGTTCGGCCGTAGTCAGTGAGGCGCTTTCGCAGCCCCTGTCGGCCATTACAGAACCGCTTGCCGAAATGGACTCCCACGAGGACCCAACTAGGCCTTCGAATACTCCAGGTGCAGGACCTTCAGATAATGCTCCCTCGGATGGGTCCGGAGCCGCTGTGCAGGTACCGGCTTCCGAGGGGGTTTTCAGGCCTACGCAGCTTTAGGTAAAGGCAAAGACTCCTTCTAAAGCAGACTCAAGCCCAGGCCTCCTCTGATCCGGGACCTAAAATCTCAAAAACAAATGCTTAAAATGACGGAGGACTTGCTAACTATGATTAGGGGTTCACATCCCCCTTCTGACAAAAGGCCAAGACAAGAATTGGATTATGAATCCTCTGATCAGGCATCTATCTCTTCAGTATCTTCCTCTGAACAGGATTATACTTTCCCTCCTTATGAGAATTCTGATGCTGAGGAATCCATTCCTTCAGCTTCTCCTCCTGAGGATTACTCTCTTGGGGAAACTTTACATGACATGAGGGAACATTTTCACTGGGAAGGACAGGAGTACTCTGAATCCAGGAGAAGGCTTAGGGATTTCCTCCTTCTTCCCCAACACAGACCCCTGGCTATTCCTCCTATTTTTGATATTGTGGATGATGTCTTTTCTGAGTCTAATTTAACTCCTGACTCCTTTCCTCCGGCCCCTGCTAAGCCTGATAGATATTAGAGTCCCTGACTCCCACCAGTTTCTTTATAAAAATCCTACTGCTGATCCAGAAACCATTTCTCAGGGTCCTAAGGGTGTTAAGGCCGCCACTGCTAAGAACCTTATTCCGTCAGATAAGGATTCTAGAGCTTTGGAGAGATGGGCAAAAAAGTGTACACTTCTGCTACTTTATCTATTAGGGCTTTAAATTGTCAATTTCATATGTTGAAGTATCAGCAATACCTTTTGTCTGTTATGAAACAAAAACTGGGTACCATTTCTGCATGTGCAGACAATAAGGAATTACATGATTTGATGCATGCTACTGAGCAGGTGGGAAAACATTCCTTACACTGGTTTTGATGCTTTGGAGGCCTCTTGCAGGGCGGCTGCCACTGGCACAGTCATTAGAAGGCATGCTTGGTTAAAGGAACAAAATTTGCCTGATCAAGTGAAAGCAAAGTTTACTGGATGCTCCTCTTCAACATAATGTTTTGTTTGGGTCCAAGGCTGAAGAGGTTATAAAGAAAATGGAGGATAAGGCAAAATCCATGCAAACGGTCAAGGATTTCTTACAAGTTCAGCCTCCTAGATTTAGTAGAAATTGGTCAGCTAAAAATTGGTCCTTTCCCAGCTCGGACAAGTCTCAGAGGGGAAGACCTAGGTGCCCCAGAGGGAGGGCCCAAGCACAGACCTCTTACAAACCTAGACAGTGGAGTGCTTCCACCCCCTGGGGTGGAGAAGATAGGTCTCAACCTTACAGGAAACAGGCTCAATGACTCCCCCTGCATGGCTCCAGGAACCTCTCTCCTGGAAGCTCCTCTGGGAGGAAAACTTTCTCTTTTTCACCGAAATTGGACTTGCATAACCCAACACAAGTGGGTTCTGGATGTAGTTTTAAGAGGTAACAAATTCCACTTTCACACCTTACCAAAACCAAACGGATGGCCAGACCTACCAAAAACTCAATGGGCAGAGGCATTAAAACAGGTGAGGTCCCTCATGGCTATGAGGGCCATAGAACTGGTTCCAAATTCAGAGACGGGACAAGGCTTTTATTCAAGACTCTCTCTAGTTCCCAGAAAGCAAAATACTTGGAGACCCATCCTGGATCTGTCAGTCTTAAATACTTTCCTGGAGATACCAAAGTTCAAGATGCTTACTCTGCAGCAGCTCCTGCCAATGTTGAGCAAAAATGCATGGATGGTGACATTGGATTTAAAGGAGGCTTACCTACACATTCCTATCAGACAGGGGTGCAGAAGATACCTCGGGTTCAAGGCAGGCTCGAAACATTACCAATTCTCTGCGCTGCCCTTTGGCTTGTCTACTGCGCCCAGGGTCTTTACCAAGTGCCTGGCGCCAGTAGTAGTTTACTGCAGACTCAAGGGAATTCAGATTTACCCTTATCTGGACGACTGCCTTATTCAAGCAGACAGCAAGGACATTTTACTCCAGCACCTGGAATTTGTTCAGAATCTACTCAAGTACCTGGGATTCACTGTGAACGTAAAAAAGTCAAATTTGACACCCACTCAACAGATAACTTTCCTGGGTGCTCTTTTAAACACAACAACCCAGATGGCATTCCTGACATCAGAAAAACAACTACAGCTGGCTTCAACTTTCAAAAGCCTGGCGTTAATGTCTCAGCTAACTGCAAGGAAATTCCTGCAGGCTTTGGGTTACATGGCTTCTTGCATCCTACTCATACCATATGCAAGACTGCATATGAGGAAGATACAATGGTACCTAAAAAGCGTATGGTCCCAGCATTCACTGTCTGGAAACAGTGATTTCTGTCTTGCCTTGCCTGCAAAAGGAATTCCATTGGTGGGCCATGGCATGTCTACAAAACAAAGGGAAAGCCTTCAGTCTACCTCCAGCCTACCAAGTGATAACCACGGACGCCTTGGATTATGCATGGGGAGCCCACTTGCAGGGGAAAGGCCTGCAAGGTTTTTGGACAGATGATCAGAAGCATCTACATATCAATTTAAGAGATGTTAGCTGTGCAGAATGCTCTCTTGGCTTTCAGGGATCTTTTACAGCCAGGGCAGCTACTGATACGGACAGACAACACCACAGTTATGTGGTACATAAGCAAGGGGGTTCACATTCCTACCCCCTTTGCAGACTAGCCATGACTCTATGGAACACAGCACTAGCTTGCAAAGTGGACCTACAAGCTCAATTCCTGCCAGGGAAACAAAACACTGGCAGACAGCCTGAGCAGGAACCTGTCAGACCCACACGAGTGGATGCTACACACCCAAATATTCAAGATGATTACAGAAGCCTGGGGCTGCCCGGATATAGATCTGTTTGCATCTCCCCACAACTACCAGTTACAGACTTTTTGCACAAGGGCATATCACAAGCTAGCATGGAAAGTGGATGCTCTCTCATTCAGTTGGAGGAACCTCTCGGGGTATGCCTTTCCACCACTACCTCTTCTGCCAAGGGTGTTATTAAAAATAAAACAGGACAAACCAAAGCTGATCTTACTAGCCCCGAATTGGCCTCGACAGTTTTGGTACTCAACACTGATAAATCTATCCCAGGAACCTCCTTGGATTCTACCTCAGATTCCAAATCTTTTGTCTCAACATCAGGGCCAGGTCCTACACTCATATCAAAACTCTCAGCCTGGCGTATTCAGGGCCTATGATTAATCCTACCCTTTCCAAACAGGTCATGGATGTTCTCTTAGAAGCCAGAAGGCCTAGCACTGGGAAATCTTATGAAGGTAAATGGAAGAGATTTTGCACCTGGATGCATGCTCAGGAATCAGATCCTCGCATTCCAAATATTCCATTGATTCTACATTACCTAACAGATGCGTTGCATAAGGGTTTACCTTTTTCCTCCATAAAAATACATGCCTCGGCTATCTCTGCACATTATAATACAGATCCTCCAATTTTTTCACTTCCACTTCTGAAACAATATCTCAGAGGAGCCAAGAATTTAAGGCCCCCTAGGACACCACCCATTCCTGCCTGGGACCTCAGTTATGTCCTGGAAAAACTTACTCTGCCTCCTTTTGAGCCTGCTGCCACATCTGATATAAAGTATTTATCGTGGAAGACTGTTATCCTACTGGCTTTAACTTCAGCCAGGAGAGTCTCGGAGTTACAAGCGCTCATGGCTGTGGAACCTTACATTATTTTTCATGAAGACAGGGTTTCTTTCTGGACTAACCCTACTTTCATGCCTAAAGTGGTTTCTAAAGTGGCTTTAAACCAAAGTATTCACCTGCCAACTTTTTTCCCTAACCCACAAAATAAGGGGGAGAGGATCTTGCATTCTTTGGACGTGCACAGGCAGCTTCGTTTTTACCTGGACAGAACCAAGGATATCAGGAAAACAGAACAACTGTTTTTCTTATGCAGCAAATTCCCAAGGGAAAGCTATTTCAAAACGGACCATTTCTAAATGGATTGCTCATGGAATCAGATTTTGTTACTCTCATCATGGAAAGCAAATCCCAGGAAAAATTAGGACTCACTCTACCAGAGCTGCTGCTACTTCAGCTGCCTTTCTCAGGGGTGTACCTACCAAAGATATTTTGGAAGCTGCAACTTGGAGTTCAGTGCATACTTTCTCTAAGCACTATAATCTTCCTCTTTATTCTAAGTCTAGGGCAGGCTTTGCTTCTGCAGTCTTGCAAGGCCTTCTAGCTGCCCCTTCTACTCAATTACCACCACCCTTTATCTCAGCTTTGGGATTCAACCCTACAGTGATGACTGCAACAGTGAAACACAATGAACATAGTACAGTTGTGTACACTTACCATAAATGTAGATGTTCGAGTGTCTTCGCTGTTGCAGTCTGGGTTACCCACCCTCCTGTCCCCTCTTATATTTATTTTTGGTGTGGTTCCCTACTTCACCCTTCTTCTGAGGTGTATTTGCAACAAGGTATGTGGTTTGTTGTATGTTACATTTTTGTTTTACTTTTAGCCTTCACTTTTGGGCACCTGACATCTGGAGCAAGAAAAACTGGAGAACATGGCGTCGGCTGAGAGCTTTGTACCCCTGGCGATCTGACGTTAGGTAGGGTGAGTACACAGCCGACGCCAGACCCAGACTTTGGGATTCTGGCTGACCGAGGGCTGCCTGCCGGCAGGAAGAACCCTACAGTGATCGACTGCAACAGTGAAGACACTCTAACATCTACATTTATGGTAAGTGTACACAACTGTACTTTGCAGTCCTGGTTTCTCTCTCTCTGTTTTTCTCTCTCTATATATCCTTACAAGGATGATGTTCATCGTGTTTCACTGTTGGTCATTACAGTTGGGTTATCCTGCTGGCAGGCTACCCGCAGTCGGCCCGAGTTCCAAGGTCTACGACCAGCGTCGGTTGCTGTTGCCTCCTCCCTGACGTCAGTGCGCCAGGGGTATAAAAGATGCAGCCGACACCATTTTCTTCAGTCTTTCTTGCCGCGCAGTGCCTGAAGCAAAAGCAGTTTGCAAGTGCCAGACGGCCGACTCCTGAGATTTTCAAATTCGGATTTCAGATTCGAAGTCTTCATTAAAGCTAAGTACCCATTTGGGGAAACTTTTTTCTTGCTCCAGACCGATGTCAGAAAAAGTTAATAATTGTATTTCTTGTGGGAAGCAAGTACCTCATAAGGATTTCCATTCTTACAGTATTCCTTGCCTAGGCCCAGACCACGATGTTGCTAGTTGTCGGTTTTGTGCTGTATTTAACCAACGCACTATTAAGCGTCGGTACGATTTTGCATTTCATTACTTTGGCAGAAGATTCAATTGTATAATGCCGTCGAACAGCCGGTTACCGGAGTTTACAAAAAGCACAAAGAAAAAGAAAAGGACAGGCATCCGAGGTCCAAAACCGGCGACGAGGCTTCCGTTAGGCCTGACGACGGTTCTCAGTGAGGCGCTTTCGCAGCCCCTGACGCCTGCTACCTCAGAGCCACAGGCCGCTTTTAACTCCCACATGGAGCCGACTAGGCCGCTGATAACTCAAGGTATTGGGCACTCTGAAACTATTCCCTCAGATGGGTCTGGAGCCGCTGAGCAGGCATCGGCTTCTGAGGGTGTTTTCAGGCCTACACAGTTATATGTAAAACCAACTTCAGCTTCAAAGGCAAAGACTAAAGCAACTCTAAAGACAAAGAAACAAATACAGCATTCTCCTGGACAGACCTCCATGCCTAAAAAACAGATACTTAAAATGGCCGAAGACCTAATTACTTTGATCAGGGGTTCCCATCCCCCTCCTGATAAGAGGCCTAGGCAAAGAGAGAATATGAATCTTCAGATCAGGTTTCCATTTCCTCTGATTCCTCTTCTGAACAGGAATATTCTCTTCCTCTTGTTAAGCCAGACAGATACTACAGGGTTCCTGATTCAGATAAATTTCTTTACAAAAACCGTGTTGCTGACCCAGAAACTATCTCTTAGGGTCCCAAAGGGGTCAAGGCTTCCACTGCAAAAAGCCCTATCCCCTCTGATAGGGATTCAAGGGCCCTGGACAGATGGGGGAAAAAGATTTATACTTCTGCTACTTTGGCTGTAAGAGCTTTAAATTGTCAGTTTCATATGCTTAATTATCAGCAATATCTTATGTCACTGCTTAAACAGAAAATGTTGACAAATTCAGAATGTGCAGAAACAAAGAAATAAAGGATTTATTGCATGCAGCTAAACAAGTGGAAAAACATACTTTGCAATGTGGTTTTGATTCTCTAGAGGCCTCCTGCGGGGCCGCTTTTACAGGTTCTGTCATTAGGAGGCATGCTTGTTTAAAAGAACACAATCTGCCTGATCATGTTAAAGCAAAACTATTAGATGCTCCATTACAGCATGATACCTTGTTTGGTGTTAAAGCAGAAGAGGTGTTGAAGAAAATGGAGGACAAAGCTAAATCTATGCAAACAGTCAAGGATTTCTTACAGGTACAACCTCCCAGGTTTAGCAGGAACTGGCCTACAAAGAATTGGTCCTTTCCAGTGTCAGACAGGCCACAAAGAGGCAGATACAGAAGCCCCACAGGCAGATCACAGACCCAAGGCTCATGCAGGCCTAAACAATGGGGTGCTTTTACCTCCAAAAGCGGAGAAGAAAAATCACAGCCATACAGGAAACAGTCTCAATGACTTTCCCTGCCAGCACCAAGGACTTATCTTCTGGCAGCTCCTTTGGGGGGCAAACTAGCACTTTTTTCACAAAATTGTAACATGATCACCCAGGACAAATGGGTCTTAAATATCGTATCACAAGGCTACAGGCTCCACTTTCACACCCTGCCAAGGCCAAACGGTATGCCAGACCTGCCACACAATCAATGGGCAGAGGCACAAAAACAAATTTCATCTCATATGGACATTAGAGCCATTCAGCTAGTACCACAGCAAGAGCAGGGGCTAGGATTTTACTCAAGGCTCTTCTTGGTGCCGAGAAAGTACAAAGCCTGGAGACCAATACTGGATCTGTCTATCCTAAACACATTCCTGGATATTCCAAAATTCAAAATGTTAACTGTGCAGCAGCTTCTGCCCATGCTGGTCAAGAAGGCTTGGCTTGTGACTTTAGACCTAAAAGAGGCATACCTGCATGTCCCAATCAAACAATCATGCAGAAGGTACCTCAGATTTATAGCTGGCTCAATGCACTACCAATTCTCTGCACTGCCCTTTATATCTACTGCGCCCAGGGTCTTCACAAAATGCCTGGCACCAGTAATTGCATTTTGCAGAGAAAGAGGAATACAAATATATCTTTACTTGGACGACTGCCTTATTCAAGCAGAGAACAAGGACATTCTACTACAGCATCTGGCGTTTGTAAAAAGATTACTAACAGGTCTAGGGTACACAGTAAACGAAAAGAAATCAAAACACGTACCCTCTCAAGAGATAATATTCCTGGGTGCAAGCTTAAATAGAACTGCCCAGATGGCTTATCTCAAGCCAAACACAGACAACTGACTACTTATTTCAAAATGTTGGCAACAAAGACCCAGTTATCTGCAAGAAAAATTCTGCAGGCTTTGGGCTTCATGGCGATCTGCATTCTGCTAATTCCATATGCAAGACTGCATATGAGGAAACTTCAGTGGTATCTAAAAAGTATTTGGACTCAACATTGCAACAGCCTGGAAACAATAATTACCCTCATTCTCTGCCTGCAACAGGAGTTTCGATGGTGGGCAAAAGCCTGTTACCACAACACAGGACAGCCATTCACCTTACCCACAGCAAGGCAGACATTGACAACAGATGCATCAGATTATGCCTGGGGGGGGCCCATATGGCAGGAAGATGTATTCAGAGCACATGGTCCGCAAGTCAAATGCGTCTACATGTCAGTTATAAAGAGATGCTAGCTGTACAGAATGCCCTGACAGCTTTCAAGGATCTACTTCATCCAGGACAACTACTGATAAAGACGGACAATACTGCAGTCATGTGGTACAACAAGCAGGGGGGCACACATTCCCACCCCCTCTGCAGACTAGCCATGAACTTGTGTGACACAGCATAGATTATCAAGTACATCTGCAAGCACAATTCCTGCCAGGAAGGATAAATACTCTGGCAGATGAACTAAGCAGAAACCTAATGGATCCCCACGAGTGGAAATTGGATCCACAAGTATACAGCATGATAACAAGGAACTGGGGATACCCGGACATAGACCTATTTGCCTCCCCTCACAACTACCAACCACAGAAATTCTGCACAAGGACTTATCACAAGCAAGCATGGAAAGTGGATGCTCTATCTTTCAGCTGGAAAAACCTAACAGTATATGCCTTTCCTCCTCTGCCTCTCCTTCCCAAGGTACTCCTCAAGGTCAGACTAGAAAAGCCAAAAATAATATTGATTGCCTCAGACTGGTCCCGCCAGCACTGGTACCCAATCCTAAAGAGCCTGTCTCAAGGTCCAGCTTGGACATTTCCACAAGTTCCTCACTTAATGACCCAACAAGACAGTCAGATACTGCACAGCCAACTCAGGACCTTAAACCTGGCAGCATGGCGGATACTGTAGCCATTCAAGACACACCTCTCTCAAAAGCAGTGATGGATGTTATTTTGGAGGCCAGGAGGCCTAGCACCGGAAAATCTTATGCAGAAAAATGGAAGAGATTTTGTGCCTGGAATCGGACAGAAGGCATTGACACGATTGTTCCAAATATTCCTCAGATTTTGCAATACTTAATTGAGATGCTGGATAAAGGCCTTTCCTTTTCATCAATTAAAATTCATGCCTCTTCTATTTCAGCTCATTACAATACAAATCTGCCTATTTTTTTTGCCTCCATTACTAAAGCAGTACCTCAGAGGGGCAAACAGTATATGCCTTTCCTCCTCTGCCTCTCCTCCCCAAGGTACTCCTAAAGGTCAGACGAGAAGTCAAGAATGATTCTGATTGCCTGGCCACGCTAAATCCTAAAAAGCTTGTGTCAAGGCCCAGTCTGGACATTGCCTCTAATTCCTCACTTACTGACCCAGCGAAAGTCAGATTCTGCACAGTCAACTCAGGACCCTAAATCTGGCAGAATGGCGGATAATGTAACCATTCAAAGCGCACCTCTCTCTAAAGCAGTGATAGATGTTATGTTGGAGGCCAGGAGGCCCAGTATCAGAAAATCTTATGTAGAAAAATGGAAAAAGATTCTGTGCTTGGAACCAGGCACAAGGAATTGACACATCTGTACCAAATATTCCTCAGATTTTGCAATACCCAACTGAGATGCTGGACAAAGGCCCATCCTTTTCATCAATTAAAATTCATGCCTCTGCCATTTCAGCTCATTACAATACCGGAACCTCCTATTTTTTCCCATCCATTGCCAAGGCAGTACCTCAGAGGGGCCAAAAACATAAGACCTCCAAGGAGAGCCCCAATATCTGCATGGGACCTCAATTATGTCTTGGTAAAACTCACACTGACACCTTTTGAGCCAGCCAATACAGCTGATCTAAAGTTTTTATCTTAGAAAACAGCTCTGCTCCTAGCAATAACCTCTGCAAGACGAGTTTCAGAGTTACAGGCACTCATGGCTGTGGAACCTTTCATCATTTTCCATCCAGACAGGGTTTCTCTAAGGACGAACCCAACATTTATGCCTAAGGTAGTGTCCAGTGTGGCCCTTAACCAAACCATTCATTTGCCTACCTTTTATCGAAACCCACAGAGTAAGGGTGAGAGACTTCTGCATTCCTTGGACATACACAGACAACTACGCTTCTACATGGACAGAACTAAAGCTTTCAGAAAAACTGAGCAACTTTTAGTGGCATATGCTGCAGGATCTCAATGAAAGCCCATCTCAAAACAGATTATTTCAAAATGGATAGGCCACTGCATTCGTTTCTGCTACTCACAACATGGCAAAACAGTGCCCAAGGGCATTAGGCCTCATTCCACCAGGGCAGCAGCCACTTCAGCAGCCTTTCTCAGAGGAGTACCAACCAAAGATATTTTAGAGGCTGCAACTTGGTGTTCAGTGCACACTTTTACAAAGCACTGCCATTTACCTCTCTACTCTAAATCCAGAGCAGGCTTTGCCACTGCAGTTTTGCAAGACCTTATACCCTCACCTAATCCTTTTTAGGCCCAGCCACCCAGCCTTAGCTTTGGGATTCATCCCAAGAGTAATGACTGCAACAGTGAAACACGATGAACATAGTACAGTTGTGTACCTACCATAAATGTAGATGTTCTAGTGTATTCACTGTTGCAGACCAGGTTACCCACCCTCCATCCCCCTTTTCTTTGCTGGGACTTAACCTATACTTCTCTATCTTATACAACCTATGTGTTGCAGTTGCTTGTAGATGAAGGAAATGTTTATTTTACTGCATGCATAATTATTGGCATAATATTTTTAGCCTACCATTTTGGGGGCACCTGACATCTGGTGCAAGAAAAACTGAAGAAAATGGCGTCTGCTGCATCTTTTATACCCCTGGCGCACTGATGTCAGGGAAGAGGCGACAGCAACCGATCCCAGACCTAAACTTCGGAATTCTGTCCGACTGCGAGTAGCCTGCCAGCAGGATAACCCAAGAGTAATGACTGCAACAGTGAATACACACTAACATCTAGATTTATGGTAGGTACACAACTGTACTTTTTAGAGTTTGAGAACCGAAGTCTTCAACTTAAAGCCAAGTACCCCGTTGGGGAAACTTTTTCTTACTCCTTACCTATGTCAGTAAAAGTTAATAATTGCATTACTTGTAGAAAGCAAATACCTCATAAAGATTTTCATTCGTACTGTATTCTTTGCCTAGGCCCTGACCACGATGTACATCGATGTCGGTTTTGTGCTTTATTTAATCAGCGCACTATCCATCGTCGGTACATTTTTGCTTCTAAATATATCGGTTCTCGGTTTAATTATCCAGAAATGTCAGTTAGCCATTCGACTACGGGGATTCCGAAAAAACACAAAGCTAAAGACCGAGACAGGCCTCCGAGGTCCAAAACTGCCAATGATGCTTCTCCTAAACCAGTCGCCAGTTCGCCGGTACTCAGGTGCTTTCGAAGCCCCTGATACCCACTACTACTGATTCGCAGGCCTCGACTGAGACCCATTCGGAGTCCTGTATGCCGCGAGATGCTTCATCAGTGGAACCCTTGGATGTCTCTACCTTGGATGGGTCCAGAGCCACTGTGCAGGCACCGGCTTCTGAGGGTGTATTCAGGCCTACAGACTTGCATATTAAATGAACACCACCTTCATTACTAATGCCTAAACCTCGATCTATGTCTAAAAAACTGAAGCCAAGGCCACATGTTCAGGCCCCTATGCCTAAAAACAAATTATCAAAATGGCTGAATATCTCATTACTCTAATCAGCGGTAGTCAAACCCCCCCCTCAAGAGGCCCAGGCCTGAGCTTGATTATCAATCTTCTGATCAGGATTCTGTTTCTTCTGACTCTTCTAATAACCTGGATTTGTCCATACCTACTTATGAGAATTCTGATGCAGAGGATTCCATTCCCTCTGTTTTCCCTCCTGAGGATTGTCCTTTTGGGCAACTTTACATACTTTAAGAGAGCATTTCCACTGGGAAAGTCAGGAATTTTCTGAATCGAGAGGCTTTGGGGATGTTGGTGTTTCACTGTTTCAGTCATTACACTTGGCTTATCTGCCGGCAGGCTACCCGCATTCGGCCCGAGTTCCAAAGTCTTGGTCTGGCATCGGTTGCTGTCACCTCTTCCCTGACGTCAGTGCGCCAGGGGTATAAAAGATGCAACCGATGCCATTTTCTTCAGTCTTTCTTGCCGCATGGTGCCCGAAGCAAAAGCAGTTCACAAGTGGCGGTCGGCTGTCTCCGGAGATTTTCGAAATTGAGTTTCAGAACAGAAGTCTTCAGTAAAGCTAAGTACCCCGTTGGGGAAACTTTTTCTTGCTCCAGACCGATGTCAGTAAAAGTTAATAATTGTATCTCTTGTGGGAAGCAAATGCCTCATAAGGACTTTCACTCTTATTGTATTCCTTGCCTAGGCCCTGACCACAACGTTACCAGTTGTTGGTTTTGTGCTAGATTCAATAAACGCACTGTTACACATCTGTTTGATTTTGCTTTACATTATTTTGGCTGAAGGTTTAATTACATAATGCTGTCGGAACAACCGACCGGAATTTATAAAAAACCCAGAGAAAAGGACAGGCATCCGAGGTCCAAAACCGACGAAGCCTCTTCTAGGCCAGTCGCCGGTTCGCTGGTTCTCAGTGAGGCACTTTCGCAGCCCCTGACACCTGCTACCTCAGAGCCACAGGCCGTATCCGACAGCCACGTGGAGACACCGAGGCCTGTGGAAACTCAAGGTATTGTGCCTACAGAAACTATCCCCTCAGATGGGTCCAGAGCCGCTGAGCAGGCATCTGCTTCTGACTGCTTTCAGACCTTCACAGCTTACAATTAAGCCCACTACAGCAGCCAAGGCAACGACAAAAACACCATTAAAGACAAGTAAACAAGTACAGCATTCTCCTGAACAGTCATCCATGCCAAAGAAACAGATGCTTAAAATGGCCGAAGACCTAATTACTTTAATCAGGGGTTCCCATCCCCCTCCTGACAAAAGGCCTAGGCAAGACACACTGATTCCTCTGACCAGGTTTCTATTTCCTCGGATTCCCCTTCTGATCAGGGATATTCTCTCCCTCCCTATGAGGACTCTGATGCAGAAGAGTCTATACCTTCAGCCTCTCCGCCTGAGGATTATTCTTTTGGGGAAATCCTGCACACCATGAGGGAGCATTTCCATTGGGAGAGCCAGGATTATTCAGAATCCAAGAAAAGGCTCAGAGACTTTCTTTTATTGCCCCAGCACAGGCCCCTGGCTATTCCGCCTGTGCTTGATATTGTTGATGTTTTCTCTGAATCCAGTCTAACTCCTGATTCTTTACCCCCTGCACCAGTCAAGCCAGACAAGAACTACAGGGTCCCAGACTCCCATAAATTTCTTTACAAAAATCCTGCTGCAGATCCAGAAACAATTTCTCAGGGTCCTAAAGGGGTTAAGGCTTCCACTGCTAAAAATCCTGTCCCCTCGGATAGGGATTCCAGAGCTCTGGACAGATGGGGGAGAAAAGTTTACACTTCTGCTACTTTAGCTCTAAGGGCTTTAAATTGCCAGTTTCACATGCTTAAATATCAACAGTACCTCATGTCATTGTTAAAACAGAAAACGGTTTCAAACTCAAAAGTCCTGACAGGAAATGCAGGATTTATTGCATGCAGCTGAACAAGTGGGAAAACATACTCTACAATGTGGTTTTGATTTATTAGAGGCTTTTTGTAGAGCCGCAGTTACAGGCTCTGTTATTCGAAGGCATGCTTGGTTGAAAGAACAAAGTTTACCTGACCATGTTAAAGTAAAATTATTGGATGCTCCACTACAGCATGATACTTTGTTTGGTGTTAAGGCAGAAGGTGTTAAAGAAAATGGAGGATAAAGCAAAATCAATACAGACAGTAAAGGATTTCATACAGGTTCAACCACCTAGGTTTAGCAGAAACTGGCCTTCAAAAAATTGATCCTTTCCGGTGTCAGACAGGCCACAAAGAGGCAGATACAGATGCCCAAGAGGCAGATCTCAGCCCCTAGGCTCCTACAGGCCTAAAAAATGGGGTGCTTCAGCCCCCAAAGGAGGGGAAGACAAATCACAACCTTATAGAAACAGTCCCAATGACTTCCCTCTACAGATGCCAAGCACTTACCTTTTGGCAGCACCCCTAGGGGGAAAGCTAGCACTTTTCTCAAAAACTTGGCACATAATCACCAAGGACAAATGGGTACTGAATATTGTTTCTCAGTGTTACAGGTTCCACTTTCACACGCTTCCCAAATCAAAAGGTATGCTGGACCTGCCACAAAACCAATGGGCAGAGGCGCAAAAACAAATTGCTGCTCTCATGGACATGGGAGCTATTCAAAGAATACCACAGCAAGAACAGGAGCAAGGATTTTACTCAAGACTTTTATTAGTACCCAGAAAAAAACAAAGCCTGGAGACCAATACTGGACCTGTCAATCCTAAATACTTTCCTGAATGTTCCAAAATTCAAAATGTTAACACTACAGCAACTTCTACCCATGCTGGGCAAGAAGGCTTGGCTAGTTACTTTGGACCTCAAGGAGGCATACCTGCATGTCCCAATCAGACAATCTTGCAGAAGATACCTCAGATTCATAGCAGGCTCAATGCATTACCAATTCTCTGCACTGCACTGCCCTTTGGCTTATCTACTGCGCCCAGGGTCTTCACAAAATGCCTGTCACCAGTAATTGCATTTTACAGACAAAAAGGAATTCAGATATATCCCTACTTGGACGACTGCCGTATTCAAGCAGAGAGCAAGGACATTCTACTAAAGCATCTGACGTTTGTAAAAAGATTGCAAATTTGCCTAGGGTACACAGTAAACGAAAAGAAATCAAAACTAGTGCCCTCACAAGAGTTAATATTCCTGGGTGCAAGCTTAAATACAACTGCCCAGATGGCTTCTCTCACGCCAGACAAAGGCAGCTGACTCATTACTTTCAACTGATGGCAACAAAGACCCAGCTCCCTGCAAGAAAAATTCTGCAGGCCCTGGGCTTCATGGCGTCCTGCATTCTACTAATTCCATATGCAAGACTGCATATGAGGAAACTACAATGGTATCTAAAAAGTGTTTGGACTCAACATTGTCACAGCCTGGGGACAATCATAACTTAAATTCCCTGCCAACAACAGGAGTTTCGATGGTGGTCCCAGGCCTGTCACCACAACAAGGGACAGCCTTTCACCTTACCCACAGCCAGGCAGACAGTAACAACGGATGCATCGGATTATGCTTGGGGGCACATATGGCAGGAAAATGTATTCAGGGCATGTGGCCCAAGGAAAAAATACATCTTCACATAAATCAGAAAGAGATGCTAGATGTACAGAATGCCCTGACAGCTTTCAAGGACCTAGTACATCCAGGACAACTACTAATAAAGACGGACAATACCACAGTTATGTGGTACATAAACAAGCAAGGGGGCACACATTCCTAGCCCTATGCAGGCAAGCCATAACTTCGTGGAACACAGCACTGACCTATTAGGTACATCTGCAGTCACAATTCCTGCCAGGAACAAAAAATACACTGGCAGACAAACTAAGCAGAAATCTCATGGACCCTCATGAATGGAAACTAAATCCACAGGTGTTCAGCATGATAACAAGGAAATGGGAACGCCCAGACATCGATCTCTTTGCCTCCCCTCACAATTGCCAACTACAGAAGTTCTGCACAAGAACTTATCACTCTCAAACATGGAAAGTGGATGCTCTATCATTCTGCTGGAAAGCCCTGACAGTCTATGCCTTGCCTCCAATGCCTCTTCTTACCAAGGTGTTCCTAAAAGTCAGACAAGAAAGGCCAAAAATGATCCTGATTGCCCCAGACTGGCCACGCCAGCACTGGTACCCAATCCCAAAGAGCTTGTCTCAAGGCCCAGCTTGGCCTTTACCTCTAATTCCTCATCTTCTGAGTCAACAAAACAATCAGATTCTGCACAGTCAACTCAGAACCTTAAATCTGGCAGCATGGCAGATAATGCAGCCGTTCAGACTGCACCTCTCTCTAAAGCTGTTATGGATGTCATTTTGGAAGCCAGGAGGCCCAGTACCAGAAAATCTTATGCAGAAAAATGGAAGAGATTCTGTGCTTGGAACCAGTCACAAGGGCTCAAACCACTTGTTCCAAATATACCTCAGATTTTACAATACCTAACTGAGATGCTTGACAAAGGCCCATCTTTCTCATCAATTAAAATCCATGCCTCTACCATTTCAGCTCATTACAATATGAAACCTCCTCTTTTTTCACATCCTTTACTAAGACAGTACCTCAGCGGTGCAAAAAACATAAGACCCCAAAGGAGAGCACCAGTACCAACTTTGGATCTCAATTTTGTTTTAGAAAAACTCACACTGCCTCCTTTTGAACCAGCCAGCACAGCTGATATAAAATTCTTATCATGGAAAACTGCTCTGCTCCTAGCAATAACTTCAGTAAGAAGAGTATCAGTTACAGGCATTAATGGCTATGGAACCTTTCATCATTTTTCACCAGGACAGGTTTTCTCTTAGGACAAACCCAACATTCATGCCAAAGGTAGTTTCCAATGTGGCCCTGAACCAAACCAATTCATTTACCAACTTTCTACCCAAATCCCCAGAATAAAGGGGAGACACTTCTGCACGCTCTGGATATACACAGACAGCTATGATTCTACTTGGACAAAACAAAAGCTTTCAGAAAAACTGAGCAACTGTTTGTAGCCTATGCTGCAGGATCACAAGGAAAACCTATCACAAAGCAGACAATTTCAAAATGGTTAGGAACCTGCATCTGCTTCTGTTATGCACAACATGGCAAATCAGTGCCTAAGGTCATTAGGCCACATTCTACCAGAGCAGCAGCACTTCAGCAGCCTTTCTCAGAGGAGTACCAACCAAAGACATTTTAGAAGATGCAACCTGGAGCTCAGTGAACACTTTCACCAAGCACTTACCTCTGTACTCTAAATCCAGAGCAGGCTTTGCCACTGCAGTTCTGCAGGGCCTGGTAGCCTCTCCAAATCCAGTTTAGACCCAGCTGCCCAACCTCAGCTTTGGGATTCAACCCAAGTGTAATGACTGCAACAGTGAAACACGATGAACATAGTACAGTTGTGTACCTACAATAAATGTAGATGTTCGAGTGTATTCACTGTTGCATTCCAGGTTACCCATCCTCCATCCCCCTTTTCATTGCTGGGACTTCTCTGTACTTCTCAACTCTATACAACCTATGTGGTGTATTTGCTTATTGATGAACAAAATGTTTATATTAGTACATGCATGATTTTTGGCATAACTTTATTTTTCCAGCCTTCCTGTCTGGGGGCAACTGACATCTGGAGCAAGAAAAACTGAAGAAAATGGCGTCTGTTGCATCTTTTATACCCCTGTCGCACTGATGTCAGGGAAGAGGCGACAGCAACCGACACTGGACCAAGACTTTGGAACTCGGTCCGACTGCGGATAACCTGCTGGCGGATAACCCAAGTGTAATGACTGCAACAGTGAATACACTCTAACATCTACATTTATGCTAAGTACACAACTGTACATGTTAAGTTGTCTATCTCGCCTTCATTCTTGCTGGTTGGGTTCGGAGCTGATCCTCAGCTCTGACTCTGCCATCTTCAAAAGCTCGAGAGCTGCTTACTGGCTCGAGGCCTCTCTATATCCCATGATGCCTGGCGCTAGATACCCAGATCTTGTTTGCCGCTTCTGCTGCGAGGTTGTTCTACTGGTTCAGGTCGTATAAAACTTTATTATTGTTGTATGTTTCCTTGTCAAACTGTCAGTTTTAGTGTAGAATTAGTCGTTGGATTAGACTGTTGTATTGGTTAGTTTTCCCTATTTTCCGATTACTTCTCCCCAAGAAACTCGTTTAAGTTAGTTTCCCCTCCCCCTTCTCTCTCTCCCTTTCTATCTTCCTTAAACAAACAAAAAAATAGATATATATATAATAATTTCCTTAGTATCACTGTTTAGTGATGGTTATCTATAGTTTGTAGTACTGCTTGTAGTTTTTTTCAGTTGTGGTAACTGTAGTCTGCAATTTTTTTTTTTTTTTAGTGGTTAGTACTTAACCTTTTGTGTGTGTTTCTTGTCCTTGGTTTTTCTTCCAGTATGTCCAAGGATCCTAAACCGTCCGGATTCAAGAAGTGTGACTCATGCTGTCACAATATGTCTCTGACGGTCACACGTCTTGTGTTCATTGTCTGGGCACCGTGCGCCTGCAGGAATCTTGCTCGATTTGCCATGCTTTCAGTCCAAGAGTCCTGCAGGAGCACAGAAACAAATTGATTCTGGGGGGGTTTGCTTAAACCTCAAGATTCACCGGCAAAGGCTCAGCCCGTGAAATCTTTCAGGCCACCTAAACCTTCGGCTCCCAGTTTGGAGCCGTCGTTCGGTGAAGTCATACAATCCATCTCGGGTCCGGCTGGAACCTATGTTCCTCCCTCCCAGTTGGCTCCGACACATTCCTCGGAGCTGTCTGAGAGTCGGAAAAGTTCTAGGTCCCCTTCTCTGGAGTCGATATGTTCGGCTCCGAAGTTGCCACTGCTCCAATTGGAGCATAGTCATCGCTCATCCCACTCTTCTCGGTCCTCTAGACTTTCGGACCATGACTTGGAAAGAGTGGTCAGTAGGCTGTTGAAATCACAGGCCCTAGCCAAAATGTTGTCCAGCCCCCTCATCAGGTGTCTGCTCCATCCACTGCTGTAGATATTCCTCCTCCGCCTCATCCTATCAGCTCGGAGCTGGACTTAGTTGGGGTCCGAGTCGTGGAACCGTCGTCTCCGATACCCTCTCTTTCGGTTCCGTCGTCGGCTCCGATCTGTTCCATGGTACCTTCCCTGGAGGGATCTGGGCGTCGAGTCTCCCTCGTTGGCTCCGAGGGGGGCGAGTGGCATCGGACCCTTGTCCGACCCTCGGGGCTTCGGCTCAGGTGAGCTCGGCTCCCACATCTGCCTCAGAGCCATCCCCCTCGGTGCGGGGAGGGGTTCTGGTTTCTTCGGAACTGGAGCCCTCTCTGCGTCCAGGCAGTGATGCCTTCAAGGTGATAAGTGTACTGGCCCCCGAGTCAGTCCCACGATCGACCCCATCAGCTCCTCCCCCTAGGGTTCCTGCGTCGGCCTCTGCCCCTCTTCCAGACCTCAAGCGTGGGGATCCAGCGCTCCAGGACACCCCCTTGGGTGTATCCTCTTCCGAGGCCTCCCCTGATCATTCAGAGGAGCCACCTCGCAAGAGGAAATGCAAGAGGAAGCATGTTGACTCCCCTGAGTCTATCACATCGGATACCGGCTTAGAGGAGTCTGAAGGGTCCCCAAGATCCCCCTCTGAAGATGTCTCCTTCTCAGACATTCTTGAGATGCTTAGGCAGAGGGGGAACTGTACTGCCTTAAGCTCTTTCGAGGATATAGGTATTCCTGGATGCGTTTGGATCCCGACCTTCCACCTCTTGGGTGTCTCCACCTTTCGACCCACTGATGTCTGTGGTGGCTCGGAAGGCGTGGACTGCTCCAGACACAGTGGAACCGACCACTAGAAGACCTGCCAAATTCATTACTGCACTGCAGGACAAACAGTTCTTGACCAAAGGTGTCCCCGTTGATGCCATGGTGGTAGCGGCCACAAAAGGAGGAGTTGGCTGGAACCTCTTCATCTGTCCATCCCCTTAAGGAGTCCAGGGCGATGGACAGATAAGGGAAGTGGATGTTCTCTTCGGCGACCTTTTTCATGCGGTCCCTGAATTACCTGTGCCACTTTACCCATCTTCAGAGGGATCTCCTGAAAGAGCTTGGAGATACCCTTCAAGATCCATCAGCTGAGGGGGGCCCAGGCTAAGGCAGCCTCCCAGCTGGTGACTCTTAATTCAGTGGTAAACTCCTCCATGAGGCTCATTTCGTATACAGCCGATGGTCCGAGTAGAGCCGCAGGCACAGGCATGGCCCTAAGGAGGTACGCTTGGATGCGGCTATGTAACTTTGCGGAACCTTTCAGAGCATCTTTCATGAACACCCCTTTTGATGGTTCTTCTCTCTTTGGATCACAGGTGAAGGGATACCCTTACCAGGTGTGAACAGGAAGCAAGACTCTCTCTGCTGTAGGAGTCCGTTTTTCCACTCCTTCCAGACAATATCCTAAGGGTCAGAAGAGTGGAAAGATGTTTCTGGAAATCCCAGGGAGCCTTGCCGGACACACGTGGTGAGTTCCCATCTAGGGGCAGAGGAGGGAACAATAACAGACGCCGTCCTCATGGCAGAGGAGGTCCGCAAAATCAGGTCAGCAGAGAATCTTTCTCTGAGAAGCCCTTCCAGCATTCCTGAAGGGTTGCCCGGCTGCCCACCTCTGGAGGCAGTCGGGGGAAGATTATCGCTGTACCCAAGAGCCTGGCAAGACATAACACAAGACAAATGGGTGCAGTCCGTCATATCCGGAGGCTACAGAATTCCCTTCTTTCACACCCCCTTAAGATCAAAAAAGTCCCTTCCAGACGTTCCAACCAATCTAAGGGACCAAGCAGTGCAAGAAGTCTCAAAACTGCTAAGAAAAAGGGCCATCCAGCAAGTCCCAGCAGACCAACAAGGATCCGGAGTTTACTCAAGGTTCTTTTTGCTACCAAAAAAGACAGAGGACTGGAGACCCATTCTGGATCTCGGCAGACTGAACAGGTCTGTACAAAGAATGAAGTTCCGGATGGTCACGCTACAGTCCATTTTGCCCTTCCTGGGCCAGGACAATTGGATGTGCTCTATAGATCTTCAGGATGCGTACTACCACATCAAAATGGGCAGACGCTCCAGAAGATTCCTTCTCTTCCGGCTGGGAGCCAGCCATTATCATTTCAGAGCTCTGCCCTTTGGTCTCACCACAGCCCCCAGGGTGTTTACCAAATGTATGGCAGTAGTTACCGCTCACCTGAGATGGCAAGGATTCCAGGTGTTTCCATATTTGGATGACTGGCTCCTCACAGCTACCACCAGACATCACCTTCTGCGAGCCAGAGACTGCACTATCGACGCTTGCTCCAAGCTATGTATCTCAATAAATTTCGAAAAGGCTGCATTGTCGCCCTGTCAATCGATCACTTTTATAGGCACAAATTTAAATACCAAAGACATGTTAGCGAGCCTCCCACCAGACAGGGTGTTAGTGATTCGTCAGCATGTGAAGATTTTATTAGCATGCAAAAGAATTCAAGCTAGGTGTGTCCTTCAAACTCTGTCTCATGGCAGCAGCGATCGTACTTGTCTCTCTAGCTCGTTTTCACATGAGGATTCTCCAGTGGCTTCTTTTCACCCAGTGGTCCTTCCAGCAGCTTCCCATGTCTTACATGATTATGATCACACAAGCATGCAAGAAGCACCTTGTGTGGGGGATGGTCTCCACTTCAGTGCTCCATGGCAGACCATTTGTTCTCACCCTCCAGTTGCTATGGTGACCACGGACGCCTCCCTGATCAGGTGGGGGGGGGGCATTATCAGGGCAGAACAGTCTAAGGCACCTGGCAACCTCAGGAGTTACCATCTGCACATAAATGTCTTGGAGATGAAGGCCGTGCTCTTAGCTTCAGGACTCTCTTCCTACCGGGACCATTGCAGTTCAAACGGGCAATATGTCTGTGGTGTACATCAACAAGCAGGGCGGAACCAAGTCCTACCCCCTATGTCGAGAAGCACTCAGACTCTGGCAGTGGGCGATCTCTTCCCAACAGTTTCTGATTGCAACGCACATCCCTGGGAGTTCCAGTGTCGTAGCAGACAGACTGAGCAGAGCAATTCTCATGCCTCAGGAGTGGTCTCTGAACCTGGTAGTTGCGGACCAAATCTCCCGCAAATGGGGCCAACCTTGCTGCGACCTTTTTGCAACTCCGTTCAACAGCAAGTGCAGCAATTTCTTCTCTCTCCTTCCACTTCCCGGCTCTCCCCCAGAGACGCTCTAGTCCACGATTGGCCTCAGGGACTTCTTTATGCATTCCCTTCTTTTCACCAAATCCCGAAGCTAATTTAGAAAGCTACCATATTGGGCTGCAAAATGATCCTCATTGCCCCTTACTGGCCTCGACAAATATGGTTCCCGTTCCTGCATCACTATCTTCTCAAGCAGCCTTGGACTCTGGATCTATTTCCAGACCTCCTTTTTCATCAGTCGGGTGGGCTGCACCAATCCCTATGCTCTCTGCAGCTCACGGCTTGGTTGCTCCACTTCCAACTTTAGCCAGGCTTCCAGATATCTCCCCCTCTGTGCGCGAAATCATTTTGTCATCACATAAGTCTATGACTAGAAAAACTTACGCTAGTAAGTGGAAACGTTTTTCTTCCTGGGCAGAGGCAAAAAGTATAGACCCGTTTTCAGCCCCCTGTACACTACATTTTGGAATTTCTTGCGGAACTCTTCCATGCTGTGTCCGCTTCCGCTACAATTAGAGTTCAGTTAGCTGCAATTTCAAATTTTCACATTGGCCTGTCGGAAAACAATGTCATGTCTCATAGCTGTGTAAAGCCTTTCTCAAAGGAACCACTCTGCTCAGGCCCCCAGTGAGAGACCCTCCACCACCGTGGGATCTAAATTTGATTTTAGCTTCTCTAATTTTGCCCCCTTTCGAACCTGCAGCTTCTTGTTCATTGAAGTTCTTATCTTGGAAAACCCTTTTTCTGGTAGCTATTACTTCAGCCAGAAGAGTTTCGGAACTACAGGCTCTTTCTATTCATCCACCATACCTCGTGTTCCACAATGACAGGGTTGCTCTTAGGAATAATCCGTCCTTCCTTCCTAAGGTCTCTTCAGAGAGTAACTTGAATCAGTCCATAGACCTTCCTGTGTTTTTCCCTAACCATTGCAGCAGGGCGGAATATAAGTTGCGTCAGTTAGATGTTCACAGGCAGCTATGCTTTTATTTACATAGAACCAAGGACATTAGAAAATCTGTTCAACTTTTCCTGTCTTATGCAGTAGGTAAACAAGGTCTTCCAGTCTCCAAAGTAACCTTATCCAGTTGGTTGACTTCTATCATCACTTTCATATATCAACTGAGAAATAAAGAATTGCCAGTTAAACCAAAAGGTCACTCCACCAGAGCTTTAGCTACCTCGGTGGCCTTTCAGGCTAGGTTGCCCATTGAATCTATTTGCGCTGCGGCTACATGGGCCAGTCATTTTGCATTACTAGTTGGATTTGTTTTCCAGGAGCAGAGCTGATTTTGGTTCCACTGTTCTGAAGAGTCTTTTCCGATGAGCCACCCAGGATTTTAGGTGCTAGGGACGCTGTCCCAACCAGCAAGAATGAAGGCGAGATAGACAACTTAACATAAAGAAGTCATGTACCTACCATAACGTTCCATGTTAGTTGTCTTCTTCTCGCCTTCTTTCTTGTGTCCCACCTGCCATCCCCCTATCCTAGTGGACCGAGAAGAGTTCTTCTCGATTTTTCACTGGCTGAGTCCTCTCTGGCTATTCCTTTCTGACTAGTAGTCTCTCCGGTAGGATTTATGCATTCTAGGATAGGATTCCTTTATTATTATGTCTGCAGTTAGACTTACCAAATGAGATCTGGGTATCTAGCGTCTAGCATCATGGGATATATAGGGGGGCCTCGAGCCAGTAAGCAGCTCTCGAGCTTTTGAAGATGACAGAGTCGGTGCCGAGGATCGGCTCCGAACCCAGCCAGCAAGAAAGAAGGCGAGAAGAAGACAACTAACATGGAACGTTATGGTAGGTACATACCTTCTTTTGTTTCTGTCTTCTACCTCTGCATAGGCCTTTGGCTGTACCTCCTGTGCTAGACATTGTTGATGATATGTCCAGTTTGGCCCCTGATTCCCTGCCTCCAGCTCCTAGTAAACCTGACATACTACAGGGTTCCTGAGTCCCACAAGTTCCTTTTCAAAAATCCTGTTGCAGATCCAGAATCCATTTCTCAGGGGCCCAAGGACATTAAGGCTTCTACTGCTAAAAAGCCTACCCCTTCTGATAGAGACTCCAGGGCGCGCTGGCTAGATGGGGTAAAAAGGTTTATACTTCTGCAACCTTGGCAATCTGAGCTTTAAACTGTCAATTTCATATGTTAAAATATCAGCAGCATATTACTGGACTGCTTAAATGGAAAATTATGTTGATTCCTGATTGTGTGGAAAGTAAAGATTTACAGGATTTAATGCATTCTGCTAAACAAGTTGGAAAACATACTTTGCTATGTGGTTTTGGTTCTTTAGAGGCCTCCTGTAGGGCTGCTGTTACTGGGTCTGTGCTTAGAAGGCATGCTTGGCTTAAGGAGCAATCTTTGCCTGGTCATGTTAAAGCTAAATTGTTGGATGCTCTTTTAAATCAGGACCGCCTGTTTGGCAATAAGGCTGAAGAAGTTCTAAAAAAGATGGAAGATGAAGCTAAATGTATGCAAAGTGTTAAAGATTTCTTACAAGTGCAACCTCCAAAATTTAGTAGGCACTGGCTTGCAAAGAATTGGTCTTTTCCAGCCCCTTCCAGATCCTCTCAAGCCAAACCCAGACACAGCAAAATCCCCAGGTTTCAGTCCCAGGGGACTCTCAGAACTAAGCAGTGGGTGGCTTCCACTTCCATATCTGGAAATAAGACACTCCCTACGGTAAACAGTCTCTGTGACTTCCTTTTAAAATTACCAAGCACTTACCTTTTAACTGCCCCTTTGGAGGGAAAGATTGCTCTTCGTGCAAAGAACTGGGAACTCATAACCCAGGACAAATGGGTTTTAAATAGTGTCCCAGGGATACAGATTTCATTTCCACACGTTACCATCACCTAACAGGTGGCCAGACCTGCCCCCAAATCAGTGGGCAGAGGCTCAAAAACAAGTACCCTCTTAAACATGGGGGCTATTCAACCGGTACCAGAAGAGGAAAAGGGACAATGTTTCCATTCCAGGCTTTTTCTGGTACCCAGAAAAGACAAGTCATGGCATCCAATCCTGGACCTGTCTACTCTAAACACCTTTCTGGAGATTCCAAAATTCAAGATACTGACTCTTCACCAGTTACTTCCTATGCTAGGCAAAGATGCCTGGCTAGCAACTCTAGATTTAAAAGAAGCATACCTGCACATCCCAATCAGGGAATCTTGTAGAAGATACCTACACTTCAAAGCAGGCTACTTGCATTATCAGTTCTCTGCACTGCCCTTTGGCTTGTCTACTGTGCCCAGGGTATTCACAAAATGCCTGGCTCCAGTTCTTGCATTTTGCAGACAAAGAAATATTCAAATATATCCGTACATGGACGATTGTCTAATTCGGCAGAAAACCAGGGCATACTTCTAAATCACCTGGCATTTGTAAAAAGGGTTCTAACTTGTCTGAGGTACACCATAAACGAAAATAAATCACAATTGATACCCTGTCAACAGATTACATTCCTGGGTGCAAGCTTGAATACAACTGCCCAGATGGCTTTCCTCGCGCCAGAAAAGCAAATTCATTTGGTAACTTACTTTAAACAAGTGGCCACAAAAACCCTGCTATCTGCAAGACAAATACTGCAAGCCTTGGGGTTCTTGGCCTCCTGCATTCTTCTAATTCCATATGCAAGACTGCATATGAGGAAACTACAGTGGTACTTAAAAAGTCTATGGTGTCAGCATTGTCACAGCCTGGAAACAATGCTCCCTATCATACCTTACTTACGCCTGGAGTTCATATGATGGGCAGAGGCCTGCTACCAAAACAAAGGACTGCCATTCACACTAACCCTGCCGCCCAAACCCTCACTACAGATGCATCAGACTATGCATGGGGGACTCACCTGGCAGGGAAGTTCATTCAGGGCAAATGGAACCCAAATCAAATGCACCTACATATCAGTCAAAAAGAAATGTTAGCTGTACAGAATGCTCTGACAGCCTTCAAGGACTACATTCTTCCAGGACAACTAATAGTAAAGACTGACAACACCACTGTTATGTGGTACATAAATAGCGGGGGGAGGGTACACATTCTTATCTCCTCTGCAGACTAGCAATGGCATTGTGGAACACAGCCTTGAGCTACCAAGTGCACCTACAAGCTCAATTCTTGCCAGGAAAATTAAATACTCTGGCAGACGGATTAAGCAGAAAACTCATGGACCCACACTAGTGTCAACTGGAACGACAAATTTTCTACATGTTGACAAGCAAATGGGGGAGCCCAGACATAGATCTGTTTGCCTCCCCCAAGGACAAGTTTTGCACAAGGACTCCCCACAAACAAGCCTGGAAAGTGGATGCTCTCTCCTTCAGCTGGAAAAACCTATCAGTCTATGCCTTTCCCCCTCTGCGTCTGCTCTCCAAAGTTCTGCTAAAAGTCAAACTGGACAAACCAAGGATGATTTTGATTGCTCCTTACTGGCTGCGCCAACACTGGTACCCACTCCTGCGCAGTGTGTTGCAAATATCTCCATGGCTCCTTCCTCCGACCCCTTCCCTGCTGTCCCAGCAGGAGAACCAAATTCTGCACCCTTAGCTTCCAACATTGAACCTTTCAGCCTGGCTAATCACTTAAATTCACCCTTATCCCTCAGCAAACCTGTGATGTATATTATCTTGGAGGTGAGAAGACCTAGTACTAGAAAATCTTATGCTGACAAATGGAAAAGATTCTGTGCCTGGAACCAGTCTTTAGGGATGAGCACAGCAGCGCCCAGTTTACCTCGGATTTTACAATACTTAACTGAGATGCTTCACAAGGGCCTGTCTTTTTCCTCTGTTAAAATCCACGCCTCAGCTATTTCAGCTCATTATAACACAGAACCACCTCTCTTCTCTCATCCTCTGCTCAAGCAGCATCTCAGAGGGGCAAAGAACTTGAGACCAACCAGGAGAGCTCCTATCCCTGCCTGGGACCTTAACTTTGTTTTGGAGAAGCTCACTGTACCTCCTTTCGAGCCAGCTGCTACTGCAGACTTAAAATGTCTTTCTTGGAAAACAGCCTTCCTTTTAGCAATCACTTCAGCTAGAAGGATATTTGAATTACTGGCCCTTATGGCAGTGGAGCCTTTTGTCATCTTTCATGTGGACAGGGTATCTCTCAGGACCAGTCTGTCCTTCATGCCCAAGGTGGTTTCCAGTGTGGCTCTTAATCAGTCCATTCATTTGCCAACCTTCTTTCCCAGTCCACAGAACAAAGGGGAACGGATTCTGCATTCCTTTGATGTTCATAGACAACTTAGATTTTACTTGGACAAGACTAAATCTCGAAGAAAATCTGAACAATTGCTGGTAGCTTTTGCTGCAGGGGCAGAGGGGAAGGCTATTTCATAACAAACCATTTCTAAATGGATAAGCCATTGCATTCATTTCTGCTATAAGCACCATGGAAAACCTATCCCCCAGGGGATCAGATTTCACTCCAGCAGGGCTGCATCTACTTCTGCAGCCTTTCTCAGAGGTGTTCCTACCAGGGATATTCTAGAAGCTGTTACCTGGCGTTCTGTTCATACTTTCACCAAGCATTATCACTTACCAGTTTTCTCTAAATGCAGAGCTGGCTTTGCCACTGCTGTCTTGCAGGGCCTTATAGCTGGCACTAATGCTGTATAAACTCCTCTTCTCAACCATAGCTTTGGGAATCTACCCAAATGTAATGACTGCAACAGTGAAACACGAAGAACATAGTACAGTTGTGTACACTTACCATAAATGTAGATGTTGGAGTGTATTCACTGTTGCAGTCCTGGTTACCCTCCCTCCAGCCCCCTACTTTTCTCTGGCTATACCTCTACTTTCCTTTACTATGCTTAAAACCATTTTTGGTGTATTTGCTTTTGGTTGGAGGTATAATTTTGTGTTTTTAATTTTAATTGCTACCCATTAGGGGGGCACCTGACATCTGGGGCAAGAAAAACTGATGTAATGGTGTTGGCTGCTTGTTTTATACCCTTGACTCATGGAAGAAGGGACAGCAACCGACGCAAGACCCAAGATTTTGTTTATCAGGCCGACTGAAGGCAACCTGCCAGCAGATTACCTAAATGTAATGACTGCAACAGTGAGTACATTCTAACATCTACATTTATGGTAAGTGTACACAACTGTACTTTTGTCTTATCTTTGTCTTTGCTGACTTTCTCCAGCTGTCAAGAGTGTGTAGCAACTGTTAGGTCTTGGTCATGCTAGGTTTATTATCTGCTTTTAAGAATTTTCTCTCCTCTCTTCTTGCAGTGTTGTATTCTTGGTATGTTTGTTAGATTCTGACCTGGGAAGACTTTTACTTCCGCCAGACAAAGTTGATATTTTGTTGCAGTTCTTCCTGACTTTCTCCCCTCAAAGCCAAATCCACTGGCACCGTAAGTTAGTCTGGATTCTACATTTTCACCCTTCATTTTCCAGATTCCCGTTTTGGGGATACCTAAGAAGGGAGTGTGTGAGACTGGGTAGACGAGAGCTCTCTTTCAATCTGTCTCCTATTCTCCCTGTTGATTCTTCAGTCTCTCACTAGAGATGCTTCATACCTTGTATAGAGTGGTCTCCAAAGGGGTGAAAATGCAATGTGTATGGAACATTCATGGCACAGACAGGCACATATCAGAGATGTTGGCAGTGATAAGCACTTTAATAATTTCTGGTCCCCAGGACTTTTTCAAATTTATATGACAGTGATGTGGTACGTCAACAGGAAGGGTACTTGATGGTACCCTGTCTGCTGACTTGTTATAATGTCAGCATCTCAGCTCAACTTTGAGTCTTCACGTATTCCATGTGCAGGCAAACTAAGCAGGCCCAGGACTGACCCACAAGACAAAGTGTCAGAAGATTAAGAGCTTTATTGCTGCTAAAATCAATGGAAACTTCATGATCCAGTTGTGGAGAAGATTTCAGGTCTGTTTGCCTTCATTTTGAACAAATTAAAGAAATTCTGCTGTAGGACTCCTTGGAAACAGGCATGGAAGATAGATGCTGGAGCAGGCAATAGTAGACGCTCATCATATTGATCATTGCTGCAATACTCTTGACTATATGGGTTATAACCTACCAAGGATATAAACAGCTGGTTAGCTTCCAAATCTTCAGTGCATCTTCCATGCTCCCATGCTGTCATAGTTTGAACTGAGCTAACTTGACTAAGACAAGTTTGGGCACAAAGCTCTTCAGAGCTTTCCTACCAGCAGCGAAAGAGAGGCTGAGCACTAATAAATGTTGTCACCTTGTCATAAAAAACGTGCACCAAAAAACAAGGGCAATGGAGGGAGTCAGCGGCTACTGTAGCAGTAATCATTCTAAGATCTGTTTTGATAAGTTTAACTTGCACAGCTGTGCTATGTTCATCAAATCTATCACTGCTGCAGTAGCCTTAGCTACATGGGTTGATTACCTTAGCTAACTATATTTTAGGAGGTGGAAGGAGAACAGTTTTGGAGCAACCTGGAGAATGATTCTAGCAAAAGATAATCTGGACTTCAAGAAGGCATCAAGTTTATAGTGCTTTGTAAAATTATGTACAGTGAATCAAGGAGCAACTTGAATGCAATCCTTTCCAAACAGCGGTAGATGAAGCCAACAGCCTGCTAGAGTAGGCCTGGACTGTCCCTGGAATTGTTTGGTTGTGAGTAGAACGAAAGGTAAACGAAGTAGAACAAAAAAAATTGTTTTGGTACAGGTTGTCTTCTTTTACCTTTACAGTAATTGAGCCAAAGATCAAAAAGATGTACTTGTGTCAGGGTAGTACCAGACTTGTCTGTGGGCATCGAAGGTACAGAGTATCCCTTCTCCTTTATTTTTTAGGTTCAGAAAAGGAAATGGGAATACGAATAGTTTAACTTAAATTAAATTTGGATAGCACTTTAACTGTAAAAGGATTAGTTCTCAAAACAACACAAAAAAACTGTCCTTGTGGAAAATGATGGGGTTGGCTCACCATAAGAGCTTGCAACTTAGATACCCTTCCTGCAAAGGTCAGAGCAGTCACTAAAATGTTTTCCATGTTAACCTCAAGTCATCCATGTAGGCTGAAGGTTATGCAAGATGTAACCGATTTAGCTAAGGCTATTGCATCAGTTGCCCATTCAAACATCCTCTCTAATAAGTTTAACTTGCACTTCTGTATTTTCTCACTTTTCAATCTGGCCGAGGTCAGATAACAAAGGCTTCTCCACAGACTAGATTTGCTCACACAAACAGAGGGTTGATTGTTAAACCATAATCTGAAAACTGTTTGCCACTACCTGGGTGATAGAATCACTTTGCTACCTTACAGACGCTTTATTTTTGTGTGGCTGTGCAGCAGGTACTAAAGGAGTCGAAAGTGTGTACCTGGAGAAATCATACATGTGCAAGTGGAAGATGTTTTCTAATTGGTAGTGTTCCAAAAAGCAAGGATCCTCTTCAGGCACAGCTGCTTCTGGTTCTTCCATATTTTATTTTTTTGTGTGTGGGTAACTGCCCTTTGGCTGCCTTATTCATTTTTTATGGTTCTCTTGTCTGCAAGTATATTCCCCTTTGGTTCCTTTTTTGGAACTTAACTTTGTGCATGGAATGCTTACTCTTTTTCCATGTGAACCAACTCAGGCTGAAATGATGTTCTTGACATGGAAGATTGTTCCTACTCACTGCTGTGACTTCTGCTAAGAGTATGTTAGAAGCACTTATGATGAGTTAAGGTTCTTTTGACAACTGACCCTTCTTTGATGCCCAAAGTGGTCTCAGAGTTTACCTTGCGCCAGACTGTTAATCTGCCTGTCATCTCTTAAATGAGGAGTGGAGAAGAGCCTTCTTTCTCTGGATGCCACGTGCAGTTTAGATACTACCAAGAAAACTCCCTTCAGGAAAGACTGTCAGCTGTACCTCTCCTGTGATTAAAAGCGGAGTGGACAACCATTGTTGTGGTGTTGCCTGTGTTTAGCATAATAATGGCAGAGATGTTCTTCATGTTTCACTGTTGCAGTCATCAGACTTGGGTTTATCTGCCTGCAGGTATCCCTCAGTCGGCCCAAATACCAGAGACTTAGTATTACTGCATCGGTTGCTGTTGCTTCAGGACTGACATCAGGGGTATAAAAAACAAGCAGTCGACACCATTACATCAGTCTGTCTTGCCGAGGAGCCCAATGCAGAAGCAGTTTGCACGAGTGCTGGTCAGCCACTCCGAGTTTTCGTTTCCAAATTTAATCATCCTGAAGTCTTCTAAAGCTAAGTACCCTGTTGGGATCCTTTTTTCTTGCTCTAACCGATGTCAGAAAAAGTTAATTTTCTCGCCTGTGGAAAGCAAATACCACACCAAGATTTTCATTTTTACTGTCACCTGTTTAGGCCCAGACCACGACATACCTCGCTGTCTGTTTTGTGCTTTGTTCAACGCCCAAACTATTCGACGTCAGGACCTTATTGTTGCTAAATACTTTTGCTCTTGATCTCCGTATTCCGAAATGGCTTCAGTAAGCCATCCATCTACCAATCTTCCAAAAAAAAGTAAGGATAAAGATGGACAGACCGCACAGGTCCAAAACTGCAGATGATACTTCCGTTAAGCTAGTCGCCAGTTCGCTGGTACTCAGTGAGGCGCTTTCGCAGACCCTGATGCCTGCTTCGATGGATTTGCAGGCCTCTACCAAGACCCGTTCGGAGTTTGGTATGCCACAAGATGCTTATTTGACTATGGAACCTGCGGATGTCTCTACCTTGGAAGGGTCTGGAGCTGCTGTGCAGACACCTGCTTCTGAGGAAGTTCCTCGCATTACCACTATTTGACACAAACCTACGACTTCTTTCATGTCTTCAGTTCTTTCTAAAACTACCTTGTTTCTAAGGTCAAGAGTATGAGCTATGCCTAAAAAACAGACAACATTAACTCAAGCACCTGCTTCCTTGCCACAATCTCAAATGCTTAAAATGGCAGAAGACTTGATCATGTTGATTAGGGGAAGCCAGCCTTCCCCTGCTAAGAGAGAGAGAGACCTGTCCCCAGCAGCTTTAACTGACCAAGAGTCCGACTTTGACGTTTCTGAATCTGAAGCCATGCCTTTATCTGCTTATGAGGATTCAGACGCAGAGGAATTTATTCCTTCTGCTTCCCCTCCAGAGAATTTTTTTTTTTTTTGGTGAAATCCTACCTACTTTGATCGAGAGCATTTCCACTGGGAATGCCAGGATTATCCACAGTCCAAAAAGAGACTCTGCGAATTTTTAGATTTGCCACAGCACAGACCCTTAGCTATCCCTCCTGTTCTGGATGTTGTGGATGATATTTTTATGGAATCCAGTCTAACTCCTGATACTTTACCCCCTGCTCCAAGGAAACCAGACAGGTACTACAGAGTCCCCTGACTCTCTCAAATTTCTTTTCAAAAATCCTACCGCTGAGCCAGAGGTAATCGCCCAAGGGCCTAAAGGCATAAAAGCAACTACAGCTAAGAATCCCATCCCTTCGGACAGGGATTCCCGAGCTTTAGACAGATGGGGCAAAAAAGTATACACCTCTGCAAGTCTCGGCATTAGGGCATTGAATTGCCAGTTCCACATGCTGAAATATCAGTAACGTACTATGGAACTTATTAAGCAAAAATTATCTACCCTTCCTGGCTGTGCAGAAAATAAAGAATTACAGGAGCTTATGCACTCTGCAAGCCAAGTCAGCAAACATACTCTGCAATGTGGGTTTGATGCCCTAGAGCATCTTGCAGGGCGGCAGTCACAGGTTCTGTACTTAGAAGGCATGCTTGGCTTAATGAGCAGACCTTGCCAGACCATGTCAAATCAAACATTAACTACATAAACTACAAAATGAACTGACACCTCACCTAAGTGTCTTGTTTAATCATAGCCTCACTTCAGTCTTCATGCCCACTGAGTGGCGCACAGCTACAGTTATCCCACTCCACAAGGGGGGGATCCACCTTGGAACCTGGGAACTACCGCCCCATCAGTCTGACAAACCTGTTCTGCAAGGCCAGGGAACGTATTATCATGGAACTTATAAACAAAGACATTGGCAATTTTCAAACACTGGACCCCACCCAGTTTGGGTTCGTGAAGGGCTGATCTTGTCTCCTGAACCTGATTGACTTCTTCGAATCAGTCTCCAGAGCCGTGGACGAGGGTAAGGCAGCCCACACAGCCTATCTGGACCTCGCCAAGGCCTTTGACACCATCCCCTGCTCAGGAATCCTAGATAGACTTGCTAAGCTGGGCATTAATCCCCAAGTCACTCGATGGGTTGCCAACTGGCTTACTGACAGAACCCACAATGTAAAAGTAGCAAACTCCAAATCCAGCTCCAGACAAGTGGGAGTACCTCAGGGTTCAGTCCTGGGACCGCTCTTGTTTGGCATCTACTTCTCTGAAGTACAGGCCAACACTAAGGGACTCTGGCTAACAAAGTTTGCAGATGACTGCAAACTGAGAGCCATTATTGAATCCCCAAATGATGTGGATACTCTACAGATCGCCTTACAGAAACAGATGCTTGGTGCCAGAGCCATGGGCTCAAGCTCAATGCCAAGAAATGTATAGTTAACCCCTTTGGGGAAAAAAACATGTACCTGACACTAAACACCAAAAGTGTGATGAGACTTTAGGGACACAAGTGGACAGTGGTCTCGCCTTCGATAACCACATCGCCACAACAGCTAGGAAATCCTTCTATGTGGCCCACCTCATCACTAAGGGCTTTTCATCCAGAAAAAAGGTCATTGTCCCACTGTACTCATCCCTCATTAGACCCATTATAGAATATAATGCCCCGTTTGGTATGTAACTCTCAAGACATCTGCAGCAACTGGAAAGACTGCAGAAATACCTCACTAAAAGAATCGCAGGCCTAAAGCAGACCGCTTTAAAAAAAACTCCAGTTATACTCCGTTGCATATCTACTCAGAGGCAATCTCTGTTTAACATACAAGGCCATGTCAAACCCAGAGCTGTTGAGCATGCCACACTTAAAGAAATCCCAATCCCTCAGAGTCATACGCTCCAGGGATTTAAACCTCGTCATCGCAATATACAAAACATGCTGGAGGGATAGACTCCCCAGACTCTGGAATAGACTTGCCCATACATGTCAAGCAGAGTGCCTCTTTGGCCCTCTATTAAAGGAACCTTGACGATTGGATGAGAGAAAGGAAATTCATCCCGGGGATCATGTCAGTTGCCCTGCTAGACAGGGGTCCAGGGAAGTAAATAGTGTGGGAAGAAATAGCCAGAGAATTATTATGGCTAGGCTTGTATAGGTCCTAGGGCCGATAGCCTAGTACCAACCTATGAACCTATAAAATTACTGGAAGCTCCTTTGAACAAGAACAGTCTGTTAGGCACCAAAGCAGAAGAGGTTTTACAAAAGATGGAAGAAAAGGCCAAGTGTATGAAGACAGTCAGATTTTTTGCAAGTGCAGCCTCCAAAATTCAGTAGGCATTGCCCCTCAAAACATTGGTGCTTTCCAGCCTTCTGTAGGCCATCTCAAACTAGACCCAGGGAAACAAGACCCCCCAGATTACAGTCTCGGGGTATGCAGAGATCTAAGCAATTGAGTACCTCCACTTCTAAAACAGGGAGTGGTAAGCCACCCCTTATGCAAAAAATTCACAATGACATCTCCATTCCTCTCCTCTGCCCAATTGCTCGTGCCCCTAGGAGGGAAACTTGCTCCCTGTGCAGAAAACTGGACCTCCATCACCAAAGACCGATGGGTTCTCAACACTGTGTCCCAGGGGTACAAATTTTATTTCCACATGCTGCCAAACCCCAAAAGGGTACCCAAACCTTACTCCAAACCTGTGGGCAGAGGCACAAAACCAAGTTCAATCCTTGCTCTCCATAAGAACAATTCAGCCTTTTCCTGCAGAACAGATAGGTCAAGGGTTTTATTCCAGACTTTTCCTGGTACCCAGAAAAGAGGGCACCTGGTGCCCAATCTTAGACCTTTCCATTCTAAACACCTTCCTGGTGATACCAAAAATTCAAAATGCTCACCCTTTAGCAACTTCTCCCTATGCTGTCCAAATATGCCTGGTTAGCCACCCTAGACCTAAAGGAAGCCTTATCTGCACATCCCTATCAGGGACTCGTGCAGGAAATATCTACGTTTCGGGGCAGGATCTATCTATTATCAGTTCTCTGCACTTCCTTTGGCTTATCCACTGCTCCCAGAGTCTTCACAAAATGCCTGGCTCCAGCAATTGCCTATTGCAGATAGAGCAATATTCAAATATTCCCTTACTTGGACTATTGCCTGATTCATGCAGTCAGTCAAGAAAAGCTGTGCAGCACCTGACATTTGTAAAGGACCTTCTAACCTCCCTGGGGTACACTATCAACGAAAAGAAATCAAAACTAGTCCCCAGTCAAAAGATTGAATTCCTGGGAGCAAACTTGGACACAGCATCCCAGATGGCATTCCATACTCCAGAAAAACAAGCCCATCTAACAGGTTACTTTGCTGAAATGGCCACCAGAATCCAGCTATCCGCAAGGAAAATCCTGCAGGCTCTAAGGTTCATGGCCTCTTGTATTTTACTAATTCCATATGCCAGACTGCATATGAGGAAACTACAATGGTACTTAAAAAGTCTTTGATGCCAACATTCTCAGGACCTGGAAACCGTCATACCTTGTCTAAGGACAGAGTTTCTTTGATGGGCAGCTGCATGCAGCCACAACAAAGGACTTCCTTTACACAACTCCGCGCCACCCAGACCCTAACCACAGATGCATCAGACTATGTCTGGGTGGCAGATCTGGATGACAGATGCATTCAGGGCCAATGGAGCCCAAGCCAAATTCATCTGCACATCAATCAAAAAGAGATGCTAGCTGTTCAGCACGCTCTGAAAGCATTCAGATCCTTACTCTCACCTGCACTCCTGCTTATAAAAACCGACACCACCACAGTGATGTAGTAAATCAACAACCAGGGGGGATCCCACTCTTACCCACTCTGCAGGCTAGCCATGACCCTGTGGAACACAGCTTTGGACATGCATATCCACCTGCAAGCTCAATTCCTGCCAGGCAAACAAAACTCTCTAGCAGACGACTTAAGCAAAAATCTCCTAGACCCACATGGGTGGCAATTAGACCTCAACACCTTCAATCTTCTAATCCAGAAATGGGAGACCCTGATGGTGGACTTTTTTGCCTCCCCCTACAATCACCAGCTCAGCAAATTCTGCACAACACCTCACAGCAGGGCCTGGAAAGTGGATGCCCTTCCATTAAGATCCATACCTCTGCCATTTCGGCTCATTACAACACTGAGCCACCTCTCTTCTCTCACCCTCTCATCACAGTTCCTGAGAGGGGCTAACAACTTAAGGCCACCAAGGAGAGCCCCAACCCCTGCTTGGGATATTAACTTTGTGCTGGGAAAACTCACACTACTCTCTTTGAGACTGTAGCATCAGCAGAGTTAAAATTCCTCTCTTGGAAAACAGCCTTGCTTCTAGTCATCACTTCAGCTAGAAGAGTGTCTGAGCTACAAGCACTTATGATTGTGGAACCCTTCATTATTTTTCATACTAACAGGGGTCACCCTCAGGACTAATCCTACTTTTATGCGTAAAGTGGTCAGTGTGGCTCTTAACCAATCTATCCATTTGCCATCCTTTTTACCTAATCCTCAAAATAAAGGGAAAAGGATCCTGCACTCTTCAGATATGCACAGACAGCTCAGATTCTACCTTGATGGGACTAAACCCTTCAAGAAATCTGACCAATTACTAGTCAGCTTTGCACCAGGGGCAGAGGGCAAGGCCATCTCAAAATAAGCCATCTCCAAATTTATAGCATACTGTATGCATTTCTGTTAAACACCATGGGAACCCCCCCCGGGGGGGGGGGGGGTCGAACCCATTCCACTATGGAAACTTTAACCTCTACTGCATTCCTCAGGGGAGTCCCTACCAGGGACAATTCTGGAAGCTGCTACTTGGAGTTCTGTTCATACCTTCACCAAGCATTACCACCTGCCTATCTTTTCCAAGTCCAGGGTGGGTTTTGCAATCACAGTCCTGCAGAGCATACTAGCCAGCCCCAACTCTTCTTGACTGCCTCCACCCATTCTTCAACTTTGGGAATCAACCGAAGTGTGATGACTGCAACAGTAAAACATGAAGAACAGTACAGTTGTTTATACTTAACATATATGTAAATGTTTGAGTGTATTATCTGTTGCAGTCCTGGTTTCCCACCCTCCAGCCCCCTTGTCTGCTCTCTCTCTCTCTCTCCTTCTATCTCTCTTACTCACCCCTTACAGGGTTATTGGTATTTACTTTTTACAGGTGGTGTTTTTTCATTTCCACCATAACTTAGCTCCCTATTTGGAGTGGCTCCTGACATTAAGGGCAAGAAAAACTGATAAAATGGTGTTGGTTGCCTGTTTTTAAACCCCCTGATGTCAGTCCTGAAGCAACAGCAAGCAGTGCAGAAATACTAAGTCTCTGGTATTCTGGCTGACTGATGGCTACCTGCAGGCAGATAACGCACGTGTGATGATTGCAACAGTGAGTACACTCGAACATCTACATTTATGGTAAGTGTATACAACTGTACTTTCTGGCCCATTCCACTGGGTTTTGGCTTTTTTGATGGCTTTCTGGAAAGAGATAGATTCACAGTATTTTGGCTGCAACTTTGTCATTTGTACACATTTTGCAAAGCACTGCAAACTGGGTTCCTTTTCCAGGTCCAGAGCTCAGACCGTTCTCCAGAGGCTCCTGGATTCTTATTTTTTTCACCTCACTTCTTAGTTCTGTGCTATGGTAATTGGTCAATGTAGTTTAGCTGAACATAAAACAGTTGTACAAGTAAATTTATGGGAGCAATAGGTATTCTGATTGGCCACTGTTGCAGTAGCCAACCTTCCTTCCAGCCTCTTTATTTTAGCTGTTTTTTCCTTTGATTTGCCATAGTGTGGAGAAGTGTACTCCTTTCTATATTGCTGGGGTTGTTTTGCTGCCATGTCCTTCCAGTGCATTTGCGCCTCTATTTTTGTAGACAAAAACCTGCCTTTAAATTGAATCTCCCTTCAGGCTCCTGACAGAGCGAATGGAAGATGCTGTTAAGCTTTGAATGCCAGCCAGTCACTGGGTCAAGACTTAAATAGCTTAAGCTATGGCAACAGTGGTTTATTACAGCCTTTACTGTTATGGTAAATTTATTTGCACAGCTAAACTTTCCTACACAGTAATACTTTCCGTAACTGACTGTATTTTTAGACATAATGTCCTAGCAGTGTTCCATATTCAGTTACTGTGGTGGAGGAACAGTTTGAGTTTTTGTAGGCAAGACAGAATTTTCTCCTTATTTGAATCATAACTTGGTGGATGGATCCAATGTCTCACTTTTCTATACTGTATTCACTCCTCCTATTACAGTTAGTTTAGACTTTGATTTCCATTTTCTAGTAATTTCTTTTGTGGCAGCCACCACAATTAGAGTCAGAGGCCGTACCATGTCTAGGCAATTCTGATTCTGTCATCACTCAAAATATCATTTCTTTAGTTACACTAATTTGCTTACCCGATATTTCTGATAGAGTAGTCTGCAGGGAATTGTCAGTCTGCCCACTGGCTACACTCCCAAAAAATGTTCCCAGTTAACCTTTTTCCTCCCTATCACACCTTCAGCATTTGCTGTCTACTTGAGGAAGAAGTCTTTGGAGTCTACTTGGGGTATAAAAATAACTGCAAACACTTCCAAAAAAAAAGATCCTAAATCTTCTAGACTTGTTGCATCTTTGGAAGTTGTACATTTAACCCCCATTATTTTTGTAAATTGCTCATCCAGTCTGTCATCCCAGTCCTTTCTGAACTTCCCCTGATGATTCTTATAATTATCGTGCAATATTTTATGTGCTGTAAGGATTATCCCCTTTATTAACAGTAGCTTCTGTTCTAGATTCTACTAAAAACTCTACCAGTGCTGGTGTTTCACTTTACTTTATCGATCCTTGATAGAGGGAAGGCAGTCTCTAGCCTGCAGTCCAAATAAGTTCTGGCCTCTTCCCATTCTATTACCTTTCTTTCTCTGTTTGCTAGGTTATCTCCAGTAAACTCCAGCCCCCTGTTGCCTATTTTATGTGTCCCTAATTGCAGTAATCCCTATCAGCAGAATCTCCTTTCTTCATTACAGTGTTGGCTTAGATCTTAGAATACTTTCTGCTACTTTATGAATATAATATTCTGTATGGTGGTGGTTCTCCTTAAGATCTGCATCCAAAATCCCATTCTCTCCTTGATCTTGAGGCTCCCTATTTCATCATCATCCCTTTCCACTTTGAATTGTAGTTTTCTGCTTGTGCTTTGTATAGGAGCTTTAACTGTGTAGCTCTGAAATACCCCTTCAAATCCGGTAATCCCAAACTACCTTGTTCTGTTCGATCAGTTTATCCCGCTTGACCTTTGCAGTCTTCACCTCCCACATAAAATCCTTCAACTGTTTATTAACTGCTATCCACAGCTTCTCCTCTGGTTGATTAAAAATATGCCTGACCGGTATGTAAAACTAATGGGACTAAAACCATTTTCACTTTTTGTATCTTGCTATTCATATCCATAAAACAGAGTTTCCAGTTTCTCAGTTTTTTTTTAATTGTCTTTTGTTTAGTCTCTCCCCATATGTCCTTAGCTGCCATAACAGAATTCTTTTTAGTCTTCAGTTTTTAATCTATATACCTAATTACTTCATTTTGTCATGTTTCCATAAATATGGGTATTGCTGAAGCGATTTGTATGATGGAACATTGTTTACAGCTATTGTCAGTTTTATCTCCATAATTTTTTTATCCCAAAAAGACTTGAAATTTTCTCCAACTGTTCCCCATCACTGAAATGACCTTTTTTTTTTTGTTTTATCAGGTATAAAATAATATCTACAAATAAAGCCATCCTTTCTGGGCTACCATACCATTTATATGCTTGAATATTTGAATCACTTATTTTCTTTGCCTGTGGTTCTAAATATAATGCAAGTCACAAAGGGGAAGGAGGGCACCCTTGCCTGGTCCTATGCTCAGAGCTCATCATAGAGGAACCCAGCCACATTATTTTTTGCCTTAAATCTCTCATATATGCTCCTAATTTTATCAGGGAAGGCCAATGATTCCATTGCTGTACTCATAAAATCCCAGCTTACTCTGTTGAATGCTTTCCCTTAACATCGTGGCGTGTTAACCTTTGACACTGGTGTCATAGGTTCACCATCACTGCTCTAGATCATCATTGCTCTATTAATCTGGTCTGTTTGTCTTACCACCACAAAACCACGTTGATGCCTGTCTTTTGATTTTGGCGCCACCTTTGCCATTCTTTTAGCCATTATAGACCTAGACACTTCATAGTCATGGTTTAGAATTGAAATGAACTAATATGAAGCTGGCTTTGATGGATCTTTACCATGTTTATAACCACCATAGCTTTCTTCCAGGAAGTTGGTGCTGCTTTTAAATTTTTTGTTAAACAAAACCTTCCAGATCTTTATTATTTTTTTCTTCCTTGCTTCCAGTCTTCTGCAGGAATACCATCTTGTTTCTGAGGACTTTCGTGCAGATTGGTTATACATCACCATTTTATCTCATCTTCTCCTATCCTAACTGTTAGTAATTGAGCCTCATCTACCTTTAACCTTGGCATATTTAATTCTTCCATAAACATTTCTATTTGTGCCTTTTCTTTATTTCCATATTTATCTACTTTGTACGGATTTTCCAAAAAGTTCCAAAATATGTCTATTACCTCTACAGGCTCTCTGGTTGTCTTCCTTGTTATAGGCTCCACTCCATAAGCTTGGTGACAACCCTTTCTTTCTGTTGCCTAAGTCAGTGTGCTAAAAGGTTTTGTGCTCTGGAGCTATCAAAAAACAGTTGCTTAATAGCAGTCTTTCTCTTTCTTGCATATAATTGAATTAATCCCTTATTTTCTGTTTAGCACTCTAATTACTCCTCTACTTTTTCTGTGAAATTGCCCCGTTTTGCAATACTTCCTTTCAGTCCCTCTAAATAATTCTTACTTAACCATATCTCCCTTTATTTCATTTCCACCCTATTTTTAAACACCACTTTAATTTTATTCCACTCTCTAGCTATATTTTCAGAAGACATTTCTATCTTCCCTAATATCTCCTATAATTTTGACTACCCATTCCTTAAGTTCCTCTCTCTGATAGGTGAGTAAGTGCCATTGTCTGATTTTTATTTCATTATTGTGCATTTTTATTTTAGATGTTGTTGGCCCGTGACCTGAAATTTGATGTCCTTCCATGATCATTGTTGCAGTATTAGTAATGCTTGGGAAGGATTCTGCCAATAATACCATACACCTGGCCAAAATACCAAAGCTTGGGTGCCTTGCTCTCATGCCATAAGCCCAATGTGTGAGAGCGCAGAGAGGCATTTAGATGAACGGGTGAGCAACAAAGTATTTGGTTTTAAAACAGTACTTACTAAGAATTTAAAACATGGGCAGTGAAACCAGTTAACATTAGGATTTCCATTTTTGTTTGGCAGCTTTTATTTTTAAAACACTCAGTACTGATCACTGGTCCGAGGATAAGCTGTAGCATCCAGTCTGAGCTGCCACATCGACTCTCTAGATTTGAATTTTGACTCCCATTTGCTTTTGTAAAACCAAAAGTATATTTTTTTTAAATTTTCACAACCTTGAGCTTATTTTGAAAGAGCGATTTTTGGGTCTTGTTTTTGTATATTTAACTTTTCATATGTTCCTACACCCACTTTCATGGCTAGTCATGACCCAAGACAGTTGGAGGCTGCTAGATACCATTTGTGATGAAGTCCCATCAACCATCTTCCATCAGTGTTATCCCATTAAAGTAAGGCAGCAGAACAAGATGTGCAACAACTTCAAAAGATGGCCATTGAGGAGGTCCCACCAAACCAGAAAAGGTCCTGATATTACTGCAGGAACCAGTTGGCACCAAACAGACTCTGGACCTTGGCCATGTGAATATGTGAAGGAGACCTTCTGGATATAGTTCATCCTCCATGCTTGCAAGCAGGTAATTGGATGAGCTGTTTGTATCTTCAGGACACTTCCTTCATACCAAGATTGCCAAAGCATCCAGAAGAGTGCTGCACTTCCAGGTGGAAACTAGTCCTTACCAACAGAGAGCATTATTATGTGGTCTGACTGCAGCCCTCTCATGGCTCCTGTTGCTGGCCATGTGCTGTTACTGGAAGTAAGAATATTTCCTACCTAGATGACTGACTGTTCATCACTACTGATTTAAAGGAAAAAATCATCATGAGAAGAAAATATGTAACTCCTGTTACATATGCCTATTTTTGAACATTTCAGCAAACCTTCCAAAATCTCAGCTGGAGCCTTCTTACTCCCTAACATTCATAGCTTGACAGTTGGAAACTAGGAAATAGTTGTAGGTAGTACTGCCAGAAAGACAACACACTATTTTCCAAGCAGTCTGTGATCTCTTATGCAACCGAACTCCAAGTACCGTGTTGGGTTTAAGAGCATTAGGCCTTGTGACAGCCTTCATTCAAACAATTCCTTATATCAAATTACATATGTTTTTTGTACTGCATGACAAAGAGCATCAAACTGTCCAAATCCTTCAGGAGAAATCCAGGGATCCTTACCTCTGAAGGTCCATTTGTCCAGCAAATATCCACAGCACCGAGAAGTGTCTGTTGGGGTGGAGGGGCATTTCTTAAAAAGTAACGTCCAAGGGATGTGCACTTCACACGAGGCCAAGTTGTACATCCATGTATTGGAGGTGCTAGGAGTTTTCATAGTGTTTCAAGCCTTCCTAGGCTGTCTTTCCTCAAGATGCAATGTGCTTCCATTCTGAAAACATGACAGTGGTATGGTGCATCAACAAAGGGAGGCACCCGTTCTTACCCCGTTTGCAGAGATGCCAAGAATGTATGGGAAAGGGCCATTATTACACACTTTCTCATGGCAGTGCATACACTCAGGACATCCAGCATAGTTGCAGGTAGGTTGAGCAGATAAATATTGCTTCCTCTAGAGTCATCTCTATGAGTCAGTAATGTTAAAAATTTTCAGCAGATGGGGCATTTCCTTGTTGTGATCTCCTTGCTACATTGTTGTAATTACAAATTTGACAGTTTTTTTTTCTCCATCTCTCGTCAGGGATATTAATCAAGAGGCTCCTTCTGCCACATGTGGCACCCAGCACGCCTCTCTTTCCTCCTATTCCCCTACCCAGCACGCCTCTCTTTCCTCCTATTCCCTAGTATCAAAATGTCTGCAGGAAGTTAAGATGTGTAGAGACCAGTTCACTCATAGCACTGTGCTTTCCATGCCAGACTTGGTATCCACTGTTATGGCTCATCTCAAAGGGAAGTCTCTTCCTTTACCTCAGTGGCTGCACCTGTCTGGTCTCTCGGGCTAACAGCATAGTTTCCCTAGATCTGGTAATGGGCAAAGGCTCATCACAAGTAAAATAGAGCATTGCAGCTCAGCAACCTTCTTCAAGGAAAAGTCTTTATAGGTAAATGGCAGAAATGATTATGGCCAAGTGATTGTAACACTGACTCATTTCTAGTCTTGACTCCAAGTTCTCTTCCTTAAGGAGCTTACTGTTCATGCTTTTGAGTGTATTTAGCAGCAGTTTGTTTTCATTCCTTTTAGAATTCACCGCCTTCTTAGCATCACAAAAGCACTTCAGGACCTTCCTTACAGAAACTTTCCACTTCATTTCTTCATTATTCCTTCTGCTGCCTGAGATTTAATTTATGTTAAAAATAGACTCACTCTGCCTCTGTCTGAGCTGGCATGTTGGCTCGAAGCGAAGCTTTTGTCATGGAAGACCCTTTTTCTTGTAGTCATGTCAGCTGGAATGAGTTTCAGAATTGCAGGCAGTGTCTTGTAAATGCCCTTTTCTGGCGTCTTACAAAGACTGTGTTCCTTTAAGAACCAACACTTTAGGTCCAAAGTTGCAATGAAGACTAATTCGAATCAGTCTAGTCTTCTGTCAGTATTCTTTCCCAAATTTACCAACCAGGGGGAATACTGTCTGCATTTCTTGTATGTGCACAGACAACTGAGATTTTAAAGGCTATAGGAAAGATGACACACTTGGTTTCTTCAAACAGAAAAAAAGGTCAGAAGGTAACAGATTTCCCTAAGTGCTTATCTGACTACATTAATTTTTGTTACACATTAAGTAATACATCGTTGACCAGTAGACCTAAGGGATGCAGTGTGTAAGCTTAAGTGACTTGCGTAGTGCTTCTAATAATAAATCACTGTTCAGTAGACTCAAGGGACACGATGCATAAGCTAAGTGACTTGTGTAGTGTTCCTTAGAAATTTTCCACTATATGATGTGTGTGTTACCTTACACATTTTTGCAAAACATTGCAGCTTAGACACACTTTCCAGATTCTGACCCCGTCTTGAGGCATCTATCCCTAGACATGTTTTAAGTACCTTCCCAAGGTCTGTTGGGGACTTTGGTACTTTTCCGTTATCGGGGCAACACTGTTAATGCGAGCATTCAGCTGTGATCCAGTCCCTTAAATTTTCTGTCAAGCACATGTGTGTAAAACTATCTTTGAAGTAATAATTAGTTTGCAAACAATAACAGTTAATTCCAACTGTTAAACACGTCTGCATAACAGACCCTTCAACGTACTGCATTATCGTTGAATCATCACATGAAACTGGTTCCCCGATACGTTAACACAGAGAGTTAAAAAATAAGGTGATTCATCATGTTTATACAACAGTTCTGTCTGAAAAGTAATATGGCGATATGTACACCACTTTACTTCCATGAAATGAACTATCTACCAGTGGTGAAACTGTGCAAAGCCGTACTCGTGCTCAATATATTTCATCCAGCAGATCGCAGTTGTTATTAAAAAAAAAAGGGGGGGGGATTGCTCTGTTTTTCCCGTGAAGTGGTTCCAACACGCACCTTGTTAAGATTAGGCTTGGACTGGAATTAGTAATGTAAAACCGTTGTAAAACCATAAATGCACATCCTAGCAACGGTCATTTACGTTCTCAGCGAAGGGTTGCTAAATCAGTAGCTGACTCTCTGAAAAAGAGAAAAGGTTTGTGGTTCCCGACTGTAATAGTAATTTTGCGGCTGTAAGATGGCAACTAGGGATAATTACAGATTTGGATGTGTATTTTTTTCAGTAATACATTTGACAGTCTGCCTGATTTCCCTACAGTGGACAACAACCTTTTTATAGTACCCACTTCATGCCTTTTTTACAAAACTTATCGGTCAAGCACTTTCCAAGCGGTTCCTGAGCTGGGAATCCACTGTAAAACCGTGGTTATTTTTTTCTTTTTGGATGTAAATCTTAACCTGTGTGTGTACATTAATTAAATGTGTAATTTTGATAGCAGAGACTGTAAGCTGTGCATTTCACAGCACACCTGCCAAGATTAACATCTAAGAGAAATGGTTTGACACTGGATTCAGAATTCAGCTACCACTTTTAACAGTGTTGCCCTGATAACGGAAAAGTACCCTTTGTTTAAAGGTTTTCCAGTGTCCAGGACATAAATATACAAGTTATATACTTACCAAAGTGATGTTAGTTTAGACACTGGACCCCCCCACCCCATCCTGCCAACAAATGGGCCTTGAGAAGCACCCAAAGCCTCAGACTGGCAAGTTGTAATGTCCTTGTTAGAATACTGTAGTGCATGGAGTGTGGGGATTGTCTGAAAAAAGACAAATCAGTTAAGTGATGCAACAGTAGCATGAGACTGACCTTAACAAATGTTAAGTACCCCCTGCTTAACTTGCTATGGTCGGGTCTTGCGCTAGTAGTCAAATCTGCCTGTACTGACCAGCAAATGAGAATGACTTAATAAAAGAACACATTTGTTTCAGACTGCTGTCCATACTGGTAAAATGTTCCTGACTTTCTGTTGTAACATTAGGAAGTAGCTAGAATAACAGGATGTGTTCGCCTGAATTTTTTTGAAGAATAAAAAGTTTGCAACTCAGATGTATGCCATTATTTCGTGACTTCAATCCTCAGAGTTGTCCAAAAAAAATGTTTTATGAAGAACTGACCCAACATGTGAGGCAAATTTCTGGACATTCTGCAAAAAATCTCTACAGTTCATAGGCATGGCAAGGTGAGTGTAAGCTGCTTTTACACTGTCTTTCACACATCACTTGCTAAGTACTTTATGGCATTGAACACCATTAAAACACTTAACTTTTTTTTTATTCCCTGTAACTAGTAGTACATGGAGCATAAAAAGCTCCTTGTACTGCAACAGATTATGATTACATCTCTAATCATAACCTTTAATTGTGTTCTCGACATGGATGCCATGATGCAACAAATTATGATTACATCTCTAATCATAACCTTAAATTGTGTTCTCGACATGGATGCCATGATGCAACAAATTATGATTACATCTCTAATCATAACCTTTAATTGTGTTCTCGACATGGATGCCATGATGCAACAAGTTATGATTACATCTCTAATCATAACCTTTAATTGTGTTCTCGACATGGATGCCATGATGCAACAAATTATGATTGCATCTCTAATCATAACCTTTAATTGTGTTCTCGACATGGATGCCATGATGCAACAAATTATGATTACATCTCTAATCATAACCTTTAATTGTGTTCTCGACATGGATGCCATGATGCAACAAATTATGATTACATCTCTAATCATAACCTTTAATTGTGTTCTCGACATGGATGCCATGATGCAACAAATTATGATTACATCTCTAATCATAACCTTTAATTGTGTTCTCGACATGGATGCCATGATGCAACAAATTATGATTACATCTCTAATCATAACCTTTAATTGTGTTCTCGACATGGATGCCATGATGCAACAAATTATGATTACATCTCTAATCATAACCTTTAATTGTGTTCTCGACATGGATGCCATGATGCAACAAATTATGATTACATCTCTAATCATAACCTTTAATTGTGTTCCCGACATGGATGCCATGATGCAACAAATTATGATTACATCTCTAATCATAACCTTTAATTGTGTTCTCGACATGGATGCCATGATGCAACAAATTATGATTACATCTCTAATCATAACCTTTAATTGTGTTCTCGACATGGATGCCATGATGCAACAAATTATGATTACATCTCTAATCATAACCTTTAATTGTGTTCTCGACATGGATGCCATGATGCAACAAATTATGATTACATCTCTAATCATAACCTTTAATTGTGTTCTCGACATGGATGCCATGATGCAACAAATTATGATTACATCTCTAATCATAACCTTTAATTGTGTTCTCGACATGGATGCCATGATGCAACAAATTATGATTACATCTCTAATCATAACCTTTAATTGTGTTCTCGACATGGATGCCATGATGCAACAAATTATGATTACATCTCTAATCATAACCTTTAATTGTGTTCCCGACATGGATGCCATGATGCAACAAATTATGATTGCATCTCTAATCATAACCTTTAATTGTGTTCTCGACATGGATGCCATGATGCAACAAATTATGATTACATCTCTAATCATAACCTTTAATTGTGTTCCCGACATGGATGCCATGATGCAACAAATTATGATTACATCTCTAATCATAACCTTTAATTGTGTTCTCGACATGGATGCCAAGATTCACCTGTCAAGCTTTGCTCTCGAGGTGAATTTTTTGTCATCCAGGTCTTGAACACACAATAACCAAGTTATGATCAGCGACGGTCTTATACCCAGTTATACAACCATTGCACCAGTTGGTCTGGAGAGTCAGTGAGGAGCAGTACCCAAGGGGACGAGGTGATGGGATCAAGCTGGCAAGACATTGGTTGTTGTTGAATAATGGGCACCTTTAGTGGCCGTTGCAAAATTTGGAATAATACCAGCTTCTGGGTACTCCGGTTTCCTCCCACATTCTAAAGACATGCATCTGGAGTGTTTCTCCCTGTGTGCCTTTGCTGAAAATAGGCTCTGTGGAGCCTAGTCGGACTTTCCTGGTCAACAAATGATAAATTAAAATAAGTAAATAAATCTTTCTGGTAAGTACATAACTTTTTTTAAGTAAGTTGACCTGTACCACCATGCTTTACCGATCAATGATAAATTATGTTTTGGCTGACCGTTACTTTACTCCGTAATCATGCCAGTCACAGCCACTGATGGTGAGTAGTTAGGTTGTGTGTGTGTTATTATTTTCCATGAAGGCCTGTTTCATTACACAGCAGTAGTCTAAGTTTGAATTCACTTTACTTGACAGTAAGTTTGCAGTCATTTTTTTTTATGTTTTAATATTCAACCCACCAAAAGATCTGAGCTGATTAGAAATATTTTCCAAATAATTTATACAAAACTGTTAAATAAAAAAAAAAAAAAAAAAGTAGTTTACTATTTGTATTGTTCCCTTCAAAGGTTTGAGTTTCCAGAACAGTTGCCGCTGGATGAGTTTCTTCAAAAGCCAGATCCAAAAGATCCTGCCAGTTACATCTTGCATGCAGTGTTGGTGCATAGTGGCGATAACCATGGCGGACATTATGTGGTGTATCTAAATCCTAAAGGTGATGGCAAAGTGAGTGAAACATGAGTTAGAGTATGTTAAGATATTTGTACAATGTTTCCATCACCATATATACTATTTTTTCTTTTTATTTATTTTTTTGTTCTTTTTTCCACTTTATTCAAAATGATGTGTAATAATACTAATTATGCAATTATATATACTTTTATAGATAGTTTTTAGGGTTCTTGTACACAGACCTGAAGAAGTCTAGAAGGACGAAAGCGATCTTTAACAATAGGTTATGAAAATAGAAATAGATTTTTACATGCAAAATGTATATGTATATATTTTTTGATTACCAAATTAACTAAGATTGATATATTTCCAACCATGTAGTATATTATCTTGGATAAAATCACAGACTTAATCTGGTTAAATAAGAGGTACCACATTATAAATTTTAGTTAAAGTAACATAAGGGTTATAATATTATTATGACAGCTACTAAGTAGGGCAGGACCAGCTCGAATGTCACACTGATGGGGGAAGGGATGTGAATTTAACATGTGTACCAATAACACTTTGTTTTACAGCACAGTAAAAAAAACTCCCATGCCTGATGAAAAGTATATATATATTTAGAAAGATTGTGAGGAAGTTATTACTCTATTTTTGTTTTACTTAGACCGCTTGTCTGTGTATTTAATAAAGGATTTTCGACTGGAAGCAGACTGTGTCTGCCTTACTTGTATTACTTTCGAATACTTAGTAATGCTGTACAATTATATATTTTTTATTATTTTTTGTTTTGTTTTGACGAGTTTGTTTGCTACTATTACTACTTTTATCTGATCTGATTAATATACAGTGATTAACTAGAGATATATGGACTGAAAATCTTTCACACAGAGAAGTTTCTTACACTGTTTAGTATGTTAAGATTTGAAACCTTTGCCCCATCATGAATTAGGTGGGTAGTAAGTGTGGGTGTGTTGAAAGGAGATATATTTATTGCAGTTTAAGTGCATGTCATTGCGGAGTCTGTGTTTTCTTGTATAAAATAAGTAGGGTGTAGGTCTTGATATTACTTTTGAATGACTTACTATGTGGATACTGCAGTTGGAGTGCCTTTAAAAAATAAGTCAGTACTCCTGATCAGACTAAAGGGTGTGCTTCTGCCACAGTCCTGTCTTCATGTCTGCAGTGTCTGTATTTTCTGGTCAGTAGTACGAAGTGCAGAATGCCTGTTGTCTCTAGCATGTGTTAACTGGGGATAAAACCTTCATCAGTAATTCATTTTCAGGCTCAACTTTACAGAATATGGTAGAAGATGACAAAGTTTATTTTATCAAATGGATGTATGTGTAGTGACAAATGTTTTGAAAACATGCTATATCAACACTATAATTAAACATGCAACTGTAGCAAAAACATTAAAAAGTCTGCATATAAAATGCAAGACAAATGACTGTTTCAGGTAAGTACCCCACATGAGAAAGGATACGGTGGTATACAAAGTGTGTCTAGTCACAGCATCAATTATCTTTCCAGATGCCAGCTGTTTTAAAAGAGAAATCATTTGGTGGAGCCATCAAATATCCCTGAATCCAGGTGTCCCCTTTTCTCCACCTGCTCCAAATGCAGTCAGTCACAATAGACTTCTTGGGCTTTGCTTGGGGAGCAGTATCAAGGGAATGAAAATGAATTATCTGTAGTCCCTTGTACCTCAGACAGTACCTTGTTAATGTACAGAAACAAGCAAGGGGAACCAGATCTTGCCTCATTTGCAAACTTACCATGGATATAAATGTACAGCACAGTCTCTCACTCTGTAGGCATCCTGCTTTCTGTCAGAGCACAGTTGTGTGCAGATAAGATTAGCAGGGGCAAGGGCAGATCCTCATGAATGGAAATTAGATCCAGAGGTCTAACAAGATTTGATCCATCTGTGAGAAATTCCTCAGGTAGACTTTTTTCGCAAATGGCAACATTCTGTTTCAAGACTCCATGCAAGAAGGCCTGGAAGACTGATACTTTTTCTTTTCTTTGGACATGAATCTTCTTGTATGCTGTTCATACTTTCCACTGACACCCAGGGTATTTCTGAAGATTAAGGATGAGTTCCCCAAAAAGTCATTGTGGTAACTCCCTTCTGGCCCAGGGAGCAGTAGTTCACCTTCCATTTTGGAAATGACTAGCAGCATTTACCACAAGCTTCCTCACCCATTGGATGTACTCACATGAGAACATGAATGTTTGATATATCCCAACGCTGTCATCTACAGCTGACTGTGTGGATGATGAGCTCTTATTACTTTTAGGCGCATCTTTACCGAGGACATGCAGCAGGCACTGATGGAGGCAACATCTGCTGTTAGAATATTGTATATAAACAAATGGAAAAGGCTTTCTAGTTGACACTGACTCTGGGCTAATGTTTCTCTGGTTGTATGATATTTGAGAGTTACTATCTTATGGTCTGTCTTACTTTTCTGTCAAGGTTCATTTACTGTCCATTTCAACATGTCTACTCATGGATCTCCCCTTTTTTATGCATTATTATGTGAAAAAGTTTTTGAAAGGGGTGCTACATAAGCCGCAAAGAAAACCACTGGCTGCTCCTTGGGATATTAATTTTGTGCTGGAGAAGCTAAACACTTGTTCATGTGATCCAGTTTATCTAACTGAATTTTTTCTTAAGGAAAACCATTAATTGCTGTTATCTCTGCAAGTAGGGGATCTTACTTGCAAGCTCTTTTTGGTGAGTCAGCCATGTCTTATTTTCCATATAGACAGGGTTTCTTCTTTTATGCCTAAAGTGACACCTGAGTTTACTTTAAGGCAAACTATCCTCCTTCCTGTGTTCTTTCCTGAATCCTAGCATGGGGGATAAAAGGTGCTTCATACCTTGCATGTTCACAGACAACTCTGGTACTATCTGGAATGAGTAAAATATTTTTGAATGTTCATTCAGTTAATTTCTTGTGAAGTTAAGTAGGAGCAACCTGTATCAAAATAGAGAATTTCCAAATGGTTGTCTCAGGCTATTACATTTTTCTATTCCCACCACAGCAAGACTATTCTAAGCAGGGTCAAGGCGTACATTAACCAGGACCTTGGATTCATCTATGGGTTTTTGGAAAGGGATGGACTCTCAAAATATTCTTAGAACCAACAACTTGGTCCTTTGTGCATACTTTTAGTAAACATTATAAACGAAATTCATTTTCTTGGTCTAGAACAAACTTTGCCAGGACCATTCTCCATGGGATTCTGGTCCCTTCCCTTTCCACCTCCCGTTTGTTCTAAGCTATGGTAAAATATACCCTTATAGTTTAGGCTACTGCAGCAGTGATCAGTATGAAAACATACTATAAAGTATAATTGTGTAAGTAAACTTGCCATAACAGCAAATGTTCGAATAGTCACTCCTGCAGAAGCAGCAGCAGTGATCACTGCTGCAGTAGCCTTTCCCTCTCTCCTTTCCTCCATCCCCCTTGTCTTTTGGTGGTTGTTTATGCTATATGTTCTTTTGCTAGCAATGTCCTCTCAGGGCTTTGCTCCAAAGGACTTGGCCCCCAAACCAGTCGTTAGCTCAGCTTGAGCTGTGTAATGGTGAGTAGAAGGTGCCATGAGGCTTTGGAAACTGGCTGTAAAATCCTATGCAAGATATAACCCATGTAGCTAAGGCTGTGCATATGTCTGGTACAGATGTTGAGGGAGAACCACAGCTGATTATTACTGAAGGGCTTAGGAGGATTCCACAATTTTTAGTTAGGGAATAGGTGCCTGCAACTCTTATCGAATATAGGCAGAGCAGATTTTCTTTTAAAAAAATAGAGAAAACCAAATGTGGCTCCGGTGGCTAGGGATCCCCACAAAGAGTGGCAGGAACTTTACTCAGGGGTTGTTTAATGTGCTTATGGTCCTGAAACTCCCACAGGGTTGTCTGTCCTTACTTTGGTTTTCTGGTCCTTCCACCCCTTCTAAGAGAGAGATTCTAATTACATTGAAGAGTTGGATGCTGTTTAAGAATCCATAGTATATTCCTCCCAGATCCACTCTTCTCTTGCCTTGGGCTCTGATGATGAAGATTTTGTCTCCCGACTCCTTTTGAAGAATTGTCCTTTTGGTATACAGTGGTCCATATGATGGCACACTTGACTGATTCCAGGTTTCTGAGGTTCAGAAGAGGTATTATGAACTCTTACAAATGGAATTTCCCAGCCCCTCTATATGTAGTCCCTAGCAGCTTCTCAGGTTCCTAACTATCAACCTCTGGGCCCTAAAAAGCCAGGCAGATGTTCTAAAGTCCCTGAGTATCACAAATACTTATAAAAGTTCTTCCTCTGATCCTACTTTTTTCTGTCCAGCGATAAGCCATCCAGAGTCTTGTCCTCTTCCAAGTTTTTACCTTTTGACAAGGATAGCCATACTATGGAGAGGTTTGGGAAAGTGTGTGATTTTGCTACTTTGGCTTTTAGGGCCATTAGTTGTCAGAGCCACATGATGTGATGTTGTGGTTCTTGTCCTCTTGCTTGAAGGAGGAGGCAGTTGACTGATTTGGACAGTAAGAGATGTTCTTCGTGTTTCACTGTTGCAGTCATTACATTTGGGTAATCCTGCTGGCAGGTTGCCCTCAGCCGGCCTGAATTCCAAAGTCTTGGGTCCTACGTCGGCTGCTGTCGCCCCCTCCCTGACATCAGGTCATCAGGGATATAAAAGAAGTGGCCAACGCCATTTTCTTCAGTCTTTCTTGCCGCGCGGTTCCCGAAGCAGAAGCAGTTCGCAAGTGCCGGTTGGCAGACTCCTGAAATTTTCGTGTTTGAGTTTCAGAACCGAAGTCTTCAATAAAGCTAAGTACCCCGTTGAGGAAACTTTTTTCTTGCTTCAGACCGATGTCAGAAAAAGTTAATAATTGTATTACTTGTGGAAAGCAAATACCTCATAAGGATTTTCATTCTTACTGTATTACTTGCCTAGGCCCTGATCGCAACGTTTCTGGTTGTCGGTTTTCTGCTAGATTTAACCAACGCACTATTAAGCGTCAGTATTCTTTTGCTTTCAAGTATTTTAGTAGCAGGTTTAATTATCCTAAAATGTCGTCGGATAGCCATCCGACTACCGGAGTTTACAAAAAACACAAAGAAAAGGATAAAGAAAAACAACCAAGGTGCAAAACAGACGATGGAGTTTCTCTTAAGCCAGTCGCCGGTTCTTAGCGAGGCGCTTTCGCAGCCCCTGGCACCCGCTACTTTAGAGTAGCAGGCCACTACTGACTCCCACGTGGAGTCGGCCATGCCGCTGGAAACTCAAGGTATTGGAGCCTCAGACACTATTCCGTCAGATAGGTCCGGAGCCGCTAAGCAGGCACGGGCTTCTGAGGGTGTATTCAGACCACAACTTCTTTACATTAAACTGACTTCAACTTCAAAGGCAAAGACTAAAGCACCTTCTAAAGCAAAGAAACAAACTCGAGAGCCACGTGGACAGGCCTCTTTGCCCAAAAAACAGATGCTCAAAATGGCTGAAGACTTGATTACCTTGATCAGAGGTTCCCATCCCCCTCCTGATAAGAGGCCTAGGCAAGAGACTGACTATGAATCTTCAGATCAGGTTTCTGTTTCTTCTGATCAGGAATATTCTCTTCCCCCCATGAGGATTCTGATGCTGAAGAATCTATACCTTCAGCTTCTCCTCCAGAGGACTATATTTTTGGGGAAACCTTGCATACCATGAGGGAGCATTTCCACTGGGAGAGCCAAGATTTTTCAGAATCTAAAAAGAGGTTCAGGGATTTCCTTTTACTACCTCAACACAGGCCTCTAGCCATTCCACCTGTGTTAGCCATTATAGATGTGTTTTCGGAGTCTAGTCTGACCCCTGACTCCTTACCCTCCAGCTCCTGCTAAGCCTGACAGATATAACAGGATTCCTGACTCTCATAAATTCCTTTTCAAAAACCCTGCTGCAGACCCAGAAACTGTTTCACAGGGTCCCAAAGGAGTTAAGTCTTCTGCTGCAAAAAAACCCTACCCCCTCTGACAGGGATTCTAGGGCACTGGATAGATGGGGGGTGGGGGGCTTACACATCTGTAACCTTGGCTATAAGGGCCTTAAACTGTCAGTTTCATATGCTCAAATAGCCACATGTTATGGCATTGCTTAAACAGAAAATGTTATTAAACTCTGAATATGCAGAAAACAAGAAAATGCAGGATTTTTTGCATGCAGCTGAGCAAGTTGTTGGAAACCATACCTTACAATGTGGTTTTGATTCTTTGGAGGCCTCCTGCAGGTCCGCAGTTATGGGTTCTGTAATTAGGAGGCATGCTTGGTTAAAAGAACAATATCTGCTTGATCATGTCAAAGTTAAATTATTAGATGCACCTTTGCAGCATGATTCTTTGTTTGGGGTTAAGGCAGAAGAGGTGTTAAAGAAAATGGAGGACAAAGCTAAATCTATGCAAACTGTCAAAGATTTTTTACAAGTACAGCCACCTAGGTTTAGTAGACACTGGCCTACAAAGAATTGGTCCTTTCCTGTGTCACAGTCCTCAAAGGGGCAGAACCAGATGCCCTAGAGGCAGGTCCCAGGCGCAAGGTTCATACAGGTCAAAGCAATGAGGTGCTTCTACCTCCAAAGTTGGAGAAGACAAATCACAACCATACAGGAAACGGTCCCAATGACTTCACCTTGCCTGCACCAAGCACTTATCTCCTGGCAGCACCCTTAGGGGGAAAATTAGCACTTTTTTCCCAAAATTGGCACATTATAACCCAGGACAAGTGGGTTCTAAATATAGTGTCACAAGGCTACAAGTTCCATTTCCATACCCTGCCAAGGGCAAACGGCTGGCCAGAGGCGCAAAAACAAGTCTCATCCCTCATGGACATGTGGGCCATTCAACAAGTACCAGAGCAAGAGCAGGGACAAGGATTTTACTCAAGACTGTTCTTGGTACCCAGAAAGGACAAGGCCTGGATACCAATACTGAACCTATCTATTCTGAACACATTCCTGGATATACCAAAATTCAAAATGTTGACTTTGCAGCAGCTTCTGCCCATGCTGGGCAAGAATGCTTGGCTTGTGACTTTAGACCTAAAAGAGGCATACCTGCATGTCCCAATCAGACAGCCATGCAGGAGACACCTTAGATTCAAGGCTGGTTCATTACATTACCAATTCTCTGCACTGCCCTTTGGCTTATCTACTGCACCCAGGGTCTTTACAAAGTGCCTGGCAACAGCAATTGCATTCTGCAGACAAAGAGGAATACAAATATAGCCTTACTTGGACGACTAGTCTAGTTCAAGCAGAGAACAAGGACCTTCTTCTACAGCATCTGGCGTTTGTGAAAAGACTTCTAACATGTCTCTAGGCTACACAGTCAGCGAAAAAAAATCAAAACTAGTACCCACTCAAGAGATAATATTCCTGGGTGCAAGCTTAAATACAACTGCCCAGATGGCTTGTCTCACGCCAGACAAACAAAGGCAACTGACTACCGATTTCAAAATGTTGGCAACAAAGACCCAATTATCTGCAAGAAAAATTCTGCAGGCTTTGGGCTTCATGGCATCCTGCATCCTACTAATTCCATATGCAAGACTGCATCTGAGGAAACTTCAATGGTACCTAAAAAGTGTTTGGAGTCGGCATTGCCATAGCCTGGAAACAATGATTACTCTCATTCCCTGCCTGCAGCAGGGGTTTCAGTGGTGGGTGAAAGTTTGTCACCAGAACAAGGGACAGCCATTCACATTACCCCCAGCCATACAGACACTAACAACGGATACATCAGATTATGCCTGGGGGGCCCACATGGCAGAAAGATGCATTCAGGGCACATGGTCCTCAAACCAAAGGCATCTACGTATCAATCAAAAATAGATGCTAGCTGTTCAAAATGCCCTGACAGCCTTCAAGGACCAACTTCATCCGGGACAGCTACTGATAGACAGACAACACCACAGTCATGTGGTATTTATTTATTTATTTATTTTACATTTGTTGACTGGGCTAGTCTAGCTGGATACATTTCCATTTTCAGTAGAGGCCTGGGGAGAAAAGCTCCACATAAATTTGAACAAAAAACGTTACAATAGACAAGCAAATGGACAAATCATCATAGATGAAAAGACAAATAAAAAATATAATACCCAATAACATATATATACAAAAAGAGGATCACATTTCTAAAAATAACATTAATTAGCTGAAATAACATCAAGAGCAAGTCACAAAACAGAGAGCAAAATTGATTAATAATATTATATAGAACTAATCTTAGTAACAGCAGGAGAAAGAGAAGCACTAAAATAGGAGAGGAGGAAGGGAAGCAGTATAAGAAAAGAGAAGGGGAAGTTGAGAGAGATTAGCATAGAGGAAAGAAGAAACAAAATACTCTAAAAGGAGGTAGACTGAAGCAGATAGAGTAAAGAGAGAGGGAAAGTAGTAGGAAAGTGCAGAGTAGTAGGAAAGCGCAGAGGGAGGTAAAGGATCAGTCAGGTTTTGAACAGGAACAGAGCCAGTGGCTTTGGAAGTAGTCTTTGATTTTGTGTTTAAAGAGAGGCAGAGATGTGGTAAGTGTTATGTCGCTAGGAAGCAGATTCCAGTTCCTACCTACAGTATTATTGAAAAGAGAGTCACCGGCAGAATTATAAGTCTTTGTTATAGTAGCCATAAGTTTACTGGATGAGCGAAGGGAGTTTAGGTTGGTATAGGGGATTAAAAGTTTAGAAAGAATAGGGGTTTTGTTTGGTTGGTATAAGATTTTATGGGCAATAGTGAGTTGAGGGATTAACAGAAGGTTTTGTAGTTCAAGCCAGCCTAGAAGTTTCAGGTTAATACAGTGATGAGTTCTAAAAGGGTTACTAGTGGCAAAACGGGCAATGTTGTTGTAGCAAGTAGCCAGTTTAAGGTTGGCTTTCTTAAGGTTAGTAAAAATTGGTGAGGCATAAAGAAGAGTAGACAAAAGATGAGAGTGGGCAATCAAGTGGGCAAGTGGGTATATAAATAAGCAGGGGGGCACACGTTCTTACCCCCCTTTGCAGACTAACCATGACTTTGTGGGACACAGCATTGACTTACCAAGTACATCTGCAGGCACAATTCCTGCCAGGAAAGGAAAACACTCTGGCAGACGAACTAAGCAGACACCTCATGGATCCCCACGAGTGGCAGCTGGATCCACAAGTTTTCAGCATGATAACAAGGAAATGGGGATACCTGGACATAGATCTATTTGCTTCCCCTCACATCTACCAACTAAAAAGATTATGCACAAGGACTTATCACAGATAAGCATTGAAAGTGGACGCCCTGTCTTTCAGCTGGAAAAACTTATCAGTATATGCCTTTCCTCCACTGCCTCTCCTCCCCAAGGTACTCTTAAAGGTCAGACAGGAGAAGCCAAAGATCATACTGATTGCCCCAGACTGGCCCCACCAGTACTGGCATCCACTCCTAAGGAACTTGTCTCAATGCCCAGCTTGGACCTTACCTCAAATACCTCATCTACTGTCCCAGCAAAACAATCATATCCTGCACAGCCAACTCAGTACTTTAAACCTGGCAGCATGGCGGATAATGTAGTCATACAAACCACACCTCTCAGTAAAGCTGTGATGGATATAATTTTGGAAGCCAGAAGGCGTAGTACCATAAAATCTTATGCTGGAAAATTGAAGAGATTCTGTGCTTGGAACCAGGCACAAGGAACTGATACAGCTGTACCAAATATTCCTCAGATTTTGCAATACTTAACTGAGATGCTGGACAAAGGCCTATCTTTTTCATCAATTAAAATTCATGCCTCTGCCATTTCTGCTTATTACAATGTAGAGCCACCAATCTTTTCTCATCCTTTATTAAAGCAGTACCACAGTGGAGCCAAAAATTTAAGGCCTCCAAGGAGATCACCGATACTGGCATGGGACCTCAACTGTGTCTTGGAAAAACTCACCCTGTCTCCTTTTGAGCCAGCTGCTAGTGCTGATATAAAGTTTTTATATTGGAAAACAGCTCTGCTCCTAGCAATAACTTCTGCAAGATGAGTTTCAGAGCTACAGGCTCTCATGGCTGTGGAACCTTTTATCTTTTTTTATCCAGACAGGGTCTCTCTGAGGACAAACCCAACATTTATGCCTAAGGTGGTGTCCAGTGTGGCTCTTAACCAAACTATTCATCTGCCAACTTTTTATCCAAACCCACAGAACAAGGGGGAGGGAATTCTGCATTCTTTGGACGTACACAGACAGCTTAGATTCTACTTGGACAGAACCAAATGTTTCAGAAAGACAGAGCAATTACTAGTGGCATATGCTGCAGGATCATAAGGAAAGGCCATCTCAAAGCAGACTATTTCAAAGTGGATAGGCCACTGCATTCATTTCTGCTATTTACACCATGGCAAGCCAGTGCCTAAGGGCATTAGGCCACATTCAGCCAGAGCTGCAGCCACTTCAGCAGCCTTTCTCCGGGGAGTACCAACGAAAGACATTTTAGAGGCTGCTACTTGGAGTTCAGTGCACACCTTTACAAAGCACGGTCATCTGCCACTCTACTCTAAATCCAGGGCAGGCTTTACCACTGCAGTTCTGCAGGGCCTCATAGCTGCTCCTAATGCTGTTGAGCTCTAGACTCCCACCCATAGCTTTGGGACTCTACCCAAATGTAACAACTGCAACAGTGAATACACTCGAACATCTACATTTATGGTAAGTGTACACAACTGTACTTTTTATCCCATGTGCCTTCAGTTTTGCATTACATTTCCATACCCTTTGCTGAAGTTCTGCCTGAGTCTGCATGTAATGCTACATTGTCTGTATACAGCAGCTTTGTTGATTTGTCCCCTGTGATCTGCTTGCCAATGTAGTCCACTATTATTAATAGCAGTGGACAGAGCTAAACTGTGGTGCACACCCACTGGGAATTTCTCTGAAGACTGAACACTGTTCGTACTTGAGTCATTGGTTACATCTACATAGCGCTAGTTCTACCAGTGTTTCTGGGACTTCAAACCACAGCATGACTGCCCAAATCACCTTTCTTGGGACGTTGTCATATGCTCTCTGTAATTCTAGGAATGCCCAGTTGGACTCTCCTCATTTACACCTTTTCAAGTACGTGTCTTATTGCAAACATTGTGTTGGTTGTGCTGCATCCTGATGTGAGTCTGACCTGCTCTTTCCCATCTTCCTTTTCATTTATTTCACCTTCACAACTTTCATGCAGCGTGCAATGTAGGTAGTATAGCTGCATAAATGTCCCCTTTGATGTCCTTTCATGTCACTGTTCAAGTATCCTTTATAATAGGGATCCCCTGCCAAGGGCAGTTTGTCCGGACAGTATACCAAAATCTTTTTGCTTATGAAGGGTACACCGTATATCACACGTGTGCTCCCTGCACATGGTGTAGAGCATAAAAGTGATGTCTGGACATGCCATACTTTGAACTTCCTTGCTGCCAGTCCGAATGCCATCTTCAGTCTTCAGTCTAAATGCCCATTTGTCTACTGGTTGTACTTTCAGATAAGTGCCCTGTTGGGGGGTTTAATTTTATTTACCCTGTATTTGCCTTGTAATCAGGTTGTTTGGTTTCATGTCATCAAGAAAGGGGAAATTCCAGTGTGGGAGACAGGTTCCCCATAAAGATTGTCATGAGCAGTATTTTTGTTTAGGTGCATCTCACGTCTGTATGATTTGTGAGATTTGTCTCTCCTTTGTTCCTAAGATGTTGACGCGTTGGCTTTCTTCCCTAGCACTTTATTTTGAGAACCAACATCTTAAATTGTTGGCTAAGGATATCATGGAAGGATCTTCCCTGCTTTGAGGGTCAGCTGTCTACGAAGAAAAAGACCAAGAATGTTTGGTCTGATTCTTCGGCTGTACTGCCTCCACTAGATGCCTCTCTTGAGGTTGGTGAAAACCCAGAGGACAGTCCAGTTTCTTTCTGGGATCCTTCTGCTGTGACTGCTTCAGAGGCTGGCAAGGACCCAAAGGCGCACACATCCATGGAGGGTTTGCAGATGTTTTCCTCAGATGTATAGGGGGACCGCGGCTGGTTATTACTGAAGGACATGGGGGGGGGTGGTTCTTCAAATTTTAGTTAGGGAGGCAGTCCTGACTACCATTATTGAATGCCGTCAGGGGTCGGATCCCCTAAAATATTTCAAGGCTGACATCCCACTCAAAAAGAAGCAGAAAACTAAACCTATTTCACCTTCTCCTAAGGATCCTTAGAGTGAATGACAGAGCTTCACTCAAGGCTTGTTCAGTGTCTTTATGGCCGTCAAGCCTCCTCAGGGTGTTTCTGTTCCTGCTCCTGTGGTCTTCTACCCCTCTTAAGAGGCCTAGGGGACCGGATTCTTCTGAAGAGGATGCTGATTCTGTTGGAGTTTCTGACTTACTCCCTCCCAGATTCCTTTGCCATTGCACTGTGGTTCTGAGGATGAAGAGTCCGTCATTCCTGACTGTCTTTTTTGGGGAGTTTTCATTTGGTGATGCTGTTTCCAGAATGATGGAATTTTTCAAATGGGACTGTGCTCAAGTGTCTGATGCTCAGAAGAGGTACTATGAACATTTGCAGATGGAGTCTCCTAAACCCTCTTCTGTTCCTTCGGTTCTTGCTGCATTGCTTGGATGCCTTTTCTACTGCTTCTCAGGCTCCTAATTATCGATCCCTCGTTCCAAAATAATCTGATATGTTTTATAAAGTGCCTGAGGACTGCAAGTTTCTATACGTGTCCCTCTGTTGACCTTTCTGTTGTCAGTGGCTTCTGATAAGCCTTCCAAGTTGTCTTCTTCTAAGTTGCTTCTGTCTGATAAGGATAGCAGAACCATGTAGAGGTTGTGTAAGTAGGTATATACTTCTGCTACCTTAGCCTTTAGAGCAGTTAACTGTTAGATGTATATAACTAGGTACGATTTTAGCTCTTCTCTCTCAAGCCTGCCAGGCTATTTTTGATTTCCTGGATTCTGAGGGGAAAGCCTGTGCTCTTAATTTGCTTGAGACATCCTCCCAAGTAGCTCGCAATTTCATTAAATGCTGCTGTGAAGCAGCAAATGCTTCATCTAGGGCTGCTACTTTTGCATTTGCTTTAAGGAGGTATTCATGTCTTCTACTTGAACCTTTACATGATAATGTCAATGTTAGACTGATGGATGCTGCTCTGGATAATAAATATTTGGTGCTGCTGCAGAGTTGTGTAAACCCATGCAAGAAAAGGACTAGGACTTAACAAAGTTTATGTATATTTTTGATATCCCTGTGCCCAAGTTTCAGGAGAATTATCCTAATAAGCCTGCCTTTGTCCGTAGACAGTCTCACTCTCCCCCAAAGGTAAAAGGGGTGGTAGAAGGGCTCCCCCTGCTAAGGCTTACCCAAACTCCTCCTACTCAGAAGCCTCTTTTTCCTGACAAGCCAGGTGCTGTCTTACTAACCAGTTCTTATTCATCCCCCTTTCAGAAGTTTTTATGTTTCTGTGCTACTTCTGGCATTTTCAGATGTTCATCATGTTACACTGCTGCAGTCATCACACTTGGGTTATCCTGCCATCAGGCGGTCCCGCAGTCGGCCCGAGTTCCAAAGTCTTGGTCCGGCGTTGGTTGCTGTTGCTTCTTCTCTGACATCAGTGCGCCAGGGGTATGTAACATGCAGTCGACACCATTTTCTTCAGTCTTTCTTGCCGCGCGGTGCCTGATGCAAAAGCAGTTCGCAAGTGCAGGTCGGCCGACTCCTGAGATTTTCATTCCGAATCCAGAACTGAAGACTTCTACAAAGCTAAGTACCCCGTTGGGGAAACTTTTTCTTGCCTCAGACCGATGTCAGTAAAAGTTAATAATTGTATTTCTTGTGTGAAGCAAATACTTCATAAGGATTTCCATTCCTATTGTATCCCATGCCTAGGCCCAGACCACGACATCACTGGTTGTCGGTTTTGTGCTAGGTTTAACAAGCGCACTATTAAACGTCGGTTTGATTTTGACTGACATTATTTTTGCAGAAAATTCAATTACACCATGCCGTCGGAACTACCGACGACCGGAATATACAAAAAGCACAAAGACAAGGACAGACATCCGAGGCCCAAAACTGACGAAGCCTCTTCTAGGCCAGTCGCCGGTTCTCCTGTTTTCAGCGAGGCGCCTTTGCAGCCCCTGACGACCGCTTCTTTAGAACCACAGGCCGCTTCTGACTCCCACTTGGAGATTGCTGGGCCTTCGGATACACCAGACTTGAGACCTACCGAGACTAACCCTTCAGAGGGCTCTGGAGTAGCTGAACAACCCGCAGCTTCAGAGGATGTTTTCAGGCCTACTCAGTTAACCATTAAATCTTCTGCTAAATCTAAAACAAAGAAACAACTTCAGCATTCACCAGCACAGGCCTCCATGCCTAAGAAACAGATGCTCAGAATGGCCGAAGACCTAATTACTCTGATCAAGGGGTCCCATCCTCCTTCTGATAAAAGGCCTAGACAAGATGCAGACTATGACTCATCCGACCAGGTGTCCATCTCCTCAGATTCATCCTCAGACCAGGGATACTCTTTACCCCCTTATGAGGATTCTGATGTTGAGGAATCCATTCCTTCAGCCTCTCCACCAGAGGACTAGTCCTTTGGGGAAACCTTACATACCATGCGGGAGCATTTCCATTGGGATGGCCAGGATTACTCAGAATCCAAGAAAAGGCTCAGAGATTTCCTTTTATTACCTCAACACAGACCTCTTGCTATTCCACCAGTGTTGGATATTGTGGATGATGTGTATGCTGAATCCAGCTTAAATCCAGATTCTTTACCTCCAGCTCCAGTTAAGCCAGACAGATGTTAGAGTCCCTGATTCTCTCAAATTCCTTTATAAAAGCCCTGTTGCTGACCCTGATACTATTTCCCAGGGTCTCAAAGGGGTAAAGGCCTCTACAGCAAAAAATCCCAGTCCCCTCTGCAGAGATTCCAGGGCATTAGACAGATGGGGAAAGAAAGTATACACATCTGCAACTTTAGCAATGAGAGCACTAAATTGCCAGTTTCACATGCTTAAATATCAGCAATATTTGATGTCTCAGTTGAAACAAAAATGCTTCCAAATTCAGATCTTCCTAACTATAAGGAAATGCAGGATTTATTGCATGCAGCTGAACAAGTGGGAAAACATATTTTGCAATGTGGTTTTGATTCTTTAGAGGCCTCCTGTAGAGCAGCAGTTACAGGGTCCGTCATTAGAAGACGTGCTTGATTAAAAGAACAGACCTTACCAGATCATGTTAAAGCAAAATTATTGGATGCACCTTTGCAGCAGGATGTTTTATTTGGAGTTAAGGCAGAAGAGGTATTAAAGAAAATGAAGGATAAAGCAAAATCTATGCAAATGGTGAAGAATTTCATACAGGTTCAGCCTCCTCAATTTAGCAGAAATTGGCCAACAAAGAATTGATCCTTTCCAGTTTCAGACAGACCTCAAAGGGGAAGATACAGACATCCAACAGGCAGAGGTCAGCCACAAGGTACTTACAGGCCTCGACAATGGGGTGCTTCAACCCAGAAAGAAGGGCAAGACAGGCCTCAACCTTATAAAAAGCAGACCCATTGACTTCCCACTACAGCTGCCAAACAGCTCTCTCTCTCTGCAGCCCCCTTGGGGGGACAACTGGCACTTTTCAGTCACAATTGGCAAATAATCACCCAGGACAAATGGGTTCTCAATATTGTGTCTCAAGGTTACAGGTTCCACTTTCACACTCTGCCAAGGTTAAAAGGAATGCCAAATCTGCCACCAAATCAATGGGCAGAGGCTCAAAGGCAAATTACAGCACTCATGGACATGAGAGCTATTCAAAAGGTACCAACACAGGAGCAAGGACAAGGATTTTACTCAAGACACTTTCTGGTTCCCAGAAAGGACAAAGCCTGGAGGCCCATTCTGGATCTTTCTTCTCTAAATACTTACTTGGATGTCCCAAAATTCAAAATGTTGACACTACAGCAGCTTCTTCCTATGCTGGGCAAGAAAGCTTGGCTCGTAATGTTGGACCTCAAGGAGGCATACCTGCATGTCCCTATCAGACAAAATTGCAGAAGATACGGCAGATTCTTAGCAGGTTCAATGCACTACCAATTCTCTGCACTGCCCTTTGGCTTATCTTCTGCGCCCAGGGTCTTTACAAAATGCCTGGCACCAGTAATTGCATTTTGCAGACAAAAAGGAATTCAAATTTACCCATATTTCGACGACTGCCTTATTCAAGCAGAGAGCAAAGACATTCTTCTAAAGCATCTGGTGTTTGTAAAAAGACTGCTGATTTGCCTAGGGTACACAGTAAATGAAAAGAAATCAAAACTAGTGCCCTCACAAGAGATAATATTCCTGGGTGCCAGCTTAAATACAACAGCCCAGATGGCTTATTTCACGCCAGGCAAGCAAGGACAACTGATTCAGTATTTCCAATTGATGGCAACAAAAACTCAACTCCCTGCAAAAAAAAATTCTGCAGGCCTTGGATTACATGGCATCTTGCATACTACTAATTCCATATGCAAAACTGCATATGAGGAAACTACAGCAGTACCTAAAAGAGTGTCTGATCTCAACACTGTCACAGTTTGGAAATGGTAATACGACTTATTCCTTGCCTTCAACAGGAGTTTCGATGGTGGGCTCAAGCCTGTCACCTCAACAAGGGACAGCCTTTCACTCAACCCGACAGCCAGGTAACACTGACAACAGATACTTCGGATTACGCCCGGGGAGCACACATGGCAGGAAAATGTATTCAGGGCAAGTGGCCCGCAGAACAAAGGCATCTTCACATCAATCAAAAAGAGATGCTAGCTGTACAGAATGCCCTTGTAGCTTTCAAGGACCTTCTGCATCCAGGACAACTACTTCTAAAGACAGACAACACCACAGTTATGTGGTATATAAACAAACAAGGGGGCACTCATTCATATCCCCTATGCAGACAAGCCATGACTTTGTGGAACACAGCTGTAACCTATCAAGTTCATCTGCAAGCACAATTCCTGCCAGGAGAGAAAAACACACTGGCAGACTACTTAAGCAGAAACATCATGGATCCGCACGAGTGGAAATTACATCCACAAATGTTCAGGATGATAACACAGAAATGGTGGAGCCTGGACATAGATCTGTTCGCATCCCCAATGAATTGCCAGCTACAGAAATTCTGCACAAGGACTTACCACCCACAAGCATGGAAAGTGGATGCCCTCTCATTCAGCTGGAAAAACCTACAAGTATACGCTTTCCCACCACTGCCTCTCCTTTCAAAGATACTCATAAAAGCCAGACAAGAAAGGCCAAAGATTATCCTGATTGCCCCAGACTGGCCACGCCAGCACTGGTACCCAATCTTAAAGAACTTAACACAAGGACCACCATGGATTTTGCCTCAAATCTCACAACTTTTGACTCAGCAAAACAATCAGATACTCCACGGCCAGCTCAAGACTTTAAACCTGGCTGCATGGAAGATTCTTTAGTCAAGCAAACAATGCCTCTCTCCAAAGCTGTTATGGATGTCATTCTGGAGGCCAGAAGGCCTAGTACCAGGAAAGCCTATTCGGATAAATGGAAGGGATTCTGTGCCTGGAACCAGGTTCACAACCTTGACTCTCTTGTCCCAAATATTCCTCAGATACTACAATACTTGACTGAGATGCTGGACAAGGGCCTCACCTTTTCATCCATTAAAATCCATGCCTCTACCATCTCTGCTCGTTACAACACAGATCCATCAATTTTTTCTCATCCTTTGGTAAAACAGTACCTCAGAGGGCCTAAAAACATAAGACTGCCCCGTAGAGCACCAACTCCAACTTGGGACCTCAGCTTTGTCTTGGAGAAATTAACTTTACCTCCTTTTGAGGCAGCTAACTCAGCAGACTTAAAATGTCTCTTGGAAAACTGTTCTGATCCTGGCAATAACCTCAGCACGAAGAATTACAGGCACTAATGGCAGTGGAACCTTTCATCATATTCCACCAAGACAGGGTGTCTTTAAGAACAAACTCTACTTTTATGCCAGAGGTGGTATCAAGTGTGGCTCTAAACCAAACTATTCACTTGCCAACTTTTTATCCAAATCCACAGAATAAAGGGGAGAGACTTCTGCATTCCTTGGACATACACAGGCAGTTACGCTTCTTCTTGGACAAAACTAAAGCTTTCAGAAAAAACTGAGCAATTGTTTGTGTCATATGCTGCAGGAACACAGGGAAAAGCCATTTCAAAACAGACCATTTCAAAATGCATAGGCCATTGCATACGTTTCTGCTGTACACATCATGGGAAAACTGCACCTAACAACATTAGGTCTCATTCCACCAGGGCAACAGCCACTTCAACTGCCTACCTCAGAGGAGTACCTACCAAGGACATTTTGGAAGCAGCAACTTGGAGTTCTGTACATACCTTCACCAAGCATTACCATCTGCCTCTTTACTCTAAATCCAGATCTGGCTTTGCCACTGCAGTTCTGCAGGGCCTTATTAGCCACCCCTAATGCATTATAGAACCAGCCACCCTACCTCTGCTTTGGGATTCTACCCAAGTGTAATGACTGCAGCAGTGTAACACGATGAACATAGTACAGTTTTGTACCTACCATAAATGTAGATGTTCGCGTGTATACACTGCTGCAGTCCAGGTTACCCTCCCTCCTTCCCCTCTTACTTGCTGTTACTAACCCTAGTATTCTGCCCTTTGCTGCGTATGGGAAGTATTTTCTGGTAACCTAAAGTATTTGATTGCTTTTCTTATGTATGTTTTATTAGCAATTTGCATTGCCTACCTTTTTGGGGGCACCTGACATCTGGGGCAAGAAAAACTGAAGAAAATGGTGTCTGCTGCATCTTGTATACCCCTGGCGCACTGACGTCAGGGAAGAAGCAACAGTAGGATAACCCAAGTGTGATGACTGCAGCAGTGTATACACTCGAACATCTACATTTATGGTAGGTACAAAACTGTACTTTCTCTGTTTTGCCTTTTGGCCTCTGCTGCCCTAGGGGTCTTCACCAGATGCCTCACTCCTGTGATTGCTTTTTGCAGGTTAAGAGGGATACAGGTCTTCCTCTGCCTGGACGACCTTATTATTATTATATCAAGCAGAGCGCCTCATTGGCCCTCTTCCAAAGGAACCTTGATTGGATGGGAGATAGGAAATTCACCCCCTGGGGATCATGTCAGTCAGGGGCCTGGAGAAGTAAATGTTGTGGGAAGAAATATCCAGGAAATTGTTATGGCTAGGCTTGCATAGGCCCTAGGGCCATTAGCCTAGTACCAACCTCTGAACCAATTCAGGCCTCTTTTCAAGAGATCTTACTTCAACATTTACACACAACCCCAGACTTTGTAAGAGAGAAATGGTATACTGTAAATTTCCAGTCGTCATTCCTGACTCCTTCTCAGTATCATGTTTTTCTAGGTTGCAGGATCCAGGCTGTTCATTGCTGGCATCCCTGCCTCTTCCCAGGGCCTTAACTGTCATTGCTTTCTTTCACTCCCTTCTTCCTCTGACTTCAATCACAGCCAGAGCATATCTGCTGGTTGTGCATTACATGGCTTCCACTATTGCTATACTCCCTCTAGCCTAGCTGCACATGAGCTTCAGTGGCTTCTACATTCTCATCCTTTAGATTTTCATGTCCCTCTTATTCCATGCCTCAAGCTGGAACTTCTGTGGTGGAATCATAAGTTATCCCTCAACGCCAGGCTTCTTTTTCAACCCCCCTGTCCCCTCTCAGGAACTTTACACAGATGTCTCGGATGTTTGCTGGGGGGCTTCCTTCGGCCCTCTGAAAAGGGCTTCATGAAAAGAAAGACCACATCAGTGTCAGAGATGAGAGCTCTTTTGCTGGCTGTTCAGGCTTTTCACTCTCTCACTTCCAGGGGGCCCTCAAGATTGCCACAGAACATACCACAGTAATGTGGTGTGTCAACAAGCAAGGGGGGCAGGGTCCTTTGCAGCTTAGCCATTCATGTTTGGGAGCTGGCTATCAAATATCAGGTGTCCCTTCAGACAGTTTGCATTCCATCAGATCAGAACATAGTGGCAGATTCTGTGAGCAGGTCCATAACACAGTCTGAATGGGTGCTTCACATGGATGCGTTTCTGGACATTGTCTACTGGTGGAGTACTGCTTTAGTAGATCTATTTGCTTCCCCTGTTAACAGACAGCTTCCTCTATTTTGTGTTCAATGCCGTCCCTTTCTTGGAAGGAGATTTTTTTATGCCTGCCCTCCCCTTCCTGTCATTCCAAAAGTCTTATTCAAGAAAACATGCTTCCAAAATCTTGCTGGTGACCTCACAGGGTGGACCTACTCACACAAGACCAAGGGATCTGTCATCCATCTCCACCTCTGTGCTTTTCAACTGACATTGTGGGTGATAGGGTTTTGATCCCTTACAGACACCTTTTTTCTGAGGACGTGCTTCAGGGCCTGCAAGAGGCCAGCGAACCCAATACTAAGAAATCTTACTTCTATGATGTTTGTGTGAATTACTCAAGGCTGGGTTGGCTTATTTTTCTGTTAAGGCCCACCTTGGATTTGGATAGTTGGAATCGCTTGAGCACTAAAACCAGACATCTTGTATTAAGAGGGCCTCCCTGCACCCTTGTGGCAGAAGTGGGTAGCTTTGGGACCCATCTGAGTTGAGGATTGCTGGAATAAGGCTCTCTATGGGACTTTAGTATTGGTAGTTTCTGTTAAAATTGTGTAAATTCACTTGTATTCAAGTCTCTGGTTTGTGCACAACTGCACATGGTGCAACTGGGTTTAGTGGTTTCCTGTATAGATGTAAATGCCCAGATGCAACTTTTTCCCTAGAGACCAGTCAGTGTAACCTTCCCAGGCTTCCCTTCTACACTGCGGGCAACTCAGCTGAGCACTGAGCAACATTGTCACAACTTTTAGTCCATAATCCTCAATAGAACAAGTCCCCTTGCTAACCCTAGAGCAAAAGCTGATCTAACTTGCCCACCTCTTAACAGTACTTGTGGTTTAACCTGCTACAATGTGCAGTCATTTTCCCAACATTTCATTAACCAACCTTGTTGACATGGGCATCCTAAGGCAATGTAGTAATTGCCTCATGTATACTGACAACCATTTGCTCCTACAGCAAACACTATGTTAGAGGTGTAACTGTACCATGAAACTAGAATACGTCTTTCTCATGTAACAATTAAGACATCAAACAGGTTGCCACCACACACCACCTCTCCTCCCACACAAGATGGTCACAACACACAAACCCAGATACTCGGAGGTACTCATTAAGAGCATGCCAAAAAAAACAGATATCCCTAGTGCAAACAACTCTCGCATACTAGAGCACAACCAAAATCTAACACACACAATGCACATAGGTGTCTCAGCGAATAAGCCCCTAAGGCAGAACACCTCAAAATCAAATGTCCTGGTCATAGGAGATTCCATAGTGTGAGACAAATATCCCCTTCATCAGGTTGGACAAGAAGTTCATGGTCCGCTACCTGTTAGGTGCCAGGATCTGTCAAATTATGCACACACTCAAGTACTCAACAGTTACTGTTGGGGTGAATGACTTTATGTACTTTCCTGGACTGTATGAAGAGAGACATTATTGAACTCTCAGATAATGTTCCAGCCAGGTATGTCCCTAGCCCTAAGCAGCATTCTACCTTCACCCAGGATGATGCCACAATATAAATAAAAAAAATTGACTTCAATTGGCTTAGGTACTGATGTCATTGCAGGGGGATCCAGTATCTTTCAGCTTGGGAAGACATGGTCGACAGACCACACTGCTTTGCCAGAGATGGTGTTCACCAGTTTCCTCCAGGCTTACAAATACTGGCAAAGACTCTTGCCTCGTGCATAGACTTTTTTAGGCAAGACCTAAACAAGAAGACTTTTTTGATGTAAAAAAATAAATAAAAAGTCACCTACAAAGAAATTGAAGGTTATGTTGCTTAATACTAGAAGTCTAAACAGGAAACTGCACTCCCTGAAAGTTTTCATCTTTGAAGATGCTGACATCTGTGCAGTCACTAAGACTTGCTTCAAGGCTGCAGAGAGCACCCCAGTGGTGCAAGGCTGCAATGCCTTCCACACATTCAGACCTCAAAACAAGCATGAAAGTACGGAGGTGTATCCATCTTCATTAAGTCCAAATATACCTTGAGACTGGTTAAACAGGGTGACTCTCTTGAGCTACTCCATGTCCAAATAACTGTAGGTAAAACACCCTGCCATGTCATTGCTAGCTAAAGGTTCCCCACCATGAACCTTGAGAAGCATGCTTCCTACCTGGACTTGCTTGAGGTGCTCGCTGTCTAGCCAAACACCTTGGTCATGGGAGATTTCAGCTGTTATGTCGAGTGGGTGACTTAACATGACCACCAGGCTCAGTCACCCTGGGGTTCCTGGACTTCAATACAAATGCACTGGAACAGTTAGTCTGCAACCACACAAGGGGCCCAAATATTCTGGACTTACTACTCACCAATGTGGGGAGTCACCACACTACCCCCTCTGTTCTGCACTCTCTAGTAAGGTCAGACCATAAATTTGTTTCGTTCAAAGTAACTATCAGTCCTGACATCTCCAGCAGCAGCAGTAAAAATTAGAAACTTCTCCAAAACAAATTATAGCCTACTTAAGCGATGGTTTGAAAAGTTTCAACCCCCTCCTCTAACACCGCCAGCAAAGACTCCTATGCAGAGGAGTGCACAAATGTCTTGTATAACCACTTAAACAACTGTAGTGACTCTGCTGTACCTGACTGGATCAAAACCAAGTCCTCCCATCAAAACAAGCCACCCTGGCGGACCTAGTGTGTAAACAAGTTGTATAACAAAAGGACGAAACTGATAGCTAAACAAGAGGGAACTTAGAGAAAAGAATACCCTCCACAGCTTGAACAAGCAAATCAGATATGAGGTTACGTCCTGTAAAGCTGGTTATGGAGCTACATTTTCTTCCTTAGCTAAAGACGATAATAAGGCATTTTGTTAGCTACGTCCAAAATCTAAAAGGGATTACCCAGCTGTGTACCAAACTTAGTGGATGGTACCAATCACACTGGCCCCGAGGAAATTGCCAACCTGTTACCTGACAAATTCGATGCAAACTTCACTCCCCCCATATTCCCACCAGCCTTACCCCAAAGTATGTCTGACACTCATCTCCCCAGTGTCTCCAGTGAGCAGGTCATATCTGCACTCTCCAAGGCAAAAAACAATGTCTCTATGGGACCAGTAAAATCTCGGGCTGCTTACTAAACAACCTAAAACATGACCTAGTGAATCCACTTGGCACTCTGTAACTATAGCCTGAGCGCTGGCTTTGTTCAAGCAGAGTGGAGAACAACAACTGGTCCATCAACTGACCGTGGGAACTATAAACCCATAAGCCTCTCCAGCCTCATCTGCAAGGCCACGGAAGGACTCATCATGGACCTTATCAACAAGGACATAGGCAATCTTCACACTCTCAACCTGACCCAGTTTGGCTTCGTTAAGGGTTGATCATGCTTACTAATCCTGGTGGACTTTTTTGAGAATGTTACCAAGGCCCTGGACGAAGATAGAGCAGTACATACCACCTATTTTGATTTAGTCAAAGCTTTTAACACAGTCCCCCACTCTGGTATCATTAAGAAACTCTCCCAGCTGGGCTTAACCCATGTGTCATTAAGTGGGCAGCCAACTGGCTCACCGACTGAATCCATACTGTCAAAGTTGGGGATTCCACCTCCACCAGTAGAACATCCACCAGTGAGGTACCACAGGGTTCTGTGCTGGGCCGTCTACTCTTTGGAATCTGTTTTTCAGATGTAGACTGCCTGTGGCTGACCAAGTCTGCCAGTGTCTGCAAACTGGGAACAATCATTGAGTCCCCTACATATTAATATATTACAGGAGGGGTTAACACAGACAAGTGATAGGTGCCAAAGCCACAGTCTAAAACTTAAGTACACAAAAGTGCATCGTTGACCCCTTTGGCATGGGTCTATATCACGTAATCAAAACGTGAAATAACCAACAACAATAACATCGGCACATTTGCATCGAACACTGGTAAATACCAAACACGTAAAAGACTAAATTCAGCATACCAAATTACTATGGTTGGCCAACATGAACGGAATTACATTTCCTAATCATTTGTGATGATTAGGAAATGTAATTCCGTTCATGTTGGCCAACCATGGTAATTCGATATGAATTTCGTCTTTTAGGTGATGATCTTCGTGGTTCACTGTTGCAGTCATTACATTTAGGTAATCTGCTGGCAGGTTGCTCTCAGTCAGCCTGATTAACAAAGTCCTGGGTCCTGCGTCGGTTGCTGTCCCTTCTTCCATGACGTCAGGTCATCAGGGGTATAAAACATGCAGCCGACGCCATTACATCAATCTTTCTTGCCACGCGGTGCCCGAAACAGAAGCAGTTTGCAAGTGCCAGTCGGCCGACTCCCGAAATTTTCGTTTTCAAGTTTCAGAACCTAAGTCTTCAAATAAAAAGCTAAGTACCCCGTTGGGGAAACTTTTTCTTGCTCCTTACCGATGTCAGTAAAAGTTAACAATTGCATTACTTGTGGGAAGCAAATATCTCATAAGGCTTTTCATTTGTACTTTATTCCTTGCCTAGGCCCTGACCACAACGTACCTTGCTGTCGGTTTTGTGCTAAATTTAATCAACGCACTATTAAACGTCTGTATATTTTTGCTTCTAAATATTTCGGCTCACGCTTTAATTATCCAGAACTGTTGTCAGTTAGCAATCTGACTACCGGAATACCTAAAAAACGCAAAGAAAAAGACAAAGGCCGTTGAGGTCCAAAACTGACAACGCTTCTCCTAAGCCAGTCGCCAGTTCGCCGGTGCTCAGTGAGGCGGTTTCGCAGCCCCTGCTACTTCTGATTCGCAGGCCTCTACTGAGACCCATTCGGAGTCCAGTATGCCGCGAGCTGCTTCAATTATGGAACCCACGGATATCTACCTTAGATGGGTCCGGAGCTGCTGTGCAGGCACCGGCTTCTGAGGGTGTTTTCAGGCCTACAGATTTGTATATTAGACCAACGCCATCTTCAAAACTAAGGCCAAAATTTAAATATGTCTAAAAAACAGATGTCTGGGCAACATGTGCAGGCCCCTATGCCTAAAAATAAATGACCAAAATGGCTGAAGATTTAATTACTCTGATCAGGAGTAGCCACTTGCACCCCCCCCCCCCTTCTAAGAGGCATAGGCAATACATTGATTATGAATCTTATGAACAGGATTCTATTTTTTCTGACTCTTCTAATGAACAGGATTTGTCTATACCTACCTATGAGGACTCTGATGCAGAAGATTCCATTCCTTCTGCTTCTCCCCCTGAGGATTTCTCTTTTGGGGAAACTTTACATACCTTACAGGAACATTTACACTAGGAAAGTCAGGATTTCTCTGAATCTAAGAAGAGACTTGGGGATTTTCTTCTTCCTCAACATAGGCCTTTGGCTATACCTGCTGTTTTAGACATTGATGATGTTTTTTTCAGAATCTAGTATGACTCCTGATTCTCTGCCTCTAGCTCCTTGTAAGCCAGACAGAGATAGTACAGGGTTCCTGACTCCCACAAATTCCTTTTCAAAAATCCTATTGCAGATCCTGAAACCATTTCTCAGGGTCCCAAGGGCATTAAGGCCTCCACTGCTAAAAATCCTACCCCTTCTGATAGAGATTCCAGGGCGCTGGATAGATGGGGTAAGAAGGTTTACACTTCAACCTTGGCAATCAGGGCTTTAAACTGTCAATTTCATATGCTTAAATACCAGCAGCATATCATGGGACTGCTTAAACAGAAAATGATGTTCATTTCTGACTGTGTGGAAAATAAAGATTTACAGGATTTATTGCATTCAGCTGAACAAGTTGGAAAACATACTTTGCAATGTGGTTTTGACTCTTTGGAGGCCTCTTGCAGTGCTGCTGTAACTGGCTGTGTGCTAAGAAGGCATGCTTGGCTCAAAGTGCAAACTCTGCCTGATCATGTTAAAGCAAAATTGTTGGATGCTCCTTTACAACAGGACTGTCTCTTTGGTAATAAGGCTGAAGAAGTGTTAAAAAAGATGGAAGATAATGCTAAATCTATGCAAACTGTGAAAGATTTCTTAAAAGTGCAACCTCCAAGATTTAGTAGGCACTGGTCTACTAAGAACTGGTCCTTTCCAGTCCCTTCCAGAGCCACTCCAGTCAAACCGAGACATTACAAAGGCTCCGGGTTTCAGTCACAAGGGACTTTTAGAGCAAAACAATGGGGTGCTTCCTCCTCCAAATCTGGAAACAACAAGGCACCTCCCTATGGTAAACAGTCTAAATGACTCCCCTCTACACTTAACAAGCACTTACTTTCAGTCGCCCCTTTGGGGGGAAAACTGGCACTTCATGTAAGATACTGGCAACTTTTAACCCAGGACAAATGGGTTTTAAATATAGTATCCCAGGGATACAGATTTCATTTACACAGGTTGCCAATCCCAAACGGATGGCCAGACCTGCCCCCAAATCAGTGGGCAGAGGCCCGGAAACGAGTACTGTCTCTCATGAACATGGGAGCTATTCAACCAGTCCCAGAAGAGGAAAAGGGACAAGGTTTCTATTCAAGACTTTTCCTAGTACACAGAAAAGACAAGTCATGGCATCCAATTCTGGACGTAACTACTCCTAAGCACATTTTGGACATTCCAAAATTCAAGATGCTGACTCTTCAGTTACTTCCTATACTAGGCAAACATGACTGGTTGGTAACTCTAGACTTAAAAGAGGCATACCTGCATATCCCAATCAGGGAGTCTTGCAGAAGATACCTTCGCTTCAAAGCAGGCTACTTGCATTACCAGATGTTCATCGTGTTTCAATGTTGCAGTCATTACACTTGGGTTATTCTGCTGGCAGGCTACCCAGTGTCGGCCAGAATTCCAAAGTCTAGGTCCGGCATCGGTTGCTGTCGCCACTTCCTTGACGTCAGTGCACTAAGGGTATAAAAGATGCAGCCGACGCCATTTTCTTCAGTCTTTCTTGCAGATTTTCGAAATCGAATTTCAGAACCCAAGTCTTCAATATAGTTAAGTACCCCATTGGGGAAACTTTTTCTTGCTCCAGACCAATGTTAGTAAAAGTTAACAATTGTATTTCTTGTGGGAAGCAAGTCAAAACAAAAGCGGAGACTCTGCTGATGAAATATAACCAAGCAAATCCAAAAAAATCAGTCCAGAGAAGACCGCAACCACTCACTTTATTAACGTCAGTAGAATACAAAATAACGTTTTCGTCAACATAAATCTTTTACTTCATCAGATACTTAGTGGTTAAACATAACCCTACTTATATGTTATATAGCAATCAACTAACCCAATAAATTAAGATTTAAAGTAATACAAACACCTTTACTAACCTGAGTAAATATTTTTTTTTTTTGTTTTGTTTTTTTTTTTTTTTTTTTTAAAGTAACACTTACTTAAAGCATCACTACTAAAAATATATAAATATATATGTATATAAAATGTATAAAATACATATGTATTTAAAAAAAATGAATACATAGAAATACCATCAGGGAACTTCTGTTAATGAAACATAAGAAAGCAAAATATTACAATCTCCCAGCTTTTAATTTAAGAAGTGGTACAATAGATATTGTATCATTTAGTCCAGGGTTCTTGCTGGCTTCTAATATAATCTGCCAGCAAGTTTCCTTGTGTTCCAATCTGGTCTCCCAGGGACCCCCCCTGTTGTCTCGGGCCATGGTTTCTACAACAAAAAACTCATACTTGGCCCGTGGACATGTCAAGGAGTGTCGATAAAGGGCATTGTTAGAATTTTGTTTCTGTATTTCATAAGTATGTTCATATATCCTCCTCTTAAGATGTCTTTCAGTTTTGCCAACATAAAATGCTTGGCATACTTGACAGGTCGCCAAATATATTACCCCTTGACTATTACAATTTGAAAACGTTGTTGCCCTTATCCATCTGTTTCTTGCTGAAAGAAATATTTTATCCGTGTGGGAAATATATTTACATTGTAAACATGTTCCACACCTATAGGTACCCTTACGTTGGTTGGAAAATCTATTTGTACTGGGTTCATGTTCCAGTAATTTCTTGATGTTGCTCCCCTTACGGAACACAGTTTTTCCTTTTAAATTAGTAAGGTCTGTGATGTCACAAAAGGTGTCCCATTCTTCTATTATATTCCTAATGGTGCCAAAATTGGCACTATATTCAGTAATAAATGCTTTGTTGAACTCTTAAGTTCAAGTTGCCCACCATTTCCTTTAGATATTACCAACTTCCCTGTACCTAAAATAGTTTGATGTTTAGTATTCCTACCTTCCTGGACCTCTTGACGAATGCTAGTAATAAATTTTTCAGGGTAACCCCTTTCATGGAACATCTCAGTAAGTTTAGAACATTCTAATTGATATTCCAAATCATCCGATGTCATACGGGAGGCCCTTACAAACTGGCCCTTAACTATGCCCTTTTTCTGATGTCTAGGATGTGAACTGTTGTAATGGATATAACTATTGGAAAAGGTGGGTTTTCTGTAAATAGAGGATTTGAAACCAGTATTATGAATACTTAATGTCACATCCAAATAATTGACCCTTTCAGAATTAACCTGATAAGTAAAGGTCAAAAAATCAGTGGTGGAATTTAAATAATTCATAAATTCCCCTATAGTACCAGTCAGACCTGTCCAAAATATGCAGATATCATCCAAAAACCTTGAGTAAAATATCCAGTTGTTCCTGTATTCACTATTAATTATATACTTCTCCCACACTGACAAAATAATATCAGCATAGGTAGGGGCACAGCACCCATGGCCACCCCAGATATCTGAAATATTCACCAGAAAAATAAATGAAATTGTTATGTAATACTAAATACGCCAATTCCATGACTAAAAAAATTTCATTGTCACTAGCCTGCGGTCCTCGTTGGGGAAACTTTTTTCTTGCTCCAGTCCAATGTCAGAAAAAGTTAACAATTGTATTTCTTGTGGGAAGCAAATACCTCATAAGGACTTTCACTCTTACTGTATTCCTTGCCTAGGCCCTGACCACGACGTTACTAGTTGTCGGTTTTGTGCTAGATTCAACAAATGCACTATTAAGCGTTGGTTTGATTTTGCTTTCATTACTTTGGCCGAAGGTTTAACTACATAATGCTGTCGGAACAACCGACCGAAATTCATAAAAAAACGCAAAGACAAGGAAAAGGCCAGGCATCCGAGGTCCAAAACCGACGAAGCCTCTTCTAGGCCAGTCGCCAGTTCTCAGTGAGGTGCTTTCGCAGCCCCTGACACCCGCTACCTCAGAGCCACAGGCCATATCCAACTCCCACGTTGAGACACCGAGGCCTCTGGAAACTCAAGGGATTGGGCCTGCGAAAACTATTCCCTCAGATGGGTCCGGAGCCGCTGAGCAGGCATCGGCTTCTGAGGGTGTTTTCAGACCTTCACAGCTTACTATTAAGTCCACTACAGCAGCCATGGCAAAGTCAAAAACACCATTAAAGACAAGGAAACAAGTACAGCATTCTCCAGAACAGTCATCCATGCCAAAGAAACATACTTAAAATGGCTGAGGACCTAATTACTTTGATCAGGGGTTCCCATTCCCCTCCTGATAAAAGGCCTAGGCAAGACACTGACTATGACTCCTCTGACCAGGTTTCTATTACCTCTGATTCCTCTTCAGATCAGGGATATTCTCTTCCTCCCTATGAGGACTCTGATTCAGAAGAATCTGTATGTTCAGCCTCTCCGCCTGAAGATTATTCTTTTGGGGAAACCTTGCACACCATGAGGGAGCATTTCCAGTGGGAGAGCCAGGATTATTCAGAATCCAAGAAAAGGCTCAGGGACTTTCTTTTATTGCCTCAGCACAGGCCCCTGGCTAATCCCCCCTGTGCTTGATATTGTTGATAATGTTTTCTCTGAATCCAGTCGGTCTCCGGATTCTTTACCCCCTGCACCAGTCAAGCCAGACAAGTACTACAGGGTCCCAGACTCTCATAAATTTTTTTATAAAAACCCTGCTGCTGACCCAGAAACAATTTCTCAGGGTCCCAAAGGGGTTAAGGCTTCCACTGCAAAAAACCTTGTCCCCACTGATAGGGATTCTAGAGCTCTGGATAGATGGGGGGGGGGGTTATACTTCTGCTACTTTAGCTGTAAGGGCTTTAAACTGCCAGTTTCACATGCTTAAATATCAACAGTACCTCATGTCTTTGTTAAAACAGAAAATGCTTACAAACCCAAAGTCCTGACAATAAGGAAATGCAGCATCTGAAGTAGGGACTTCATTTGTCAGCAACCTGTAGGTCTTGGATCCGATATCGGATCTGAGCCGGCAACTTGTTTCATAGCTAATGGATCTGAGCTCCTAGCTCCTCCCCTCACCCATAATCCCCTGCTAGTTTGCCACGCTTGTGAGTAGCTGGATTTTCAGAGCTCTTAGTGACTTATTCAGATAAGTGTATTTTCTTCCTTCCTTTTTGTCTATAAAGTTAAAACAGTGTGCAAGTGTTGGGTTCCCTTTATTATTTGTACTTTTTACATAGATTTTTCCCTCCCCTCGCTGGTCGTTAGTGAGTGTGTGTGTTAGTGTTTTGAGGCCTGTGTGCTTGTGTAGTACTTCTTTTTTCCTCAGTATGGCAGAGGCCCCAAAAGCTATTTTTTCAAAATGTACCGAGTGTGGCCATAAGCTCTCCCCGGCTGATGGCCACACTCGGTGCGTTCGGTGCCTTGGGGTTGAACACCTCTCCTCAGGCTGTACCATTTGTGCAGCGTTCATCCCCAGGGCACTGAAAGAGCGGAGGTCGAAGCTGGTCCTGGCGGGACTTTTGCCCCCGGACTCAGCTCCGGCCCCCGCTCCTCCTGTGGCACTACCACAGCCTGTGGTGATAGACACTCCTGCCCCTCTTCCTTCTGCCGGGACTCAAACTCCCGCTAAAGCGCCGGAGGACAGGGAGGCCAGGAGGGAGAAGCACCACAAGCGGCGGGCCGAGGCATCCGCTTTGGCCCCGCCGGCTAAGCGGGCTTCTCCCTCCACAGCTTCTAGGTCTCCTCCTCCTCCGGCTCCGATCTCCTTGTTTCTCCCCAGGACCTGAGGAGGAGGAGGCCCGATCTCCATCGAGGCGGCATTCCAGGCCTGCCTTGGTGGTCTCATCGAGATCGACTTACAGTATGTCAGATGCAGACTTGGACCGGATGATGCGAAGGTTCATCCAGGCCCAGCTGCAGATGGGAGTGCTCTTACCCCCCCCCTTCGGGGGGGTAGCTCGACACCCTTTTTTGCTCCAATTGCTCCTTCTCCAACCCGCTTCCCGGGTTCGGAGCGTTAGGAGCCGGCGGTGGGTCGGTGCCGACAGTACTTGGTACTTCGGATCCGACCCTGCCCTCAAGTCTGTCGGATCCGACCTCTTGGAGCCGTGGGCCGAGCTTCAGATCCGAGGGATTCAGTGTGCCTTCAGCTCCATCCAGGTCAGAGCACACTGGTCCTTCGGATCCGACTGTCTCTGCACCGGCTCCGATCCCTTCATTGGATCCGAGTGGGAGTCGGCTCTCAGAGCCCAGGGAGAGCAGTTCCCCCTCGGCCTTCGATGTAGTGGAGAGGGCTCTGTCGAGAGCATCCGGACCCCTGGTCCTTGTCTTGGCTGCACCCTGCACTCCCTCTCTGCTGGGCCAGGCTTCCATCACCCGGCCACAGGGACAGCCTGCTTCGATGTCCCAGGTTGTTCCATTGGAACAGGATGTTGCTGGCCAGACCTCCTCGGACAGCCCTTCCGAGGAAGTGCCTCGCAAGCACAAGTGTAACAGGAGGCACGTGGACTCCCCTGAGTCCTTAACCGAGGACACGGACTTGGATGAAAGGGAAGGCTCCCCAAGATCACCCCCTGAGGATGTCTCCTTTGGAGACATCATGGAAATGCTTAGGATCAGAGGTGGGTGGTCTGCCCCCAAGGCTTCCTCCGACGAGTCCGTGTTTCTGGAGGCATTCGAAGCAGGCCCGTCTACCTCTTGAGTGTCCCCTCCGGCCGACCCCCTGGTGGACTTTATTACCACCAGGGCGTGGAAGGACTCGGACACCGTGGAGCCAGTCCCTAAACGCCCAGACAGGATACTGAGCCCCCCGCAGACCGGTCCCACTGGAGCAAGTGTCCCCCCGTAGATGCCATGTTGACGGCGGCAGCCACGAAGAGGGAACTAGCTCAGGAGAGCCCATCAGTCCATCCACCGAGCAAGGAGTCCCGCTCGATGGATCGCTTAGGGAAGTGAGTTTTTAGTTCAGCGACCTTTTCTGTAAGGTCCCTGAACTATATGGCACACGTCATCAGGATGCACCGGGATCTTATCAAAGAATATGCTGCCCCCCCCCCCCCCCCCCCGAGTCCATGTCGGCGGAGGACAAACAGGTGTACTCCACCCGAATGGCCACTCTGAGATCCATCTCGAATACCTCTATGCGGCTATTGTCCCACGCCACCGAGGGAGCCGCTAGAGCTAGCGGAGCGGGCCTAGTCATGAGACGTCAGGCCTGGCTCCGGCATTGTGACTTTGCGGAGCCCTTTAAAGCGTCCTTTGCAAACGCCTCTTTCGATGGTTCTGCCCTGTTTGGCAAAACGGTACGCGAGACGCTAGTCCAGAGCGAGAAGGACGGGAAGACATTGTCTGCCGTCGGAGTCCGCTTCTCTGCTCCCCAGTAGAACCAAAAGGGTCAGAAGAAGATGTGGTTCCAGAAATCGCAACATTTCCAACCCGCTCCGGACAACCAGTCCTTCCGTGGCAGAGGAGGACAGGGAGGACGCCGCCCCAGGGGCAGAGGGGCTCCGAGGAACTTTGGGTCCAGCGAATCCTTCTCTGACCCGCCCACGCAGCAGCCTTGAAGGGTTGCCCGGCTGCTCCACTCTGGAGGCAGTCAGGGGGCGCTTCTCGGAGCACCTAGCGGCATGGGAGTCCATCACGTCAGACCGCTGGGTGCTTCGAATTATATCCAGAGGGTACAAAATTCCAATGCTTCATGTCCCCAAAATCAGGAACCTCCCCGATGTACCACCCGATCAGAGGGAGGCTGCAGCCCCAGAAATCCAGCAGCTGCTAGGAAAGAGCCATCCAGCCCATCCCCCAAGACCAGTTCGGATTAGGGTTCTACTCCAGGTTCTTTCTGGTGCCAAAAAAGACGGGGGACTTGAGACCAATTCTAGACCTTTCCCATTTGAACCTGTCGGTAACCAAGGAAAAATTCCGAATGGTCACTCTTCAGTCTATTCTCCCCCTCCTACGGGAGAAAGATTGGATGTGCTCTATAGACCTCAAGGATGCGTACTACCACATTGTAATGGACAGGACGATCCAGGAGGTTTCTCCGCTTCCGGCTGGGAGCCCGTCACTACCAGTTCAGGGTCCTTCCCTTTGGCCTCACCACAGCCCCCAGGGTGTTCACCAAGGTGTTAGCAGTGATAGTGGCCCACCTGAGACTCCAGGGAATGCAGGTCTTCCCGTACCTGGACGACTGGTTCCTGACCGCCCCAACGAGGCATCTACTTTGCTCAGCCAGAGATTACTTTCTCCGCCTAGCCCCCCAATTAGGCATTACGATCAATGCGGACAAATCTTTCCTTGCTCCGACACAAGTCATAGAATTTATAGGAGCCAGAATAGACACCAGAGATCTATGAGCCTTCCTGACTTCGGAACGACTATGGAATTTGCAATTTCATGTGCGGGCCATCCTCCAGTCAGAAGCCCACCGGCGGAATTGGTTCTGAGGGCGCTGGCCTCCATGGCGGTAGCGATAACGCTCCTTCCATGTGCCCGCCTGAACATGAGGGTACGGCAGTGGACCCTTCTAGTGCAATGGTCCTTTCAGTTTTTTCCTCTCCATCACCCCATCGCTATCAGCAAGGCTTGCAGGAGGGCCCTGTTATGGTGGCTTCATGCTCCGGATCTCCATACGGGCCGACCCTTCTGCACTCCTCCCCCTCTCGCCACGGTGACCACGGACGCCTCCCGCCTCGGGTGGTGGGGGGGGGCATTATTCAGGCAGGACAGTCCAAGGCACGTGGAACGGTACAGAGACCTCCCTGCATATCAATGTTCTGGAGATGAGAGCGGTGCTGTACGCGTTGCAAGCACTTCAGAATCTCCTCCCCGTAGGAACTTTTGCAATTCAGTCGGACATGTCTGTTGTCTGGTACATCAACAAACAGGGGGGAACCAGGTCCTACCCTCTATGTCGCGAAGCCATGAGAGTGTGGGAATGGGCTGTTTCCACCAACTGCTTTCTGATTGCAACGCACATTCCGGGGCGGGCCAACATCCTAGCAGACAAACTCAGCCGCACCATTCTTTCCCCTTACGAGTGGTCTCTCAACCCACTAGTAGCAAAGCAGATATTCGCAATATGGGGGCAACCGTGCTGCGATCTCTTTGCCTCTCCCTCAAACACCAAATGCGACAATTTCTTCGCTCTGATTCCCCCTCCAGGGGAAACCCCGAGAGGCGCTCTGGTGCATGCTTGGCCACCCGGTCTACTTTATGCCTATCCTCCTCTACCCCTGATGCTACAGCTCTTACAGAAAGCCTCGCGGTTGGGGAGCAGGATGATCCTCATTGCCCTATTCTGGCCTCGGCAAACTTGGTTCCCTTACCTGTGGTCTCACCTAGTGAATCCCCCGTGGATTCTGGATCCCAGTCCGGATCTAATCTCCCATCCGTCGGGCTTGTCGACCCCAAATCTGGACAGTCTGAAGCAGACAGCTTGGTTGCTCCAGTTCCACTCATAGTTAGGACTCCCGGTATCTCTTCACCAGTCAAAGCCATCCTCGTGGCAGCGCATAAAACTTCCACCAGGAAAGTGTACCGCAGTAAATGGAAACGTTTTCCGTCTGGGCGGAGCATCATAATCTAGATCCCTTTACGGCCCCTCTTCCATCCATACTAGACTTCCTAACCGGACTCTTTCAGGAAGGTGCTAGTTGCTCAACCGTCAAAGTACAATTGGCGGCCATCTCCCATTACCATGTGGGACATGACACAGGGCCCTTGATGTCGGCCAAATTGTGTAAAACCTTTCTCAAGGGTACTTTTCTGCTATGACCCCCTATCAAAGAAGCCGTACCCCCTTGGGATCTTTCACTAGTTCTTCAAGCCCTAACTGCTCCCCCATTTGAACCTGCCGCTTCAGTGGATCTCAAATACTTGTCCTGGAAAACAGCATTCCTTGTAGCCATTACTTCAGTGAAAAGAGTTTCGGAACTTCAAGCCCTTTCTGTGAAAGCCTCCTTACTTGATTTTTCATCCGGACAGAGTGTACCTCAGGGCCAATCCCTCCTTCCTTCCCAAGATAGCATCAGAAACCAATATAAATCAATCCGTAAATCTACCCGTCTTCTTTCCTAAATATCAGAATAAAGGAGAGTACAAGCTGCACTCAGATGTTCATAGGCAGCTACGTTTTTATACTCATAGGACTGCTTGGTCACAGGCAATCCGACCAGCTGTTCATTTCCTTTGCCAAATTAAATTTGGGGAAAGCAGTCTCAAAAATCACCTTGTCACGCTGGATTTCCCAATGTATTCTTTTAGTGTACCAAGCTTCTGGGAGACCCGCACCTGGAGGAGTTTGCGCACATTCCACTCGTTCCATCTCTACTTCTGCTGCCTTCAAATCTAGAGTTCCGTTGGATGATATTTGTTCGGCAGCCACTTGGGCCTCATCTCATACCTTTATTAACCACTACAAATTGGATGTAATTTCTAGAGGGAGAGCATCCTTTGGCTCTGCGGTGCTCCGCAATATCCTTCCATGATGGCCACACAAGATTCAGGTAGCTGGGGACTCTGTCCCACAGGTTGCTGACAAATGAAGTCCCTACTTCAGATTAAGAAGTTATGTACTCACCATAACGTTCCATCTCAGTAGGTGGCTTAATTTGTCTGCAACCACCCCCCCCTCCTTCCCCCTGGCCTTCAGAATGGATCTATGTAGGTTGTTTATTGGAATACCCCTTTTGGGTATCTATAGAGGGGCAAACTTGATCTGAGGTCATGGAGGGTTGGCAGGGGATTATGGGTGAGGGGAGGAGCTAGGAGCTTGGATCCGTTAGTTATGAAACAAGTTGCTGGCTCGGATCCAAGACCCACAAGTTGCAGACAAATGAAGCCACCTACTCAGATGGAACGTTATGGTGAGTACATAACTTCTTAATTTATTGCATGCAGCTGAACAAGTGGGAAAGCATACTCTGCAATGTGGATGTTCGTGTTACACTGCTGCAGTCATAACACTTGGGTTATCCTGCCGTCAGGCGGTCCCGCAGTCAGCCAGAGTTCTAAAGTCTTGGTCCGGCATCGGTTGCTGTCTCTTCTTCCCTGACGTCAGTGCGCCAGGGGTACATAAGATGCGTCCAACGCCATTTTCTTCAGTCTTTCTTGCTGCGCGGTGCCCGAAGCAGAAGCAGTTCGTAAGTGCTGGTCGGCCGACTCCTGAGATTTTCGAAGTCAAATTTCAGATTCAAAGTCTTCAATAAAGCTAAGTACCCTGTTGGGGAAACTTTTTTCTTGCCTCAGACCGATGTCAGAAAAAGTTAATAATTGTATTTCTTGTGGGAAGCAAATACCTCATAAAGGACTTCCACTCTTACTGTATTCCATGCCTAGGCCCTGATCACGACGTCACTAGTCGGTTTTGTGCTAGATTTAACAAACGCACTATAAAAAGACGTTTTGATTTTGCTTTGCGCTACTTTGGCTGAAGGTTCAATTATACTATGCCATCGGATCAACCGACAGCAATACCGAAAAAACGCCAAGGACAAGGATAAAGACAGGCATCTGAGGACCAAAACCAACGACAACACGTCTTCTAGGCCATTCGCCGGTTCTCAGTGAGGCGCTTTCGCAGCCCTTGACACCAGCTACCTCAGAGCCACAGGCCACCTCCGACTCCCACGTGGAGACAAGTAGGCCTCTGGAAACTCAAGGTATTGGGCCTACGGAAACTAATCCCTCAGATGGGTCCGGAGCCGCTGAGCAGGCATCGGCTTCTGAGGGTGTTTTCAGACCTTCACAACTTACCATTAAAGCAACAGCCAAGACAAAAGTACCATTAAAGACAAAGAAACAAGTACAGCATTCTCCTGGACAGTCCTCCATGCCCAAGAAACAGATGCTTAAAATGGCCAAAGACCTCATTACTCTAATCAGGGGTTCCCATCCCCCTCCTGCGAAAAGGCCTATGCAGAATACAGACTGACTCCTCTGATCAGGTTTCCATTTCCTCTGACTCCTCTTCATTCCAGGGATACTCTTTACCCCCCTATGAGGACTCTGATGCTGAAGAATCTATCCCTTCAGCCTCTCCTCTTGAGGAAAATTTTTTGGGGAAACTTTACATACCATGAGGGAGCATTTCCATTGGGAAAGTCAGGATTACTCAGAATCCAAGAAAAAGGCTCAGGGATTTCCTTTTATTGCCTCAGCACAGGCCCCTGGCTATTCTGCCTGTGCACAATATTGTGGATGATGTGTTCTCTGAATTCAGCTTATCTCCTGATTCTTTGCCCCCTGCACCAGCCAAGCCAGATAGGTGTTATAGAGTCCCTGACTCTCACAAGTTTCTTTATAAAAACCCTTCTGCTGATCCAGAAACTATTTCCCAGGGTCCAAAAGGGGTTAAGGCTTCCATTGCAAAAAATCCAGTAGCCTCTGACAGAGATTCCAGAGCTTTGGATAGATGGGGGAAGAAAGTATAAACTTCTGCAACTTAGCAGTAAGAGCTTTAAATTGCCAGTTTCACATGCTTAAGTACAAACAATATTTAATGGCTCAGTTAAAACAGAAAATGCTTGCAAGCTCAGAAGCTCCTGATTGTAAAGAAATGCAGGATTTATTGCATGCAGTTGAACAGGTGGGAGAACATACTCTGCAATGTACCAATAAGAGTGAAAGGGGAAGGTCTACAAGAGGGTAGTGAGACCAGCTATGTTATATGGGTTGGAGACGGTAGCATTGTCAAAAAGGCAGGAGTCAGAGCTGAATGTGGCAGAGTTAGATGTTAAGATTTGCACTGGGTGTGACTAGGATGGACAGGATTAGGAATCAGTATATTAGAGGGTCAGCTCAGGTTGGACAGTTTGGAGACAAAGCAAGAGAGGAGAGATTGCGTTGGTTTGGGCATGTGCTGAGGAGGGATGCTGGGTATATTGGGAAAAGGATGCTAAGGATGGAGCTGCCAGGTAAGAGGAAAAGAGGAAGGCCTAAGATGAGGTTTATGGATGTGGTGAGAGGAGACATGCAGGCGGTTGGTGAGGAAGAGCATGATGCAGAGGACAGGAAGAAATGGAAACAGATGATCCGCTGTGGCGACCCCTAACGGGAAAAGCCGAAAGAAGATTATGATAAGGCAAAATTATTGGATGCTCCTTTACAGCATGATACCTTGTTTGGTGTTAAGGCAGAAGAGGTGTTAAAGAAAATGGAGGATAAAGCTAAATCTATGCAAACAGTCAATGATTTCTTACAGATGTTCATCGTGCATACAGCTGCAGTCATAACAGATGGGTTCTCCTGCCGTCAGGCGGGTCCTCGGTCGGCCGAATTCCAAAGTCTAGGTCCGGCGTCTGTTGTCGTCGCTTCTTCCCTGACGTCAGTGCGACAGGGGTATAAAAGAACCAGCCGCCATTTTCTCCAGTCTTTCTTGCCGCGTGGTGCCCGAAGCAGAAGCAGTTCGCAAGTGCCGGTCGGCCAGCTCCTGAAATTATGAAAATTTTGCAACCGAAGTCTTCTTGAAAGCTAAGTACCCCGTTGGGGAAACTTTTCTTGCCTCAGACCGATGTCAGACAAAGTTAATAATTGTATTTCATGTGGGAAGCAAATACCGCATAAGGATTTTCATTCCCTCTGTATTCCTTGTTTAGGCCCAGACCACGACGTCTCGGTCTGTCGTTTTTGTGCTACATTCAACAAACGCACCATTAAGCGTCGGGCGGAGTTCGCCCAGCATTATTTTGGCAAAAATTTAACTATATTATGTCATCGGATACTCCGACTCCAGTTTTGTCTAAAAAGCGCAAAGATAAGGACCGACACACGAGGTCCGCAGCCTCTACCGACACCACGCCAAAGCCGACTACAGGTGGTCCGGTTCTCAGCGAGGCACCTACGCAGCCCCTGACTACCGATGACACTTCATTGGCGGTGTCTTCTGTGCCCGAGGTCGCAGGCTCCTCGGCCCACACCCCGACTACAGATATTGAAGCCACTCTGGGTGGTGAATCTCAAAATGTAAACAGGTCTGCCTCCTCTCAAGGTGTCTTCAGACCTTCCTCTTCTTTTTCCATCAAGGCTTTCACTAAGTCTAAAGCAGCCATGCATTCTAAGAGACAAGCTACACAGGGCCCATCTCCAGGCCCCATGCCTAAAAAACAGATGCTTAAAATGGCTGAGGATTTAATTACTCTTATCAGGGGTTCTCTAAACCCCCCCCCCGGACAAAAGGCCCAGAGTGGAGGAAGAATCCCCCTCCTCTGATCAGGCCTCCATTATATCAGAGCACTCTGATGAACAGGAACTTGCTTACTCCCCTTTTGAAGATTCTGATGCAGAGGAGTCCATTCCCTCTGTATCCCCCCCAGAGGATTACTCATTTGGGGAAACCTTGCATACCTTAAGGGAACACTTCCACTGGGAAGGCCAAGAGTACTCAGATTCCAAGAAAAGGCTTAGGGATTTTCTCTTGCTACCTCAGCACAGGCATCTGGCTATACCTCCTGTCTTGGACATACTAGATGATGTGTACTCGGAGGCCTGCCTTAACCCGGATTCTTTACCTCCAGCCCCAGTCAAGCCTGACAGGTACTACCGGGTTCCTGACTCACACCAATTTCTATACAAAAGCCATGCGGCTGACCCAGAAACTATCTCACAGGGCCCCAAGGGAATTAAGGCCTCCACTGCTAAAAATCCATTACCTTCCGAGAGAGATTCCAGATCCTTAGAAAGGTGGGGAAAAAGGTATATACCTCGGCCACCTTAACCATGAGGGCATTAAACTGCCAGTTCCATATGCTAAAGTACCAACAGTTTCTGTTATCACAATTGAGAAGTAAAATGCCGCAACCTGATCAACCAGACTTGAAGGAGTTGCAGGATTTGATGCATAGTGCAGAACAAGTGGGTAAACATACCTTACAATGTGGTTTTGATGCTCTAGAGGCCTCATGTAGAGCTGCTGTTACAGGATCAGTCATACGTAGACATGCCTGGCTCAAGGAACAAACCTTACCAGATCATGTCAAAGCTAAATTACTAGATGCCCCTCTACAAAAGGATGTATTATTTGGTGCTAATGCTGAGGAGGTATTAAAGAAAATGGAGGTAAAGGCTAAATCATTGCAAACAGTGAAAGATTTTCTACATGTACAACCCCCACGTTTCAGTAGAAATTGGCCTTCCAAAAATTGGTCCTTTCCAGCCACGGACAGACCCCAAAGGGGTAGATACAGGCGCCTGAGGGGCAGAGGGCAATCCCAAGGATCGTTTAGAGGCAGACAATGGCAAGCTCCTACACAGAGGTGGTGAGGATAGTTCACAGCCATTCAGAAAGCAAGCCCAATGACTTTCCCCTTTGCATGCCAAGCAAGGCTCAAATGGCAGCACCCTTAGGTGGAAAGCTGGCATTATTTTCAAAAAATTGGCATATTGTCACAAAAGACAAATGGATCCTGGACATTATAAACAGAGGCTACAGATTCCATTTTCACACCCTTCCAAAAATGAGAGGCATGCCAAACCTGCCACACAATCAAAGGGCAGAGGCACAAAGACAAATTTCAGATCTCATGGACATGAAAGCTATTCAAGAGGTACCTACTCACGAACAAGGTCAAGGTTTTTATTCCAGACTATTCCTGGTACCAAGGAAGGGAAAAGATTGGAGACCTATTTTGGACCTATCCATCCTAAACACATTTTTACTGCAAAATTCAAGATGCTCACTTTACAGCAGCTTCTTCCCATGCTGGGCAAGGAGTCTTGGCTGCTAACACTGGACCTCAAGGAGGCATACCTGCATGTCCCAATCAGACAAACTTGCAGAAGATGCCTCAGATTTCTTGCAGGTTCAACCCATTATCAATTCTCTGCATTGCCCTTTGGCTTATCTACTGCGCCCAGAGTATTCACGAAATGCCTGGCATCAGTAATTGCCTACTGCAGACTTCAAGGGATACAAATATACCCCTATTTGGACGACTGCCTGATCCAAGCGGACAGCAAGCACATACTTCTAAAACATCTGGCTTATGTAATGTTGTTGAATTCTCTGGGATACACAGTCAACAAAAAGAAATCAAGGCTAATACCCTCTCGGAAAATAATTTTCCTGGGTGCCAACTTGGACACAAACACCCAGATGGGCCTACCTCACGCCAGAGAAGCAGGGGCAACTAACTCAATACTTCAGAACGCTAGCAAATTTCACCAGGCTGACTGCAAGGAAAATCCTGCAGGCTCTGGGATTCATGGCATCTTGCATCCTACTAATCCCATGTGCAAAGCTGCATATGAGGAAACTTCATTGGTACCTGAAAAACCTATGGTCTCAACACAGCCACAGCTTGGAAACAATAATACCACTAATTCCATGTCTTCAAAAGGAATTTCTGTGGTGGGCTCAAGCATGCCAAACAAGCACAGGTCTCCCATTCAGCAAGCCTCAAGCAAATCAAGTCATCACAACAGACGCCTCTGACTACGCCTGGGGGCGCACATGACAGATCGGTGCATTCAGGGCAAATGGTCCCAAAAAGAAAAGCACCTTCACATCAATCAAAAGGAAATGCTAGCAGTAATAAATGCTATTATAGCTTTCAAAGACCTTCTGCATCCAGGTCAACTATTGATAAGGACAGACAACACCACAGTAATGTGGTACATAAACAAACGGGGAGGAACCCATTCATACCCCCTATGCAGACTGGCCATGTCACTTTGGAACATGGCTCTGGACTTACAAATCGAACTTCATGCACAGTACTTGCCAGGCAAGGAAAACACGCTGGCAGACAACCTAAGCAGAAATATGACAGATCCACACGAATGGAAGTTGCATCCTCAAGTTTTTACAGAGATAATTCAAGCATGGGGAAGGCCAGACATAGATCTCTCTGCCTCCCACAAAAATCACCAATTGACAAAATTCTGCTCAAGGATTTTTCATCCAAAGGCCTGGAGAGTGGACGCTCTCTCTTTCAGTTGGACAACAATGACAGTTTATGCCTTCCCACCTCTTCCTCTGCTGCCCAAAGTTCTGTTAAAAACCAGAGCAGACAGACCAAAGATGATTCTCATTGCTCCAGACTGGCCAAGACAACACTGGTACCCACTCCTGAGGAGCCTGATGCATTCCCCACCATGGACCCTGCCTCTAATGCCTCTTGTTCTGACTCAGCACAACTTCAAAACTCTTCAGTCAGCTGAAAACACTCAGTCTGGCCACATGGAAGATTCCTTAACATCACAACAGACCCTACTCTCCAAGGAGGTGCAGGATGTCATTTTGGAGGCCAGAAGGCCGTCTACTAGAAAAGCTTACTCCGCAAAATGGAAACGGTTTTGTGCCTGGAATGAGAAAAAGGGCCAGAATCCTGGAAAACTGAATTTACCTCAAATATTACAGTATCTAGCTGAGCTGCTAAGCAGTGGACTTTCATTCTCCTCCATCAAAATTCATGCCTCAGCCATTTCTGCAGAATACAACACTGATCCTCCTTTATTCTCTCACCCCCTCTTAAGACAGTTCCTCAGAGGGGCTAAGAATATAAAACCCCCAAGGAAACCACCAATACCTGCTTGGGATCTCTATTTCATTCTAGAAAAGCTGACCTTGCCTCCTTTTGAGCCAGCTGCCTCAACAGATTTGCAATATTTGTCCTGGAAAACAGCTTTCCTTCTGGCTATTACCTCAGCTCGTAGGGTATCGGAACTACAAGCCCTCATGGCTGTGCAGCCTTTTATCATCTTCCATCAGGACAGAGTTTCCTTACGAACCAACCCGTCCTTTATGCCAAAAGTGGTATCCAGGGTAGCTTTGAATCAGGCTATACACTTACCTACCTTTTATCCTAATCCTCAAAACAAAGGGGAGAGATTACTACATTCCTTGGACATCCACAGACAACTGCATTATTATTTGGAAAGAACAAAGCCTTTCAGAAAATCAGAACAGCTCTTTGTGTCCTATGCTATAGGAGCTCAAGGGAAGCCAATTTCCAAACAGACAATCTAAAAATGGATAGCCCACTGCATACGCTTTTATTCTTTTCATGGTAAAACTGTTCCTACAGGCATCAGATCTCACTCCACAAGGGCCACAGCTACCTCTGCAGCTTTCCTCAGAGGAGTTCCTACCAAAGATATTTTGGAAGCAGCCACTTGGAGTTCTGTGCATACCTTCTCCAAGCACTACCACCTTCCATTATACTCCAAATCTAGAGCAGGCTTTGCCACTGCAGTCTTGCAGGGCATCCTGGCTCCTCCTAGTTTCACCTAGTGCCTACCACCCCTTTCTTAGCTTTGGGATTCTACCCATCTGTGATGACTGCAGCTGTATGCGCGATGAACATAGTACAGTTTTGTACCTACCATAAATGTAGATGTTAGAGTGCTAATACAGCTGCAGTCCAGGTTTCCCTCCCTCCTTCCCCTCTTGGGACAGGCCTATTGGCTAACACCTCCTCATACAACCTGATTGGGGTATTCATTTATGGTGTATTTGCTTGCACTACTGTATTTTGATTATATGGCATTGCTTCATTACACAAATTTATGTATTGCCTTCCTTCTGGGGGCACCTGACATCTGGGGCAAGAAAAACTGAAGAAAATGGCGTCGGCTGGTTCTTTTATATACCCCTGTCGCACTGACGTCAGGGAAGAAGCGACGACAACTGATGCCGGACCTAGACTTTGGAATTCGGCCGACCGAGGACCTGCCTGATGGCAGGAGAACCCATCTGTTATGACTGCAGCTGTATTAGCACTCTAACATCTACATTTATGGTAGGTACAAAACTGTACTGTACAGCCACCTCGATTTAGCAGAAATTGGCCAACAAAGAATTGGTCCCTTCCAGTGTCAGACAGGCCACAGAGAGGCAGATACAGACACCCAAGAGGCAGATCTCAACTCCAAGGCTCAGACAGACAACGACAGTGGGGCACCTCAACCCCAAAAGGAGGTGAGGACAAGTCTCAACCTTACAGGAAACCGTCACAATGACTTTCCCCTTTGTATGCCAAGCACTTCCCTTTTTGAAGCCCCCTTAGGGGGAAAACTAGCACTTTTTTCTCAAAACTGGCAATCAATCACCCAAGACAAATGGGTTCTGAATATTATGTCTCAAGGTTACAGGTTCCACTTTTATACTTTACCAAGGCTAAAAGGAATGGCAGACCTGCCACAAAATCAATGGGCAGAGGCACAAAAACAAATTTCAGCCCTCATGGACATGAGAGCTATTCAAAAAGTACCACAACAGGAACAAGGACAAGGATTTTACTCAAGACTCTTCCTGGTCCCCAGAAAGGACAAGGCCTAGAGGCCCATACTAGACCTTTCAATTCTAAATACTTACCTGGATATTCCGAATTTAAAAATGTTGACATTACAGCAGCTTCTACCCATGCTGGACAAGAAGGCTTGGCTTGTTACTCAGGACCTCAAAGAAGCATACCTGCATGTCCCTATCAGACAAAATTGCAGAAGATACCTCAGATTCAAAGCTGGTACAATGCACTACCAATTCCCTGCACTGCCCTTTGGCTTATCTACTGCGCCCAGGGTCTTCACAAAGTGCCTGGCACCAGTAATTGCATTTTGCAGACAAAAAGGAATTCAAATATATCCATACCTGGACGACTGCCTCATTCAAGCAGAGACCAAGGACATTATTCTACAGCATCTGGCATTTGTGAAAAGGTTGCTAATTTCTCTAGGGTACACAGTAAACGAAAAGAAGTCAAAACTTGTGCCCTCACAACAGATTAATTTCCTGGGTGCCAGCTTAAATACAACGGCCCAGATGGCTTACCTCACGCCAGACAAACAAGTTCAACTAACTCAATATTTTCAATTACTGGCAAAAAAGTCCCATCTCCCTGCAAGAAAAAATTTGCAGGCCCTGGGATTCATGGCATCCTGCATACTACTAATACCATATGCCAGACTGCATATGAGGAAATTACAATGGTACCTAAAAAATGTTTGGACTCAACACTCTCACAGTTTAGAAGCAGTAATACCAATGATTCCCTGCCTACAACAAGAGTTTTGATGGTGGGCACAGGCATGTCACCTAAACAAGGGTCTGCCTTTTACCCTACCCACAGCGAGGCAGACTCTAACAACAGATGCTTCGGATTACGCCTGGGGAGCACACATGGCAGGAAAATGCCTTCAGGGCAAGTGACCACAGACCAGATGCATCTTCACATCAATCAAAAAGAGATGTTGGCTGTTCAAAATGCACTAACAGCTTTCGAGGACATTCTGCATCCAGAAAATTATTATTAAAGACAGACAACACCACAGTAATGTGGTACATAAGCAAGGGGGCACTCATTCTTATCCCCTATGCAGGCAAGCCATGACCTTCTTCAGCATGGTAACGCAAAAATGGGGATGGCCAGACATAGATCTTTTTGCCTCCCCACTGAATTGCCAACTACAAAAAAAATTCTACACAAGGACTTATCACAAACAAGCATGGAAAGTGGATGCTCTTCTTTTCAGCTGGAAAAAACGAAAAGTTTATGCCTTCCCGCCACTGCCTCTCCTTTCAAAGGTACTCTTAAAAGCCAAACAAGAAAAACCAGAGATGATCCTGATTGCTCCAGACTGGCCACGCCAGCACTGGTACCCTATCTTAAGGAACTTAGCTCAAGGCCCACCATGGATTTTGCCTCCAATTCCACACCTTCTGACAAAACAAAACAATCAGATCCTGCACGGTCAGCTCAAAACCCTAAACCTTGCTGCATGGCAGATTTATTAGTCAAACAGGCAACACCTCTCTCTAAAGTTGTTATGGATGTTATTTTGGAGGCCAGGAGCCTAGCACCAGGAATGCTTACTCAGAAAAATGGAAGAGATTCTGCGCCTGGAACCAGGCTCAAAGCCTTGACCCTCTTGTTCCAAACATTCTTCAGATTTTACAATACTTAACTGAGATGCTGGACAGAGGCCTATCCTTCTCATCAATTAAGATCCATGCCTCTGCCATTTCAGCCCATTACAACACGGATCCTCCTTTATTCTCTCATCTTTTGCTAAAGCAGTACCTCAGAGGGGCTAAAAACATAAGACCGCCCCGGAGAGCACCAACACCAACTTGGGACCTCAATTTCGTTTTTGAAAAACTGACCCTGCCACCTTTTGAGCCAGCCAATACAGCCGATCTAAAATTTTTATCATGGAAAACAGCTCTGCTCCTGGCAGTAACTTCAGCACGAAGAGTTTCAGAGCTACAGGCATTAATGGCAGTGGAACCTTTTATAATTTTTCATCAGGACAGGGTTTCTTTAAGGACAAACCGTACCTTTATGCCAAAGGTGGTATCTAGTGTGGCTCTTAAGCAAACCATCCATTTGCCAACTTTTTATCCAAACCCTCAGAATAAAGGGGAGAAACTTCTGCATTCTTTGGACATACACAGGCAGCTATGCTTCTACTTGGACAAAACAAAAGCTTTCAGGAAAACTGAGCAACTGTTCGTAGCATATGCTGCAGGATCACAGGGCAAGGCTATCTCAAAGCAGACTATATCCAAATGGATAGGACACTGTATTTGTTACTGCTACACACAGCATGGAAAATCAGTCCCAAATAACATTAGGCCACAGTCCACCAGGGCAACAGCCACTTCTACAGCGTTTCTCAGAGGAGTACCTACCAAGGAAATTTTGGAGGCTGCAACTTGGAGTTCAGTGTACACCTTTACCAAGCATTACCACCTGCCTCTTCACTCTAAATCCAGAGCAGGATTTGCCACTGCAGTTCTGCAGGGCCTCATAGCCTATCCTAACTCTTTGTAGACCAGCCACCCAACCTTAGCTTTCGGATTCTACCCAAGTGTAATGACTGCAGCAGTCTAACATGAATATAGTACAGTTTTGTACCTACCATAAATGTAGATGTTCGAGTGTTCACACTGCTGCAGTCCAGGGTACCCTCCCTCCATCCCCTCTGAATTAGCTGGACTTATCTATACCTTTCTATCCTATACAACCTTTGTGGTGTATTTGCTTGTAACTGAAGGTATTGTTTTTATTTTATATGTATATTTGTTATTAGCAGTATGCATTGCCTACCTACCTACTTGGGGGCACCTGACATCCGGGGCAAGAAAAACTGAAGAAAATGGCGTCTGATGCATCTGTATACCCCTGGCACACTGACGTCAGGGAAGCAGCGACAGCAACCGACACTGGACCAAGACTTTGGAACTCTGGCCAACTGCGGGACCGCCTGATGGCAGGATAACCCAAGTGTAATGACTGCAGCAGTGTGAACACTCTTATCTACATTTATGGTAGGTACAAAACTGTACTTTTTGATTAATTAGAGGCTTCTCGTAGAGCCGCAGTTAAAGGCTCCGTCATTCGAAGGTATGCTTGGTTGAAAGAACAAAGTTTACCTAAACATGTTAAAGTAAAATTATTGGATGCTCCACTACAGCATGATACTTTGTTGTTGAGGCAGAAGATGTGTTAAAGGAAATGGAAGATAAAGCAAAATCAATGCAGACAGTAAAGGATTTCTTGCAGGTTCAACCACCTAGGTTTAACAGAAACTGGCCTTCAAAAAATTGGTCCTTTCCGGTGTCAGGCCACAAAGAGGCAGATGCAGACTCCCAAGAGGCAGATCTCAGCCCCAAGGCTCCTACAGACTTAAACAATGGGGTGCTTCAGCCCCAAAAGGAAGAGAAGACAAATCACAACCTTACAGGAAACAGTCCCAATGACTTCCCTCTACAAATGCCAAGCACTTATCTTGTGGCAGCACCCTTAGGGGGAAAGCTAGCACTTTTCTCACAAAATTGGCACATAATCACCCAGGACAAATGGGAACTGGATATTGTTTCTCAGGGTTATACAGGTTCCACTTTCACACGCTTCCAAAATTAAAAGGTATGCCGGACCTGCCACAAAACCAATGGGCAGAGGCGCAAAAACAAATTTCTGCGCTCATGGACATGAGAGCTATTCAGAGGGTACCACAGCAAGAACAGGGACAAGGATTTTACTCAAGACTTTTCATGGTACCCAGAAAGGACAAAGCCTGGAGACCAATACTGGACCTGTCAATCCTAAATACTTTCCTGGATGTTCCAAAATTCAAAATGTTAACATTGCAGCAGCTTCTACCCATGCTGGGCAAGAAGGCTTGGCTGGTTACCTTGGACCTCAAGGAGGCATACCTGCATGTCCCAATCAAACAGTCTTGCAGAAGATACCTCAGATTCATAGCTGGCTGAATGCATTACCAATTCTCTTCACTGCCTATCTACTGCACCCAGGGTCTTCACAAAATGCCTGGCACCAGTAATTGCATTTTGCAGACAAAAAGGAATTCAAATATATCCCTACTTGGACGACTGCCTTATTCAAGCAGAGAGCAAGGACATTCTACTAAAGCATCTGGCATTTGTAAAAAGATTACTAATCTGCCTAGGGTACACAGTAAATGAAAAGAAATCAAAACTAGTGCCCTCGCAAGAAATAATATTCCTGGGTGCAACTTAAGTACAACTGCCCAGATGGCTTATCTCACGCCAGACAAGCAAAGGCAACTGACTCATTACTTTCAAATGATGGCAACAAAGACCCAGCTCCCTGCAAGAAAAATTCTGCAGGCCCTATGCAAGACTGCATACGAGGAAACTACAATGGTATGTAAGTGTTTGGACTCAACTTTGCCACAGCCTGGAAACAATAACAACTCTAATTCCCTGCCTGCAACAGGAGTTTCGATGGTGGTCACTGGCCTGTCACCACAACAAGGGACAGCCTTTTACCTTACCCACAGCCAGGCAGACAATAACAACAGATGCATCGGATTATGCCTGGGGGGCTCACATGGCAGGAAAATGTATTCAGGGCATGTGGCCCAAGGAACAAATGCATCTTCACATCAATAAAAAAATGCTAGCTGTACAGAATGCCCTGACAGCCTTCAAGGATCTACTGCATCCAGGACAACTATTACTAAAGACGGACAATACCACAGTTATGTGGTACATAAGCAAGGGGGCACACATTCCTACCCCCTCTCCAGGCAAGTCATAACTTAGTGGAACACAGCACTGACCTATGAAGTACATCTGCAGGCACAATTCCTGCCAGGAACGAAAAATGCACTGGCAGACGAACTAAGCAGAAATCACATGGATCCTCACAAATGGAAACTAAATCCACAGATGTTCATCGTGCATACAGCTGCAGTCATAACAGATGGGTTATCCTGCTGTCAGGCGGGTCCTCGGTCGGCCGAATTCCAAACTCTAGGTCCGGCGTCGGTTGTCGTCGCTTCCTCCCTGACATCAGTGCTGCAGGGGTATAAAAGAGGCAGCCGACGCCATTTTCTTCAGTCGTTCTTGCCGCGCGGTGCCCGAAGCAGAAGCAGTTCGCAAGTGCCGGTCGGCCAGCTCCTGAGATTTACGAAAGTATTTCAGCCTTAGTCTTCTTGAAAGCTAAGTACCCCGTTGGGGAAACTTTTCTTGCCTCAGACCGATGTCAGACAAAGTTAATAATTGCATTTCATGTGGGAAGCAAATACCGCATAAGTATTTCCACTCTTACTGTATACCTTGCTTAGGCCCAGACCACGACGTCTCGGCCTGCCGTTTTTGTGCTAGATTCAACAAACGCACTATTAAGCGTCGGGCGGAGTTCGCCCTTCACTTTTTTGGCAAAAAATGTAATTATATTATGTCGTCTGATACTCCGACTCCAGTTTTGAGCAAAAAACGAAAAAATAAGTACCGGCATACGAGGTCCGCGCCACCTACTGATACCACGCTAAGGCCGACTACCGGTTCTCCGGTACTCAGCGAGGCGCCTATGCAGCCCCGGAGTACCGATGACTATGCATTACCGGTGTCTTCAGTACCCGAGGTCGCAGGCTCCTCGGCCCCCATTCCTACTACAGATACCGACGCCACTCCTGGCAGGGAAACACAGAATTTAGACAGGCCTGCCATTTCTCAAGGGGTCTTCAGGCCTTCCTCCTTCTCTATTAAAGCCTTCACTAAATCTAAAACAGCCATAAAAACCAAAAAACAGGTTCCTCAGACACCCTCTCAAGGCACCATGCCTTAAAAACAGATGCTTAAAATGGCTGAGGATGTGATTACTCTTATCAGGGGTTCTCAACCCCCCTCTGACAAAAGGCCCAGATTAGAGGAAGACTACCCTTCCTCAGATCAAGCTTCTATTACCTCAGAACTATCTGAGGACAAGGATTGTGCCTATTCTCCATTCGAAGACTCTGATGCAGAGGAGTCTATTCCCTCGGTCTCCCCCCCTGAAGACTTCTGTTTTGGGGAAACCCTGCATACATTGAGGGAACACTTTCACTGGGAAGGCCAAGATTACTCCGATTCCAAGAAAAGGCTCAGGGAATTGCTTCTGCTCCCCCAGCATAGGCCTCTGGCTATCCCTCCTGTTTTAGATATATTGGATGATGTGTACACAGAAGCCAGCCTTAATCCTGATTCTTTGCCTCCAGCTCCTGTTAAACCAGACAGGTATTACCGGGTTCCTGATTCTCACCACTTCCTATATAAAAGCCATACTGCTGACCCAGAAACTGTTTCACAGGGTCCCAAGGGAATTAAGGCCTCTACTGCTAAAAACCCATTACCTTCAGAGAGAGATTCCATATCTTTAGAAAGGTGGGGGAAAAAGGTGTACACCTCGGCCACTTTAACCATGAGGGCATTAAACTGTGTCAGTTCCATATGTTAAAGTATCAACAGTTTTTGATATCTAAGCTGAAAAGCAAAATGACACAACCAGAACAACCAGATTTAAAAGAGTTGCAGGATTTGTTGCATGGTGCAGAGCAAGTGGGTAAACATACCTTGCAGTGTGGTTTTGATGCTTTAGAGGCCTCATGTAGAGCTGCTGTTACGGTCTGTTATCGAGGCATGCTTGGCTCAAAGAGCAAACCTTACCAGATCATGTCAAAGCTAAATTATTAGATGCACCTCTTCAAAAAGATGTATTGTTTGGTGTTAAAGCAGAGGAGGTGCTAAAGAAAATGGAGGAAAAAGTGAAATCAATGCAAACAGTGAAAGATTTCCTGCAGATACAGCCTCCACGTTTCAGCAGAAACTGGCCTTCAATAAATTGGTCCTTTCCAGCCACGGACAGACCTCAAAGGGGCAGATACAGGCGTCCAAGGGGTAGAGGGCAACCTCAAGGATCTTTCAGAGCCAGACCGTCGCAAGCACCAACCCCAAGAGGTGGAGAAGATAGATCACAGTCTTTTAGAAAATGGACACAATGACTTCCCCCTACACCTGCCAAGCAAAGCTTTAATGGAAGCACCTTTGGGCGGAAAACTGGCATTATTCTCAAAAAATTGGCATATTGTTGCAAAAGACAAATGGATTCTGGACATTATAGACAGAGGCTATAGGTTCCACTTTCACACCCTTCCAAAAATGAGAGGCATGCCAAACCTGCCACAAAATCAAAGGGCAGAGGCACAAAAACAAATTTCAGCTCTCATGGACATGAAAGTAATTCAAGAGGTACCTGCAAAAGAACAAGGTCAAGGGTTTTATTCCAGACTATTACTGGTACCAAGGAAAGACCAAGATTGGAGACCTATCTTAGACTTATCCATCCTAAAGACATATCTACAGGTGCCAAAATTCAAGATGCTCACATTACAGCAGCTTCTTCCCATGCTGGGCAAGGAGTATTGGCTGGTAACATTGGACCTCAAGGAGGCATACCTGCATGTCCCTATCAGACAAGATTGCAGAAGATACCTCAGATTTCTTGCAGGTTCAACCCATTACCAATTCTCTGCATTGCCCTTTGGCTTGTCTACTGCGCCCAGAGTGTTTACGAAAGGCCTGGCATCAGTAATCACCTTCTGCAGACTTCAAGGGATACAAATCTACCCATATCTGGACGACTGCCTGATCCAAGCGGACAGCAAGGACATACTACTGCAGCACCTGGCGTTTGTAATAAACTGTTGAAATTCCTGGGATACACAGTCAACAAAAGGAAATCCAAACTAATATCCTCTCAACAAATAATTTTCCTGGGTGCCAACTTGGATACAATCACCCAGATGGCCTACCTCACGCCAGACAAGCAAGGGCAACTGTCTCAATACTTCAGAAAAATGGCAACTTACACCAGGCTTACAGCAAGGAAAGTCCTGCAGGCTCTGGGATTCATGGCATCTTGCATCCTACTTATCACATGTGCAAAGCTGCATATGAGGAAACTTCAATGGTACCTAAAAAACTTATGGTCTCAACACAGCCACAGCTTGGAAGCAATTATACCACTCATTGCATGCCTTCAAAAGGAATTTATGTGGTGGGCTCAAGCTTGCCAAAGAAACACAGGTCTTCTTTTCTGTGTACCTCAAGCAACTCAAATCATCACAACAGACGACTCAGACTACGCCTGGGGAGCACACATGACAGATCAGTGCATTCAGGGAAAATGGGCACGAAAAGAGAAGCTCCTTCACATCAACCAAAAGGAAATGCTAGCCGTGCAAAGGGCTGTTATGACCTTAAAAGACCAACTGCATCCAGGCCAGCTATTGATAAGGACAGACAACACCACAGTGATGTGGTACATAAACAGGGGGGAACTCATTCATACCCCCTGTGCAGGCAAGCCATGACCCTATGGAACACAGCACTGGAATTGAAAATTCAACTACAGGCACAATTCCTGCCAGGGAAGGAAAACACACTGGCAGACAACCTAAGCAGAAATATGACAGATCCACACGAATGGAAGTTGCATCCTCAGATTTTCACACAGATAACTCAGGCATGGGGACAGCCAGACATAGATCTCTTTGCTACCCACAGAAATTGCCAGTTGAAAAAATATTGTTCAAGGACCTATCATCCACAGGCCTGGGAAGTGGACGCACTTTCCTTCAATTGGGCAACATTGACAGTCTATGCCTTCCCGCCTCTTACTCTGCTGCCCAAAGTTCTATTAAAAGCCAGAGCAGAGAGGCCGAAAATGATTCTCATTGCTCCAGACTGGCCAAGGCAACACTGGTATCCGCTCCTGAAGAGCCTGACACATATTCCACCATGGATCCTACCTCTAGTCCCTCTTCTGTTGTCCCAGCACAACTACAAAGCCCTTCACAGCCATCTCAAAACTCTAAATCTAGCTGCATGGAGAATTCCTTGATTTCCCAAAAGTTTCTCCTCTCCCAGGAGGTGCAGCATGTCATCTTGGAGGCCAGAAGACCTACTAGAAAGGCCTACTCCGCCAAATGGAAACGATTTTGTGCCTGGAATCAAAAGAAGGGTCAGAATCCTTGGGTAATAAATATACCTCAAATTTTACAGTATCTAGCTGAGATGTTAAACAATGTACTTTACTTCTCCTCCATCAAGATCCACGCTTCAGCCATTTCTGCACAATACAACACAGATCCTCCTTTATTCTCTCATCCTCTTTTAAGGCAGTTCCTCAGAGGGGCAAATAATATAAAACCCCCAAGGAAACTACCAGTCCCTGCTTTGGGACCTCAACTTCATATTGGAAAAGCTGTCCCTTCCTCCCTTCGAACCAGCTTCTTCATCAGAGTTACAGTACTTGTCATGGAAACAGCCTTTCTTCTGGCTATCACCTCAGCTCGCAGGGTTTCGGAGCTACAGGCCCTCATGGCTGTGCAACCATTCATCATTTTCCATCAGGACAGAGTTTCCTTACAAACCAACCCTACCTTTATGCCAAAGGTAGTATCCAGTGTAGCTTTGAATCAGACTATCCACTTAACTACCTTTTTTCCTAATCCACAAAACAAAGGGGAAAGACTGCTACACTCCTTGGACATTCACAGACAACTTCGTTATTATTTGGACAGGACAAAGCCATTCAGGAAATCTGAGCAACTCTGTGTCCTGTGCTGCAGGTGCTCAAGGAACGGCTATTTCCAAACAGACAATTTCAAAATGGATAGCCCTCTGCATACGCCTTTGTTACTCATTTCATGGAAAAACTGTGCCTGCATGCATCAAATCCCACTCCACCAGAGCTACAGCTACCTCTGCAGCCTTCCTCAGGGGGGTCCCTACCAAGGATATTTTGGAAGCAGCCACCTGGAGTTCAATGCACACTTTCTCCAAGCACTATCACCTCTCACTATACTCTAAATCTAGTGCGGGCTTTGCCACAGCAGTCCTGCAGGGCATCCTAGCCCCTCCTAGTTCCACTTAGTGCCTACCACCCTTACTTAGCTTTGGGATTCTACCCATCTGTTATGACTGCAGCTGTATGCACGATGAACATAGTACAGTTTTGTACCTACCATAAATGTAGATGTTCGAGTGCTCATACAGCTGCAGTCCAGGTTTCCCACCCTCCAACCCCTCTTAGGACAGGCCTTATGACAAACCCTTTTCATATAACCTTTTGGGGTACTCTTTTATGGTGTATTTGCTTGCAACTACTGTTTTTGATTTATCAACATTGCATTTTTGCATAACATTGTTTGCCTTCCTTCTGGGGGCACCTGACATCTGGGGCAAGAAAAACTGAAGAAATTGGCGTCGGCTGCCTCTTTTATACCCCTGCCGTCCTGACGTCAGGGAGGAAGCGACGACAACCGACGCCGGACCTAGACTTTGGAATTCAGCCGACCGAGGACCCGCCTGACAGCAGGATAACCCATCTGTTATGACTGCAGCTGTATTAGCAGTCGAACATCTACATTTATGGTAGGTACAAAACTGTACCGTCTTCCGCATGATAACAAGGAAGTGGGGATGCCGAGACATGCATCTTTTTGCCTACCCTCACAACTGCCAACTACAGAGAATTCTGTACAAGAACTTTTCACTCACAAGCATGCAAAGTGGATGCTCTATCATTCAGCTGGAAAACCCTGAGTTTATGCTTTTCCTCCACTGCCTCTGCTTCCCAAGGTGCTCCTAAAAGTCAGACAAGAGAAGCCAGAAATGATCCTGATTACCCCAGACTGACCACGCCAGCACTGGTACCCAATCCTAAAGAGCTTGTCTCAAGGCCCAGCCTGGCCTTTACCTCAAATTCCTCATCTTCTGACTCAACAAAACCATCAGATTCTGCACAGTCAATTCAAAACCTTAAATCTGGCTGCATGGCAGATAATATAGCCACTCAGACCACACCTCTCTCTAAAGCTGTTATGGATGTCATTTTAGAAGCCAGGAGGCCCAGCAGTAGGAAATCTTGTGCAGAAAAATGGAAGATATTCTGTGCTTGGAACCAGGCGCAAGGACTCGAACCACTTGTTCCAAACATACCTCAGATTTTACAATACCTAACTGAGATGCTGGGCAAAGGCCAATCCTTCTCATCAATTAAGATCCATGCCTCGGCCATTTCAGCTCATTACAGTACGGAACCTCCTATTTTCTCTCATCCACTACTAAGACAGTACCTCAGAGGGGGCAAAAACATAAGACCCCCAAGGAGAGCACCAATACGTACTTGGGACCTCAGTTTTGTTTTAGAAAAGCTCACACTACCTCCTTTTGAGCCAGCCAATACAGCTGATATAAAATACTTATCATGGAAAACTGCTCTGCTCCTAGCAATAACTTAAGCAAGAAGAGTCTGAGTTACAGGCATTAATGGCAGTGAAACCTTTCATCATTTTTCATCAGGACAGGTTCTCTCTAAGGACAAACCCAACATTTATGCCAAAGGTGGTATCCAGTGTGGCTCTTAACCAAACCATTCATCTACCAACATTCTATCCAAATCCCCAGAACAAAGGGGAGAGACTTCCGCATGCTTTGGACATACACAGACAGGTACGATTCTACTTGGACAAAACAAAAGCTTTCAGAAAAACTGAGCAACTGTTTGTAGCTTATGCTGCAGGATCACAAGGAAAGCCTATCTCAAAGCAGACTATTTCAAAATGGATAGGACACTGCATTCGCTTCTGCTATTCACAACATGGCAAATCAGTGCCTAAGAGCATTAGGCCACATTCTACTAGAGCAGCAGCCACTTCAGCAGCCTTACTCAGAGGAGTACCAACCAAACACATTTTAGAAGCTGCAACCTGGAGTTCAGTGCACACTTTCACCAAGCACTACCTCTTACCTCTACTCTAAATCCAGAGCAGGCTTTGCCACTGCAGTTCTGCAGGGCCTGGTAGCCTCTCCTAATCCTATTTAGGCCCTGCCACCCCACCTCAGCTTTGGGATTCAACCCAAGTGTAATGACTGCAACAGTGAAACACGAACATAGTACAGTTGTGTACCTACCATAAATGTAGATGTTAGAGTGTATTCACTGTTGCAGTCCAGGTTACCCACCCACCATCCCCCTTTTCTTTGCTGGGACTTTTCTGTACTTCTCAATTCTATACAACCTATGTGGTGTAATTGCTTGTAGATGAAGGATTTTTTTCTTTTAGTACATGCATGCTTTTGGCATCATTTTTTTCAGCCTTCCTATTTGGGGGCACCTGACATCTGGGGCAAGAAAGACTGAAGAAAATGGCATCTGTTGCATCTTTTATACCCCTGGCGCACTGACGTCAGGGAAGAGACGACAGCAACCGAAGCTGGACCTAGACTTGGGAATTCTGGCCGACTGCGGGTAGCCTGCCAGCAGGATAACCCAAGTGTAATGACTGCAACAGTGAATACACTCGAACATCTACATTTATGGTATCTACACAACTGTACTTTCTCTGCACTGCTCTTTGGCTTATCTACTGCGCCCAGGGTCTTCACAAAGTGCCTGGCTCCAGTAATTGCATTTTGCAGGCAAAGAAATATTCAAATATATCCATACCTGGACTATTGTCTAATTCAGGCAGAAAACAGGGACATTCTTCAAAAACATCTGGCATTTTTAACAAAGGTTCTAACTTGTCTAGGTTAACGAAAAAAATTCACAACTGGTACCCTCTCAAAAAATTTCATTCCTGGTTGCAAGCTTGAATACAACTGCCTAGATGGCTTATCTTATGCCAGAAAAGCAAAAGGTGGCCACAAAAATTCTGCTATCTGCGAGACAAATTCTGCAAGCCTTGGGGTTCATGGCCTCCTGCATGCTTCTAATTCCATATGCAAGACTGCATATAAGGAAACTTCAGTGGTACTTAGAGTTTATGGAGTCAGCATTGTCACAGCCTGGAAACAATGATTCCTATCATACCTTGCCTGCAACTAGAGTTCATATGGTGGGCAGAGGCCTGCCAACAAAACAAGGGACTGCCATTCTCTCAACGCCCTGCTGCCCACACCGTAACTACAGACTCAGACTATGCTTAGGGGGCTCATCTGGCAGAGAAGAGCATTCAGGACAAATGGAGCCCAAATCAAATGCACCTCAATCAATCAAAAAGAGATGCTAGCTGTACAGAATGCACTGACAGCCTTCAAGGACTACCTTCATCCAGGACAATTAATGATAAAGACAGACAACACCACAGTTATGTGGTACATAAACAGTATGTGGTACATAAACAGTATGTGGTACACACACTCATACCCCCTTTGCAGACTAGCCATGGCATTGTTGAACACTGCCTTGACCTATCAAATTCAACTACAAGCTTAATTCCTGCCAGCTCCAGTCATTGCATTTTGCAGGCAAAGAAAAATTCAAAGATACCCATACCTGGACGATTGTCTAATTCAGGCAGAAAGCCAGGACATAATTTTGAATCATCTGGCTTTTGTACAAAGGGTGCTAACTTGTCTAGGGTACACCATAAACGAAAATTAATCACACCTGGTACCGTGTCAACAAATTGTATTTCTGGGAGCAAGCTAGAATACAGCTTCCCAGATGTCTTTCCTCATGCCAGAGAAACAAATTCATTTGACAACCTACTTCTAACTAGTGGCCACAAAAACCCTGCTATCTGCAAGGCAAATAATGCAAGCCTTGGGGTTCATGGCCTCCTGCATTCTTGTAATTGCATATGCAAGACTGCATATGAGGAAACTACAATGGTATCTAAAAAGCCTATGGTGTCAACATTCTCCGGATCTACAAGCAATGATTCCTGTCGTACATTGCCTGCGGTTAGAGTTCTTTTGGTAGGCAGAGGCCTGCCACCAAAACAAGGGACTACCATTCACACTACCCCCTGCCGCCCAAACCCTAACAACAGACACATGAGACTATACATGGGGGGCTCACCTGGCAGGGAAGTGCATTCGGGGAAAGTGGAACCCAAGTCAAATGCACCTGCATATCAATCGAAAAGAAATGTTAGCTGTACAGAATGCTCTGACAGCCTTCAAGGACCACATTCTTCCAGGACAGTTAATGGTAAAGATGGACAACGCCACTGCTATGTGGTACATAAGCAGGGGGTACCCATTCTTACCTCCTCTGCAGACTAGCCATGGCACTGTGGAACACAGCCTTGAGCTACCAAGTGCATCTACAAGCTCATTTCCTGCCAGGAAAACTAAATACACTGGCAGACGGACTAAGCAGAAACCTCATGGACCCACATGAGTAGAAACTGGAACCAAAGACTTTAAACATGTTGACAAATGGGGGAGCCCATATATAGACCTGTTTGCCTCCCCCAGAACTACCAATTAGATAAATTTTGCATAAGGACCCCACACAAACAAGCTTGAAAAGTGGATGCTCTGTCCTTCAGCTAGAAAAACCTATTAGTTTATGCCTTTCCTCCTCTGCCTCTCCTCTCCAAAGTACTAATAAGGATCAAACAGAACAAACCAAGGACGATATTCATTGCACCAGACTGGCCACGCCAGCACTGGTACCCCCTCTTGCTCAGTGTCACCGTTGGCCCCATGGCATCTGCCTCAGACCCCTACCCTGTTCTCAGCAGGAGAAGCAGATTCTGCACCCTCGGCTTCAAACCTTGAACCTAGCAGCCTGGCTAATTACCTAATCTCTCCTTTACCATCCCTCAGTAAACCAGTGATGGATATCATTTTAGAGGCAAGGAGGCCTAGTACTAGAAAATCTTATGCTGAAAAATGGAAAAGATTCTGTGCCTGGAACGAATCTCAAGGGATGAACACAGCAGCGCCCAACTTACCTCAGATTCCACAATACTTAACTGAGATGCTTCACAAGGGCCTTTATTTTTCCCCCATCAAAATTCATGCCATTTCAGCTCATTATAACACACAGCCTCCCCTCTTCTGTCATCTATTACTCAAGCAGTTCCTCAGAGGGGCCAAAAATTTAAGACCACCCAGGAGAGCACCAACTCCAGCCTGGGAGCTTAACTTTATATTGGAGAAACTCACGCTTCCTCCTTTCGAGCCAACTGCTAGTGCAGATTTAAAATTCCTTTCTTGGAAAACAGTCTTCCTTTTAGCAATCACTTCAGAAGAAAAGGGTATCTGAATTACAGGCCCTTATGGCAGTAGAGCCTTTCATCATCTTTAATGTGGACAGGGTGTCCCTCAGAACCAATCCCTCCTTCATGCCCAAGGTGGTATCCAGTGTGGCTCTTAATCATTCCATTCATTTGCCAACCTTCTTTCCTAATCCTCAGAACAAAGGGGAACGGATACTGTGCTCCTTAGATGTGCACAGACAACTTAGATTTTACTTGGACAGGACTAAACCTCAAAGGAAGTCTGAACAAATGCTGGTGGCATTTGCTGTAGGGGCAGAGGCGAAGGCTATTTCAAAGCAAACCATTTCTAAATGGATAGGGCATTGCATTACATTCATTTTTGCTATAAGCACAATGGAAAACCTGTCCCCCAGGGGATCAGACCCCATTTAACTAGAACTGCATCTACCTCTGCAGCCTTTCTCAGAGGTGTCTCTACCAGGGACATCCTAGAAGCTGCTAATTGGAGTTCTGTACATACTTTCACCAAGCATTACCATTTGTCAATTTTCTCTAAATCCAGAGCTGGCTTTGCCACTGCAGTCTTGCATGACCTTATAGATGGTCCCAATGCTATCTAAATTCCTCCTTCCATCCTTAGCTTAGGGAATCTACACAAATGTGATGACTGCATTGGTGAAACACGAAGAACATAGTAGTTTTGTACACTTAGCATAAATGTAGATGCTCGCGTGTATTCATTGTTGCAGTCCTGGTTACCCTCCCTCCAGCCCCTTGGCTTTTTTTGGCTATATCTCTACTCTTCTTTACTATGCTTAATCTTTTTGGTGTATTTGCTTTTTTATTGGAGGTATATTCTTGTGAGATATATATGCTGGGTAACTACAGCAGAGCTAGTAAGAGAGATGGCTAGAAGGGTGCTTGGTGTGACATCTGGAAAGAGGAAGGAAGACAAGGTGACCTGGTGGTGGAATGAAGAAGTACAGGAGAGTATACAGAGAAAGAGGATGGCGAAGAAGTGGGATTGTCAGAGATGAAGAAAGTAGACACAAGTATAAGGAGATGAGCATGGCAGAGAGAGAGATGGCTAAGGATAAGGCGTATGAAGAGTTGTATAAAAGGTTGGACACTAAGGAGGGAGAAAAGGACCTGTACCGATTGGCTAGACAGAGCGACCGAGCTAGTAAAGATATGCAGCAGGTAAGGGTAATAAAGGATAATGAGGGAAACGTACTCTCAAGCGAGAAGAGTTTGTTGAGCAGATGGAAAGAGTACTTTGAGGGGTTAATGAATGAAGAGAACGAGGGGGAGAGATGGTTGGATGTTTTGCAGATAGTGAATCATAAAGTGCAGTGGATTAGCAAGGGGGAAATAAGGATAGCTGTGAAGAGGTTGAAGAACTGAAAGGCTGATGGTCCAGATGGACATACCTGTGGAAGCATGGAGGTGTTTAGGTGAAATGGCAGTGGAGTTTTTAACTAGATTGTTTAATGAAATCTTAGAAAGTGAGAGGATGCTTGAGGAATGGAGAAAGTGTTTATG